>NC_071400.1:95991779-96304542 GCF_022682495.2 Desmodus rotundus | reverse complement strand
ATCTTAGCAGTAGGGGCAAGGCTAGAAACCAGTATCTTAGCAGCCTTCAGCATGTAATAGGTTAACTACCAGGAAGCTGCTTGGAAAATCCCAACAAAATCTGCATGTATCATCTGTTGATGCCCACATCTGACTCCTGTTCCTGCCAGTGAATTATGTCTTCTCTCTCTACCCCTAGCAGGTCTCTCTGAATGACTTTCATTGGCAGAATGTAACTAAAAGCCTTGCTGCTAAAGGATCATGGGAAATGTAGTTTTCAGGCTTTCAGCCCCAGTGGCACTGGACCAGGTGTTGAAGGGCAAGGGCAGAACAAAATACAAGAGATGATGCCCTGCTTACTCATCTTAATTACTTTCCTATCAAATAAGAACAAAAGTACTTGCTTCCCTGAAAGATTCTGATGATCTATTTTCATTTACACCAAGGCATGAAGAACCAATAATACCTTAAAATGTTTTTCCCTCAGTACTATGTTCAGAGATTTAATTCAAAGAAGTGAATCCATTTATTTGACTCTTAGTTGAAACAGGGACTCAATTCCAACAGTGTTTTCTCATGGGCCCTCAGAAATACAATGAAATTTTTAGTGTAAATCTTTGGACTTGAGGATTTTAATCCAGTTTGCCTTTCTCTTTGTACATGCAATGACGTTTGTTTTTGTTGATTTCTTTTTACACAGGTACATATATGAGAGGCAGATCATTTGGGTTCAATTACTTTCAATTTTCTGTTGCTGGCGCTTTTTCAATGGGGCAGTTTTCCTCCCCCAGCCATCTCTCCAGGAGACATTGTGCAATGTCTGGAGACATTCTTCGTCTTCAGAATTGGAGTGGCGGGGATGCCACAGGCATCAGCTGGGTTGAGGTCAGGGAGGCCGCTAAACATCCTACAGTGCACAGGGTGGCCCTGCCCCCCACAAAGAATTGCCCACCCCCAAAGTTCATAATTGCCGCAGTTAAGAGATCCTGTTCCTTTGTGGTTAGAGGGACAAGGTGAAGTAGATCTTCATTATTGTGACCCTTTTCTAACCTCAGGTAATCTTCGGTGCTCCCACCACTGGCGTTGTCTCCTTGTCCACTGCCTTAACCCCTTCCCTGTCCTCCTACGTCCTCACTGAAAGGTGTGGCCAGCGTTCTCTCCCGTGCCTCCCAATTCAGAACTGAGGTGCTGGCGGGGCGTCTCTTCCCTTTCATTGCTCATTCGATTCCGAGACTGCCTCTCTTTCAGAGCCTTCTTTGTCTCACTTTCTGGACACAGCGCCTCTGTCAGTTTGTCCCCAGTCCTCTGAAGGGTCTCAGGGTCTTATCATATGTCTAGAAGGCCTGCTCCCTTCCCTTTATTGATCTTCTCTTTACCCCTGCCCTTTGCCAAGTACTATGTGTCTTGACATTTTAAATGTTCTTTTCTCCTCTACATCAGCTGGAGAAAAGCTGACGGCATAGAAGTCTCTTCTCCCCAGATCCCACCCTGCTCATTTCCACCCACTTACTTGCTCCCCATGCCCAGGGCACTTATCCTGAATTTGCACAGGTTGTTCATTGCCCTATTTGTGAATTGGGCTCATTGTATTTCTTTGTTTGCTTGATGCTGAGTGAGTCACTTCTGTGGGTTACTAAAGGCTGTATGTAAATTCTTGGAGGGCCAAAACAAGGTCCCCGTGGAGCTCTTTGGTCAACTTGGACACAAAACCAGAGCTAATTAAGTGGTAAAGAAAGGCTTTTTGATGATGAAGGTGATGATAACCCAGGCTGGAAGGCACTTTGGAAACCCGCAAAGCCTGTTCCCAATGCACCCAGGTGCCCTGCAACATCCAAGATAAATGAGGATCTGTCCACTGTTCAAACACTGCCAGAGAGGAGCCTTTTCCAACCTGTTCCAGCTTTTAACTACCCACTTACAAAATGCTTTCCTCTAGCTAACCTAAATCTCCTCCCGCTTAAGGAATCAACGTTGTGTAAAAATATACAGTAATAAATTTTGAAAGATGACTTAAGATTTTCTTTATACATAAGAAATTCATATACTATGATTTCACTTCAAGTTAAGAGGATTTTTATTTTTATCTGAAAAAATTGCTAAGCTAGGGTTTTTGGCGAGGGGATTGGCATTCAGGATAAATGAGTAGCTTGAAAAGACGATCGGCTCTATATGAGGTAAGAAAAATAGTTTAATTCTCTGCGCATACTCTCAGGGTGTTACTGCACAGCTGGCGTAGAATGCCGGCAGCTCTTCGAAGATGATTCGTGTTGCCGTAGCTTATGTCTTTAAAGGTACCATCCCTCCTTCTGTATTAAAATGGTGTATTGTAGTGTTTCCTTCAAACTTCCCACAGGGCAGCTGTGAAATTATGCAACTTCACAGGGCCATTCTGTCTATGTCAGCATGACGCCTTTCATCCCAGAAATGAATTTTCAAGATTTGTGCAATTTATTGAGCAAACAAGGATGGAGTGTCTCTTGTATGCTCAGGCACCATGTCAGATAATTATAGATTCGGGGAAGAAGATGCTGTTTTAACCTGCAAGGGGCTTTAGAGTCCAGCTGGGAACTTAGACATGTAAATAAGGCCACTCCGGAAAGGCCTGGTCTTCCCTTATAGCAACATGTGTCAGATGTAATGGGAAACATTTGGTACATAACTTTCTAATAAGCATCCTTTTCTGCATTCTTTGAGTACATATGGCTTTGGATCAAGATAAGCCTGGTGCCAAATCTGGTCCCTATCACTGTGTGATTTCTTTGAGCCTCAGAATTTACCCTTGCAAGTGGAAAGCATATCTGCCTTAAAGATCATTGCAGTGATTGAATCAAATCAAATTAAATCACATGATGTGCTTTTAAAGTGCTAAGCAGCCCTGGCTGGTGTGGCTCAGTGGATTGAGTGCTGGCCTGCGAACCAAAGGGTCGCCGGTTTGATTCCCAGTCAGGACACATGCCTGGGTTGCAGGCCAGGTCCCCAGTAGGGGGAGTGTGAGAGGCAACCACACATTGATGTTTCTCTCCCTTTTTCCCTTCCTTTCCCTCTCTCTAAAAAATAAATAAATAAAACCTTTAAAAAATAAACTTCTAAGCAAAGGGCCTATTATTGAGTAGGTACTTAATAAATGTTTCTGTCTTCTTGGATGATTCAAGGATAGTATTATATAAGGAACTTTTCTTTTTTTTAGGGGAGTGAGCATTTCCTCCCAGTACCAACATTACCTTCCTACATGTGGGGACTGTCCCAAGCCATGAGACTGAGCCAACCCTATGGTAGAATCAGAGGATTCTACCGCAAACCCATCTTTCTCCCTTTCCTTGCCGCTAGCTGCAGGGCATGTGGCCAAATAAACACATTGTCACCTGGCCTTGAATTAGCGGCTCCTGGTTTGGGGAAGCAGGGGCTGCACAGAATCCATTCTGATGGCAAATTATGTTGGGTGTCGGAAGTCACAGTTGCTACGGTTCTAGCAGGGGCAGCTCAAGTCCACGCTGGTGGTACCCACTGTGCAAATTTCAGCACCAGTCCTCCGCGATGGCAGCTGTGGTATCTTTAGTGTCTTGCGATGTGACTTTTAATGCTGGCTCCAGGGACATTGCCTCCAACCCTGGTTCTCATGACCGTTAACCTAAAAAAAAAAAAAAAAAAGTCTTTCAAAGTGAGAAGCAACAAACACTTCAGTTCAAACAAATAGCTATTTAGGAAGCACTGATTCAGGCGGAAGCTCAAATAGTATTGCGATTAGGAGACAAAGGCAAAGGGTATTTCTGAGAAAGGAAAAGGGAACAGTTACATCAGTAGAAGGAAGCCATTTCTATTGGTGCACGTAACAGCACATAGTGATGTTAACTCTAAATGATGTTTATGATTTTCAGTCTGCTCATCATCGGTCTCGTAGTCATCATATCCGCTTTCATGTTATCCTTGTAAACAGTACTTTGGGGCACAGCATTACTTTACGCCCAGTCCAAAGGCTATTGCGCTGTGTTTTGGGTTTTTTTTTTTTTTTTAAAGA
The DNA here is from genome assembly GCF_022682495.2 of Desmodus rotundus. Taxonomy (NCBI): domain Eukaryota; kingdom Metazoa; phylum Chordata; class Mammalia; order Chiroptera; family Phyllostomidae; genus Desmodus; species Desmodus rotundus. Next base: position 96,300,548 of record NC_071400.1, on the reverse strand, counting down.
TTTTATTTATTTATTTTTAGAGAGAGGCGAAGGGAAGGAGAAAGACAGGGAGAGAAACATCCATGTGTGGTTGCCTCTCATGAGCCCCCTACTGCGGAGCTGGCCCACAACCGAGTCATGTGCCCTGACTGGGAATCAAACCAGCGACTCTTTGGTTTGCAGGCCCACCCTCAGTCTACAGAGCTACACCAGCCAGGGCTCACTCTGTTTTAACATCCATAGATTTGATGCAGTTCTTCTGGTAAGGCAGCTCTGGCTCCGTTTTACAGGGGCTCCATTTATTATTTTTTGACATGAACTTCATGAACAGCTTTCATAAACAACCGCATTTCCTTTAATTAATTTTTCTGAGCTTGTATAATCTATATTCTCTTTCCGTTGCTCACAGCTCAAATTGTCACCTGATAAAAATATTGTTACACTAGTATAATGAGTTTGGTTTTACTATAGCGATGTCTTAATATGTTATCAAAGGATGCGAGACAGTTCCCTTGTACATTAAACAGACCCTTACAATGGTCCCTTTTCAATTAGTTTTACTTCTTCCTTTATTGTTGCATGTCATTTCTTTTTAAAAATTTTTTTGAACATTTTATTTATTAACTTTTAGAGAGAAGGGAAGGGAAGGAGAGAGGGAGAGAAACATCAATGTGTGAGAGGTACATTGACTGGTTCCCTCACGCACACCCCCTACTGGGGACCTGGCCTGCAACCCAAGCATGTGCCCTGACTGGGAATCAAACTGGTGATCCTTTGGTTTGCAGGCCGGCACTCAATCCACTGAGCCACACCAGCCAGGGCTGCATGTCATTTCTTATTAGAAAAAATAATGGTGTCCCGCAGTTTCCATTCCTTTGATGATTGATCTACATGACAGGAGATAGACCTTGTAGAAATGCCTCACTGTTCTTTATTAACATTCTGTTATAAAACCTGACTGTTAAGCCTCAAGGCTCTTTGCTATTCATAGAGATTTACCAATATTTTAACCAAGGCTGTGAAATAGAAAAGGGGAGTAGCTCTTTAATGAAAAAAAATCAGTAATAGTCAGTCAATGAATGAATCAAAAACGTATCTCCCAGGTTCTTGTCATAGCATTGGTAGTGTACCTTGTATTGTACTACCCATTACCGGAGTAAACATCTTGCTGATAACAATTATAAACTCAAAATTATAAACTTTTAAAACAATTGTTTGAAAGCTGTTTGGAGAACAACAAAAGCAGTCAGAAATGACAATGTTAGGTGAGAGCCACATTTACCTGGCTTTTGCACTCATGGTGTTTCCCAGTTCACCTGTCACATAGGGACAGAGCCCAAGCAGCGAGCGGCATTCTAATTTTGTGGGGGAGAGTCAGAGGTTACGGCTGGGCTGCTATAATCCCTGGAAATTGAGAGAGGGAATTCTGAAAAAGGGGAACCCCACAGTCTACATACAGAAACCCCTGGTTAACTCCTAAACTCCATATGCAGGTCAGAAAGCTGTAGCTGGAAAGTTAAAGACCTGAGGAAAGATTTTGCCGTTGGCCTGGTGCTGAAAAAGCAGATTGGAGCGCCAATCCTGCCAAGTGCTAGGAAATAGTAAACACTTTAAGGTTTTCATCAGAGGAATGGTGTCTCAGGAATGAGGACTATGCCCTTGAAATAAAGACAGAGTCAAAATAGACCCAATCTGTGACAATCTAAACACCAAGCCTCTGCAGAGTTAAAGTGATCCTCTAGTAATATAATTGGTTGTTACAACAACTAGAGACACTTTTCATAGGAGGATAACAGAATGCAGAATGTATACAACCTATCATCAGTAATGTCCAGTATGTACTTACAAATTGATAGGCATGTAAGAGGCAGGAAAAAGTAACCCATAATCGGGAAAGAAGATAGTAGCTGAAGATCCACAAGTCATCCATATCGTGGAATTAGCAGACAAGGGCTGTAAAATAATTACTATAAGGTGTTTAAATATTTGTAAAAAAAAAAAAAAAAAGGTGGCTGTAATGGTAAAAGATGAGGCATTTCAGGAGAGTGAAGCTAACTCTAAAGAAAACAACCAAATAGAAATCCTTGAAGAGAAAAATCAAAATTATATCTTTGTTATCGTAGTCATTTTGAGATCCTTTTCATCCTCCTTTATGAAAAATAGAATTTTTTTTGTATAGTGATTATGAGTCATTTTTCATAGAAAAATTTTTAAATCCATACATTTGGATTTTCTTATTTAAATCATATAAAAATCAACAGATAATTTCCTCCTATATCATAATAAAAGATTGTAGTAAATGAAATTAATGTGTTTAAGTAATTTTTGAATATAGTTGAACAAATTATCTCAGTGAAGCCACTCTACCCAATTAAATAAAGTTATCTATTGTATCTGTTACCTATATTTAAAATGTAGAGAGTAAAACTGAAAAAGTTCTATTTGGGAGTTCTTTGGGTAAATTAGGAAATAACCGCAAGAAACTACAATAATGATTTTGAATCATTCTGGTAGGGTGGTTTGACCTATTTAGTATCAGGTAAGTGAAATAATTTGGCTTCCTATAGTTGTTTAATTTGTAGATTTCAATTATTGAAATTAAAAACTGTGACCCCTAGCTGGTGTGGCTCAGTGGTTTGAGCACCGTCCTAAGAACCAAAGGGTCGCTGGTTCGATTCCCAAGCAGGGCACATGCCTGGGTTGTGGGCCAGGTCCTCGCCAACTGGGGGCATTCGAGAGGCAGCTGCACGTTGTCTCTCTCCCTCTCCTTCTCCCTCCCTTCCCCTTTCTCTAAAAATAAATAAATATAATCTTTAAAAAAAAGGAACTAAGCATACATCCCCATGTATTTTTAAATTTTATTTTACAGAGTAATCATGTTTTTAAAAGTATATATTTTGAGATTAACTCTAATTTTTGGCCAGTTTTCATGTTGAAAATTTGAAAGAGTAAATCAAAAATCAATACCACATACTAACTTTAATTCACAGAAGTAATAACTTTGTAAAACCAAAAATTAATTTACCCCATAATATTGAGAAATTGAAATCCTTTACATTCTACACTTACACCTATTTATATATACAACTATTTACATATACCTCATTTTTCTTTCTTGACATTTTCTCACTTAACACAAATGTTTAGATTTCAATTTGCAAACCCCAGCTGCAGTGTGGGGGCTTCAGTGTAGGGATGGCTGTGGGTGGGTAGGAGTGGGTGGGTCTCTGAGCCCTCGATTGTGTTTGCAGAAATTTATCTATTTGTACACATCGGTTATTTTCTGGGAAGAGGGTTCCTAACTCTCAAATGATTATCAATTGTGTCCTTGATTCCAAAAAAGGATAAAAATCCCTACCTGTAATCTTTTCAGTCATTGATAGTCATGAATTTTTTCTATTTCCTCATTGCTCCTAACTTTTAATAATTTACAAAAGAACTCAGTTTAAAGGGATATTCATTTGGTCATTTCTAAGGATCATTTGACTTAAAAGAAGTGAGATGAATGTGTTCCATATCAGATGCTGCTATTGTAATATATGAAAGCCCACCCCATGTTTTCATAGGTTCGATTGAAGCAACCATTGTTTCGTTTTCTTTCTGTGGTTAGTGCCTTTGTGAAAAATTATTGCACCTGTGACTTTGAGCCTATCAATGCATTGATGCCCCACTGTATTCATTAAAGATGGAAAACTCTTCCTAAATAATGAGACAAAATGTAAACTGAGAAAAGCAAGTGAGCAAAAAGTGCAGAGCGAAAAGAAAGATAGGAAGCCAAGTACTGGTACGTGAAATGTGTGCCTCCGTTTACTTCAGTCTTGCTAAACACGCAGTTCAGAGCTGGACCAATCTTCCCAGTAGTCGGGGTAGTGGGGAAATTAGTTGAGGCAGAGAGGGAAAGAATGCAGGTCAAGAACCCAGCTTGAACCAGCCGAGGCTAGCTTGATGGAGCACAAGCCAGTATGGCCAGGCAGAAATGGTGGATAAACACGTGCTCATTTTTCCTGAAAGATAAGGGGTTGTGGCTTCTTCACACATTTACAAAGAGCTTGGCTGTGCTGCAAGTGAACAGAATCTGGAGTTCTGGGGACTCTGCAGGCTGTGTTCATGTGTCACTGCCGGAACTCTGCCCTCTCGCACACACACCGACAAACACGCATGCGTGCACACACTCTCACTCCAAAACGGGGGAAATAGAACCAGACAACCTGCAGTTGAATTTAGATGTATGAGAGAAAGTGACAGCCTTAACAGTCGCCGAATTTCAAGAGACAACATTCAATGGTAAGTTGTATTTTAAAATATCAAACACTGCAATTTTAGACTTTCAGAAATATGAAGCTTTGAAAATGTCAAAACTAGGCATTTAAAGAAATTCTGCAGATCTGATTTCAAAGTGACAAAATGAAATAGAATATCTCTGAAAGGTATTTCTGTTAAAATTAAAAGCATTTGATTTCAGCAGGTGATTGGCTCTTGCTCTGGTATTTATTTTCCATTCTCGCAAGGACCTAGGAGAGAAGAGCTCCGCAGAGCAAGCCAGGCTTGGAGTGACTGGCGGTTCTGTGTTCACATTAGCATGGTCGAATCCACCAAGACAGTAATGCTGTTGACTAACCCTCTCTTTGTAACTGAATTGTCTTTGATAAGCAACTCTATGAGGAGCTCTGGCAAGAAAGGTGGGCTGTGAGCCTGGGCAAAGTAGGGGGAGCTTGGTGGGGTCTGCTGTATCTCCTGCTCCAGTCCCAGTCCTCCCCTCCCTCGGACTTCACTTGGCTTGTAGATCTGCTCACCAGCCAGTGAGCTCCTTGAGGTTGGAGGGAAACCTCTGCTTATCCAAAGGATTATGTACAGTAACTTTGCTTTTAACTTCATATTTACTTTATTAAAGTTACACTTGCAAAACTCCTAGTTTTTTTGTGTTTTCAAAAAAAATTTTTTTATCGTTGTTCAAGTAGAGTTTTCTGCCTCCCCATCACCCCAGCCCTCTCCAACTCCTTCCCCTTTTTGTGTGTTTTGAAGTTCAGTGAATACAACTTATTATTTTGTTTTTAAGTTTAGTAGAATAAGGACAACCGGCTTTACATTTTCTTTGCCTAACATTTAATTAATTCATGTCAAACAGATGATGCTTATGTAAATAATCAGACCCATTTTTGACAGTACTTAATTAAATTTTCTTAAATAGTTTACACAGCAATTATGCATTGAATACATTTCCGTCTGAAGTGTTTCCAGTGACTGGCAGGACAACTCCATATACAAACAATCAAAAACTTCCCAAGAATTCCAAAGTACTCTTATAACACAATAAATGAACAAACAAAAGTGAAGCAGACTCATCTGCACAGAAAACAGACTGCGGGTTTCCAGAGGGGAGGGAGTTTGGGGGGCTGAGTGGAAAAGCCTGATTGAAGTCAGTGGGCTGAACTTGGCCTGTGAGTTATAGTTTGTTGACCTGTGTTCTATTATTTAAAAAATCACTTCATTTCATTTTACTGTATTTATTTTTTAGCTTGGCACATTTTCCAGATTTCTTGTAGCTAGGCAGCTATAAGCCTAATTTCTGTCTTCTTTCCCTTGGAGTGAAGTACAGACCTACTGGGGTACAGTCTTGAACCTATGGTCAAGAACAGCACTGTGGGACCCTGGCTGGTGTGGCTCAGTGGAATGAGCACCGGCCTGCGAATCAAAAGGTCACAGGTTTGATTCCCTGTTAGGGCACATGCCTGGGTTGTGGGCTGTGTCCTCAGTAGGGAGCGTGCAAGAGGCAACCACACGTTCATGTTTCCCTCCCTCCCTTCCCCTCTCTAAAAATAAGTAAATAAAGAAAGACCAGCAATATGGGGATGGCAGAGTATCTAGGCAGAATCGGGCTGGACTTCATGAGTCTGCGGGTCCCCATAACACTGAGACTAGTGAAGGCACCAGTGTTGACAAACCAATCCAGACTTTGACGTGAGAGAAATGGCTTCATTAAGTCACTGTTAACCTGAAGGCAAATCTGTTTCTTAATTAATCCACTTTCTAAGAGGAATGATTTCATAATTCAGGGCCTCTCAGGTTAGTGACTCAAAAAGTCATAACTACGTTATAGTTGTCATTAAAATGAACTGAGGCTTTAGTAATTGCTAATTGCTTTCATCTTTTCCTGCACCTGGCCCCTGGGTGTACAGAAATTCTAATGCCATTCCATGGGATTTTTAAATTCTCTTCATAGTTTGTTAGAAAGCCAGTGAAGTTTTGGTGCCCTGTTTGTGTGTGTGGTGGTTTGGCTGGTGTCTCCTAAGAATGCAGGTCTGTTTGTCTGTGAGGAGACAATGCAAATTGTGACCTGAGGCATGAAGGAGAGTGGAATTCCTCAGCCTCCGGGTCAGGGTCTCACTCATTACTGCCTTCCTGACACCGAGTGCCTGATTGATAGGCCATGGCCACAGCTGCATTTCTTCCTGGTTCCTGTGTTTCTGAGGCAGGTTTGAGCTCAGGTTTTAGGTCTCTGGCTTACTATGTCTGCCAGTCTCTTTCCAAAGTGGAATCCACCCGAAGTCTTCATTCTGGCATAAGTTCCCCTTTGGCATGAAGGACTCGGCACATTGGGGAGACTTAATCAAAGTTAATTGTCTTATTCCTAATGTTTTTGACAACTAGAATAAAGCCATAACTTTCTGATCACACTTCTCATTGCTGAACATAAAAGTGTACAATATGAATGCATTTTGCCTGAGTTAATTGGTCTCTTAAAATTTGATGGATGGGTGGAGCACATCTAGAATTTATGGAAACATTTTGTCATGAAGAAGCAGGAACATGTTTTCCTCAAAAGAGGTGTGGACCTCCCGCAAGTCCTTTATTGAGTGGTTCAGTTTTTGCTGCAAGTGCTAAATGCCGGAGGGGAATTTAATGATTTTTGTCTGAGAAGTATTTTTCAGTAGAGGTGGTTGTTGGGTGAGTATTGACCTACTCGATACCTCAGAGAATGGCTTGCATCTCAATTTGAAGAGTGTGGACTTTACATATTTAGAGAAACCTTCACGTATTGCTTTTTACCTGCGATTTTTAGGATGCTTTACTTTCCCTGTAAAATGAGAAAGCGTAAAATGTGTGGCTTAACCAAATTCTGCTAAGGCGACTCCTTGTATTGTTCATGACGCTGGAAATGACTTAGGTGTTGGTCCTGAGATATGTTTCATCCACTATCCTTAAAACCTCTGTCTTTCTCTGGTGTGTATTGAAGAGTGCCTTTCTCGTGGTTTTTATTTGACTTATCTTTGGGCCACCTCTTTTTAAAGTTTAGTCAAAAGTGGAATCATACATATTTTATCGAGAATCCATAGCTATTTTTTTAGAATATTGACATTTAAGCGAATAATACAACAGATATTTAAATTTTCCTATGTTGTCCTGTTACATTAACTAATAATGATTAACTTCTTTATCACCAAGTTGGAAGTTAATTAAAAATAAAAGCTCTTTAGCAGTGTGAATGGTTGTTTTCCTCTGTATACATTTTTTTTTTCTTGGCAACTGGCATTTTTGAAGTAGCTTACCCCTGATTATTGGCCTTTGAAAATACCAAGTATGTCCTGGCTGGAGTGGGTCAGTGGGTTGGGCATCGTCCCACAAAGCGAAAGGTCACTGGTTTGATTCCTGTTCGAACAGGGCACAGGCCTGGGTTGTGGGCCAGGCCTTTAGCTGGGGGCTTGTGAGACGCAGCGTATCCATGTTTCTCTGGCACATCCATGCTTCTCTCCCCCTCTTTCTCCCTCCCGTCCCCTCTCTCTAAAAATAAATAAAGTCTTTAAAAAAAACCAAATAAATTTGCCTAAGAAATGTAAGCTTAATGCAGTAAGATTGTCTCTTGCCATTGAGTAAACATATTTTCCTTTAAATATTCTGCATCACTTAGCTTTACAGGATCCCAAGTTCCAGATTAGGGAAAGTGGGAACTTAATAGCTGAACTTGATTTATGCTCATTTATTTACCTGTTATGATTTATACCCTGTTATAGATCAATGTACTACTGACCAGTGAACTATTGTTCAAGACCCAATATAAAATTTATTGTTTGTTGGCAAGAAATCCAAGTGAAGAGCCAAAAGTGATCTTGGGGGAGAGTGTTTTGGAAAACACAGGACTCTGTAACACAGATTTTGCAGACCTCTTTTTCCACCTTTAACGTAGAGCCTGTCATACTAGATGCCCCTCCTAAACTCTTGGTGTTTCTTATGAATGTTTCAAGGATGCTCTGTGGGAGATGTACATCCTTCCTATAAAAACAACCTTAACTGTAGGAGAAAATGCTAGAGAGATCATGTTTAAGTTAAAAAAATGGATAAATATACAAATCTGTGACATGATTTTGTGATACATAATTTATATCATTCCTTTATAAATAGTGATCATAAAATATTTAATTTATAATAATATATAAATTATTATTTGCAGTTAAAATAGTTTTCCTCTTGATATATGTGTATATATGTGTATGTGTGTATATGTATTTATGCATATGTGTATATAAGCGTATACATGTATGTGTGAACATGTATACATGTATAAATCAGAAGGGACATAGTGTAACACTATGTTAAGTTGAATAATATAAAATTTTTGAGAGTCAACTTTTTTTGACAAAAATGGCAATTTTATATGGTTCAGGAAAATAGTGTTGGGATTTCTGAATACTGACACTGCGTGGTATTTTTCTCAACAAGCTATGTTTCCTTTATTATGGTGCAAAGTTTTTATGAAGTGCACATCTCATCAGGAAGGAAGCCTCCAAGAAAGTTGCAGAATGAAACCTAAAAGGCAGCCCCTGCTTTTCTCCTTCTCGTTCTGCCGGCTTCCCACCCTCCTTGACTGTGCTAGCCTCTTCCTAGGCACCGGTGCTAATGGTCTCCCTAAATGCACCCTGACTTTGCCCCTCATCTTGCTTACTGTGGCAGAGTTCCTTCTTTTGCCTGATTACTCATATTTGTTTCCTCTCTCTTTCTGGAGTTCCCCCCCTAGATAACCACAATAAAAAGAGTAGCAGTGGTTTAAATAGCGGTTCCTGTGTGCCAGGCGCTGTTCTAAGTCCTGCCCCTGATGTCCAACCCTCCCAGGGATCTAAGAGGTAGATAATACCACCTCCCATTTTCAGATGAGATGAGGAAACGGAGACACAGGGTGGTCAGTTGGCTTGCCAGAAAATAACCTGGCTCCCTAGGCCGTGAGCTTGAGTCAGAAGTTATCCTGCTGTCTAAGGACCTTATTTTGCCTCCACAGGAGTTTCTGCTATTTTTAGAATACAAAGCCACTTTTTGCCTCTGGGACTAAGATCAGGTTTCTTCCTTTGGCTAGAATAGGGGTCAGACAGCCTTTGAACGGGATTTTGTAAATCAGCTTTTACTGGAGCCCAGTTACATCCACTCACTTACAACTTGCCTGGCTGTTTTCCCTGCACAACAGCACAGTTAAGCAGTGTAACCGGGAGGGTGTGGCCAGCAGATCCTCAAACATTTATTATCCAGCCCTTTAAAGAAAAAGTTTGCAGACCTCTGCCCTAGAATACAGTTTCTGTATCCAACTGTTCTGCTTACTGTGGCTGCTTAATGAATCACTACAAATCTTAGTGGTATAAACTGACCAGTGAGTGGTGTAAAATCACACATTCTGGGGGGTCAGGAATTCCAATGGGGTGCAGCACTTTTAAAAAGATTTTATTTATTTTTAGAGAGAGGGTAAGGGAGTGACAAAGAGAGGGAGAGAAATGTGGATGTGCTGATGTGCACGAGAAACATCAGTCAGGTGCCTCCTGCAAGCCTTAACCGCGGTCCTGGGCCCCCAACCCAGTCTTTTGCCCTGACTGGGAATCAGACTGGCAACCTTTCGGTGCCCAGGCCAGGACTCAGTCCACTGAGCCACACCAGCATTTTCTGTCTATGAGGTCTGCTACCTGGACTGAGAAGATTCAAAGAGGTGGAGAGCGGAGCAGCGGGGCTCCACTGGTCTGCGTGCTCTCCCCACGTGGTCTCTGTAGTGTGGCAGCTTCAGGCACCCAGACTTGGAACAGGTCAGCTGAAGCTTCCCAGTGTGTGTGTACTGAGAGAGTGAGCAGGACAGCAGCTCTGGCACCTTTTCTGACTAGCCTCTGATGTTACAGTGTCGCTTGTGTGGTCAAGACAGCCACAAAGAGCTGCCCAGGTTAAAGCACAGGAAACATAAGCCTCACCTCTCAGTAGAAGGGTGTCAATGTCAAACGATAATAAGCATTGTCGGGTAAAATGTATGACTATGCCTGGAAAATAAAATCTCCACCCCCCACCCCCACCACTCACTCGCCTGTCTTTAACTGAGACATCTTACTATCTCCTAGGATCCCAGCTGGAAACTCAGGGTTTCAAGCTAACAAACATTCTAACTCATCTCAGGAAACTTCACTGATGTTCATATCAGGAAGTCACATTTATTTCCCCATCCCCCCTCCTCTGTCAGTAGAAAACATCTGCAACATTGTGGTTTATAAGGCAACATACAGAGCTGGTCATTCAGGTGACCAGAATGTATTTTCCGCAGGTTTTGTCTGTGTCCATGGTTCCTGGCTCACAGCTCCCCAAACCCTTGGAATTTCCTGAGTTAGAAGAGCAATGGGAGCATCCTTTGTTATAATATTTACCCTTTCCATCTTAGTGCTTGAAGTCCCCTCACAGCGATAAAGCTGAAATGGGTTTATTGTTATTCACAATGAGCTCCTTTCCAGCCCCGGTGGGTTTATGTTAATGAGGTGACTTGGAAAGCACCAAGGGAGGGGAGCTGTTTGTGGGGGGAATCAACTTCGACTGGAGATTTGAAACTCTCAGTCCCACCCCCTGATTTCCTGGGAAGGCAGAGGCGGCTGGAGGTGGGATCAATCGCCCGGTGGCCGATGATTGAATCGACCCGCCTGTGTAAGGAAGGCTCTATAAAAACTCCGAAGGCTCTGGTGTGGAGAGCTTCCGGGCAGGGGAACAGGTTGGCCATAGAAGTTCTACCCCCCAGCCCCATATCTTGCCCTCCTCATCTTTCTGCTTGGCGGTTCCTGACTTACATCCTTTTATAAAGAGCCAATAATCTTTTAAAGTAAAGTTGTTTCCAAGCACAGGGGATGATGCAGGCTTGCGACTGGCATCTGAAGTGGTGGTGGTGCTGCTGCGGGTAAGTTGCGGGACTGAGTCCTTCACCAGTGGGGTTGCTGTCTGCAGGTTGGTGGTATCAGAATTGAGCTGAATCGTAGGACAACCTCTTCATGCCTGAGAATCGCTTGTTGGTGTGGAGAACGCCCCTCCCCACACATTGAAATTGGGTCCCAGAACCCAAATAACATCAAATTCTTAATGTAATCCCTGAGAATTGCCACTAACTCTGCTTCTTTTATCATGTATGTGTGTTATGATAAATGTTTTTCTCTGTTTTCCTTAGTCGCATCAAATCTTAAAATCTAGAAGTGTCTGCCTTTCCTTCCTGTGCCAAAGTAAGACCTCTCCTCTGCCCTAGGTTTAAAATCTTCATCACCCTTTCCAGGGGCCTGCAGAAATTCTATATAAAAATGGCGCACGCGGCAGTCTTGGATAACGTGAAGTATTTATGTGATAGGGGAGCGCGAGAGTTGTCTTGAAGTTGACTGTATACCAGCAGCTTACTCGTGACCAAGAAAAGTCAGTGGACATTAGTTTAAAAACTCTGGGTGGTGGGGTTGATGTCTTTGTGTCATTCCTCGGTTTGGCCACCGGCAGACTTAGTTTTGCACTTTTTTTTTTTTTATTATTTATCTTCAGAGAAAGAGGGGAAGGGAGGGCGAGAAACATCCATGTGTGGTTGCCTCTCACGCGCCCCGTACCGGGGGACCTGGTCTGCAATCCAGGCAGGTGCCCTGACTGGGAATCAAACCGGTGACCCTTGGCAGGCTGGCTCTCAATCCATTCAGCCACACCAGCCAGGGCCACCAGGTGTAATTTTTCATTGTCTGTGGAAAGTAAGCATCTGCAGGATTGCTTTGAGATGTACCAAAAGAAAGGGAAGGGTGAAAAACAAAGAGAAGTAGATTATAAGCACCTCTGATTGTTCTTCAATCAAAACCTGTCAATAATCATGGGTAATAGAAAAAGAAACTTGCCTTTGGTATTTTAATGAGTTCATGTCTAATGAACGGTAGAAAAGTAGGAAGTAACTTTTTTGATTTTCCACCCAATATGTTCTTGGGGTAATAAGCTTGATATTCTTTTTTTTTCCCTTTAAAGATTTTATTTATTTTTAGAGAGAGGGGAAGGGAGGGAGAGAGATGGAGAGAGACACCCATGTCTGAGCAAAACATCAGTGGGCCTCCTCCAGCATGAGCCCCAACCAACCAGGCCTGCGGCCCAGCACGGGCCCTGACTGCAAAAGAAACCCGTGGCCTTAGCCTTGCGGGAAGGCTCTCAACCAAATGAGCCGCACCGGTCAGGGCTAAACTTGATATTTTTTTAAACACTTTATTTATTTATTTTAGAAAGGGGAAGGGAGGGGGAAAGAGAGGGAGACAAACATCAATGTGTGGTTGCCTCTCTTGCGCCCCTTGTTGGGTACCTGGTGGCCTGCAACCCAGGCGTGTGCCCTGACTGGGAATCGAACCCTTTGGTTTGCAGGCTGGTACTCAATCTACTGAGCCACACCAGCCAGGGCTAAACTTGATATTCTTAATTGACAAAGTGGATAGTCAGTAACGTTTATGTGAGGAAATATTTTGGCTAAGTCTTTTTTTTTCCACACCTTATAAAAATTTTCACCTAAGTCAGCAGTTAGCAAACTATGGCCCACAGGCCAAATGCAGACTTCTATCTGTTTTGTACATAAAGTTTTATTGGAACTCATTCATGCCCATTCATTTCCCTGTTGTCTCTGGTTGCTTTTGCACTGCAGGGACAGGGTTGAGGCATTGTGAGGGGGATTATATGGTCTGCAAAGTGAAATATTGACTGGAGTTTCACAGAGAAAGTTTGCCCATCCAGAGTGTATGTTGTCACTTAAACCAAGTTTTAGATTTCTCTTCATTTAGATGTCAGATAATACCAGGAATCAACCCATTCCATGGCCAATTTTGGTAGAGAAACAGAATTATGTCTCTGGTCAATATGAAGGTGTCAGGAGAAACCAAGACACTTCTTCATCCTGACCTGATCGAACCTGAGAAACAAACTCTCTAGAAAAGGACTTCAGTTATAGGTGTGTGAACATCCTTCAATTTTTTTTTAAACATCTAAGAGTTAATGAGAAAAGAAGTCGAGAACTTAGGAATCTATGAGATGACCTCTTTAGTAAAAGCAATTAAGATTAATAACATACTAATAATGATATTTTGTTAAAAGACATTTTTGTAAATATTTTCAATGACTTTCAAAACTGGTTGCTCCTGAACAGGTGATAGGCATGTCCCCGCAGTCCTGGGGTCGTGTGAACCTGTGGCCCTCACCTGTAAGCTGCGCAAGTGGGGTGAACTCTTATTAAAGAAGGATAGACATCTGTCTCCTCAGGATTTAGTTATGGTAGTTTACAGAATCCAGAATCAGGGTTCATAGGTCTCTGTTGAATTTGTTTTTTCTACTTCTCCCATAACCCACCCTCTTCCCTAAGTTGAGACAAGGAAATAAGTCAGCTCCAAAAATAACAAACTGGTAGCAGTGACTTGAATTAAAGGCTTTGGAGGATGCTAATCATGACTGTTCAGGAAGCTGGGAAGTACGCTGGTCCAGCGTTTCTGAACTCCGCCCAGGGCCCATGGTTCTGTGGGCTCGGCTGGGTGCCCCTGGGGGCCCCCGGAGTGAGAGACCTAGGGAGTGGTTCAGTATAGCTCCCTCTCTTTCTCATTGAACATTGGTAGCTGTCTTTCTAATTTTACTGCAAAACTTAAGCTTTACTAAGCACTTGATTGCCAGGTGTGTTGTCTCACATGTGAGTGGTTTGTTCCTTTTTAGTGCTTGCTATTCTGTTGTGGGGATGCCCCTAGTCTTGTTTATCCATTCACCAGATATTGGACATTTGGATTGTTTCCACTGAGTCCCTGTTATGAATGAAGTTGCTATATATACGTGTTCATAGAAGTCTTTGTATAGGCATACATTTTTTTTCTCTTGGGTAAATAGTGTTTTAAGAAACTGACAAACCTTTCCAAAGTGACTGTCATTTTACATTTCTGCCAGTTGTGTGTGAGTTCCAGTGTCCCGGCATCCTTGACAACAGTCGTCATTATCTGTCTTTGCTTACAGTCATTCTGGAGGCTAAGTGGTGGTTTCTCATGGCGGTGTGACTTGCAATCCCCTGATGACTAGTGATGCTGAACATCTTTTCATGCGCTTACTTGCCATTCACGTATCTCCTTTGGTTAAGTGTTTCACAAGTTTTGCTGATTTTCATTTATTTATTTTGTAAAAAATTTTAAAATATGACATAATTGTGTGTTTTCATGCAAGGTTTATCCAGCTTGGCACTCTTTTGGGTCATTCTTGGCTGGGGCGGTGGGGTGCTATGCTGTGTGTGGTAGGCCACTCCATAGCATGCCTACTTCTAGCTAGTAGACACCAGTGGCATACCCTCTGTCATGACGTTCAAAAATGTGCCCAAATATTGCCAAATGTAACTTGGGGGACAATAGTGCCCCTAGATGACAACTGCTGGTTAGGGAGTCGCTATGGAGTGAAAAATAAATAAGGCTCAAAGTTGTGTGGTAAAAATGGAACTTAACTTGGGTATTTTAAATGAGTAGAATTTAGAAATTTATAAAGAAGAGAGGAGCCCTGACTGGTGTGGCTCAGTGGATTGAGTGCTGGCCTGCGAACTGAAGGGTTGCTGGTTCGATTCCTAGTCAGGGCGTGTGCCTGGGTTGCAGGCCAGGCCCCCATTTAGGGGCGTGTGTGAGGCAACTGATAGATGTATCCTCTTGCACATCGATGTTTCTCTCCCTCTTCTTTCCCTCCCTTCCCATCTTTCTAAAAGTAAATAAAATCTTTAAAAAAGATAAAGAAGAGGGGGACCTTCAGGTAAAGTATTACTTTTTGGGAAGCGGCCACTTCTGGGCGCCCCCGGAAGTGCCGTGGAGGAGCTCCATGCAGATGTGGAGGCATGAAGGGCACACGTGGTGGGTTCGTCATAGAGGCAAACAGGACTATTCAAGCTCATCTGGGCACTTCCTGAGGGCTCCTAGAAATAATGGAGGTAGTTCTATAAGGCAGGGGTCCCCAGCCTCTGGGCTGCTGGCCACACAGCGGGAGATGAGCTTGAATGTAATGCCAGCCTGCATGTAATCGGCTTGAATCATCCCCAAACCGTCTCCCCTCTGTGGAAAAAATATCTTCCACGAACCCCAGGCCCTGGTACCAAAAAGGTTTTGGGGACTGCTGCTATAAGGGACTGTGGGCTGGCTCCCCAATACTTGAGGAGTGTGAGGGCCAACAAAACATTGGTTATATTTAAGAATGGCTTCACTACTCCTGATTCAAAATTTCTGTAGTGTATAGGTGTTTGTGTATAGAAATGGAAATTTGGTAAGCAAAAAGAAATAATGGTGAAGTGGTGAGAGACAATCAAATTGAATTACCAATGTCTGCTAATTTTCTGTTTCTCACCTGGATTTTCTCAGGGACATGTAATTAGTAATTGTCCATTTCAGCGCTCCCAATGTATGCTTTGGGGAACCCCTGGGTGTCCCTTCAGATATTCTACAAAAGGGAAACCTTTGGGCAAATACAGTTTGAAAATGCTGCCTATCGTACCACCCCTTTGGAGATTATACTTCACAATAACATTAAAGACTCTTAGTTGTCCTCTTTAGGATGCTTTTGAACTTGGCTTAAGCCAATCTTTGCTAAACTAGCTGATTACAGAATCCTCTATTTGCATAATATTGGTGGAAATCTTAATGGAACTAATGTTTGGGGGAGTGCAGTGTGGACAATGTTTTATGGTAATGTGACATCAGTAATGTCACAGTGGATGTGTTAATAAATAATAAAGGAACCTTGCAGATTCTTTAAGAGCTCTTCAGGGATACCATTATTTCACTTTTGCGTGTATTGAAGGTCAGCTAGAAACTTGAAATCTTTCCATTCTGCCTGGCATTCTATTCATCACTAGTAAGAAGGTCTAGTAGTGCCTCAACCCTTGCTGGTGTGACTCAGTGGATTGAGTGCTGGCATGAGAACCAAAGGGTCACCGGTTCGATTCCCAGTCAGGGCACATGCCTGGGTTGTGGGCCAGGTCCCCAGTGGGGGGCGTGTGAGAGGCAGCCATGTATCTCACACATCGATGTTCCCCTCTCTTTCTCTCCCTCCCTTCCCCTCTCTCTAAAAAAAGTAAAGAAAGAAAATCTTAAATACTTTCTAAAAACAAAAGTCTAGTGCATCAGGCATGATCTAGAGTTTCTGATGTTGACCTTAGTAGTTGATCCAAGCTTTTAATATGCCATGGTGACCTCAGAGTTGATATGGTCTGGTGAAGGCAAACATGCTTGGCATTTCATAGAGCTTGGGCAGCTTTGTTGAGGGTAGAGTTCCAATTTTCAACAGATTTATCAGATATTAAAACTTGTTTAAACACACACACACACAAATGCCTGGATTCCTTGCCTTATTGGACACACTGTTGGTGACCACTGGACTGGAATGTCTTGTTTTGGGGTCCAGGTGGGTTTTTAATTACTTTGCCTTTGTTGCCAGGTAAAATATGGATGCAATTAAGACTCAGAGAACAGCCTTGGTTCTTATCTTTAGAAGGCTGAATCAATTGAAAGATATATTGGGTGTTTGTTCACAACATTAAGCGAAGCATAAATTAGTTTTTTATCTCGTTTGCATAAAACTTCATTTTGTACACGACAGGTGCTCCTTTCGTAGGGTGTCTCCTGCAAAACAAGTAGATAAGATGAAGCTGGTGGACTTGGTGGGAGGTATTCTGGGAGGAATTATCAGTTAATCACACTGCACATTGGGACACATTTCACAGTGGCTGAAAGCGTCATGTGGACAACATTCCCCCCTGCCCAGTAGCACCTCTTTCCTGTTCCTGTTTCATCCTTTATTCAAGTCAGGGGTAACAGTGAGGTCTGTGTTCAGCCCTGGCTCTATCACAGAAGTTTGCTTAATATCAATGAGCCTTAGTTTTCTCTTTTGCAAAGAGCAATATACTGATGCCATAGGATGTTAGGTGTCGTAAGTGAAATGCCAACCGCGAAAGACGCGGTATAGCTTCTGGCACATGGCATGATCTTTATGTGTTCATTTCTTGTCCTTCATTCTTTATCTTCTGCACACTTAAAGTTCTTCCTATTCTACCCCTTCCCTGAGCTCCATGTTGGTTTCCTGACATTCCCTACCTATATACGTTTCTTCCTCCCCCTCACTGTAAATTGAATGGCTTTATTATTTTTTAAAATTTTTTAAAGATTTATTTTTAATAGGGGAAGAGAGGGAGAGAGACATCTATGTGTGGTTCCCTCACACATGCCCCCTACTGGGGACCTGGCCCACAACCCAGGCATGGGCCCTGACTGGGAACTGAACCAGCAACCCCTTGGTTCACAGGCCAGCACTCAAAGGGCCACTGAGCCACACCGGCCAGGGCTACTAGTCTTTCTATTACCCTGTCCCTAAGCCTCCCCTTTGCTCTCTCCCTCTGTATTCTTCTTTCTTCTAGGCATCAATCATACATTGATCCTCCCCCTTCTGGAAAAGGTCTTGGTTTTACTCTGTTCTTTTCTTGAGCTACCAATGTTGTCCTCCCCTTCACTTCTTTACCATGATGCTGGAACATGTTATTTATGTAGCCCAGCTGCTTCCACTTCTCTACTCATTAATCCTTAATTCTCAGCTATATTCTGCTATTTTAATGTAGCTCCTCTCTTGAAGGTCACAAAGAAACCATCTTTGCAAAATTCAGTAACATCCTTCATTCTTCATTTTTCTAGACCTTTCTGCTGCATTCAATCCTCTTGACTTTGTTAAGTGTTTCCTTTGCCTTTCACTGAAAATGTATGATCTGGGCCTTCTTTCTCCCTCTCTAATTACTGTTGTTCTATAAGCTCTTCCACGCCTCCTCCTTTCTGCTGTTGCCTGTTTACCCAAAGGTTATGCCCTGGCCCGTTGCCTCTGTCCCATGCACTGCAGTTCAGTAAGACTAAATTATGTGTGCAGATGAATCTGGCCAGCTGTTTCCTCTCATAGTCACACGGTTATCACTTGAGAATTGGCCCATGGGGGAAGTGATTCTTTCCAATTGGACTGGCTGTGAGTAAACTTTTGGCACTGCCATTAGCCTCCCGACATTCAAGTCTCCAAAACTGCCAGCCGGCCATCCTGTACAGAGAGTACGTGCGGCTGAACACGGGCAAACTGAGACCCGAACGATTCGGCCTACCACTGGTCCCAAGAGCAGCAGTCACGGCAGGGTGTCATGCCACAGGGTCTCCATCTCATCTTTGAGCCAGATCAACGAGTCTTGGAAGTCAGATCTAGCTAAACCCTCATCCATCCACTGCACAGCAACTTGAACCTTTTAAAATCAAGGTATAGAAGGGCTCAAAGTCATGAGAAGGTAGACTATCAAGGATGGTGAGATTGGCTGGTAGGAGGTTATGGTTTCAAAGGGGCCGTCCTGCCCCCGGCAAAGTCCCTGCTTGCTGAGTGGATGAACTGAGAACCTGTGGCAAGGAGTTTTTCTTTCCTACGTGTGTCCTGTTATTTAACTACAATTTCTCGTCTCGTCTCCTCTGCTTAGAACTATTGAATCCACGAAATTTCCCAACCGTTCATCCCTCCCTCTGCTTTTTTTCCCCCTTTAGGCTTAATTGCAAAGCACTATTAAAACTACTTCTGATTCAAATAAATATTTTGTCTATACAGGGTAGTAGGTAAGTTCAGGCTCTGAAGTCAGCTTGGACTAGATCTGAGTGCCTCCGTGGGATGTATAACTTTGAGCAACTGGATGAATCGAGTGTCATCCTCCTCATTGTGAAGGATTGAATGACGCAGTGCTTGTAAAGCGGTGAGCGCGTGGCTTGGCTATTCCCCCGAGAGTTTCCTCCGGGCTTGGCAGTATTTTTTCCCTGCGCTCCATCGAGGCATTGGTGAGCACTGGTGAGCAGCCTGCCAAGGCCCCATGTGGCTCCGCTTCTAAATATCTAACTTCTTCCAACCAGAAGGGACGTGATTACATCAGATCAGCCGGTGCCAGATACTTGCACAGAAGACTTACTTGAGTGAACTTTAAAAAAATACAGATTTCTTGGCCCTACTCAGACTTGCTACATAAGAATGTCTGAGGGAGAGGGGGGGTCCTGTGATTTTGTATATTTTTGAAAGCTCCTGGGGCCTAAGTGGTCCTAATGTGCAGTTAGTTCTTTCACCATGACTGCGAACAGATGAGGATAACGAGCACAGTACTTCCCACCATGTGAGTCTGTTCTAGGTTCTAGTTCTTGAGTGAAGCAGAGGAGAAGCGCTAGTTAACTGCGGTGAATGTTTTATCTGAAGGCAACCATTTTTGGACTGTGTTGCGAATTTCCATACCATCTCAATTTAAACTGAGTTGAGTGCCCTACGAGTGGAATGACCATCGTTTCTGAATGTGAAACGGGATGGAGATATTGATAATTATTCTGGAACAACAGACATAAACCAGAGTTGTCCCAAACAAATAGGGGTACATGGTTGCCCATAAGAACCTGGTGTAAGTCAAAACTGAGGGGAGGAGAACCCATGGGAAAAGGTCACATGGGGGTAGAACATCTGCCATGCTTTGCCTTCTTCCTGTTTCTCTTCCCTGATGGCTTTTTTGGGTACCCAATGGGACATACGTGAAGAGAGGTTAGATTGGCAAACACCGGTGCTGGGTGGCACTGCAGCGGGGATGGATCCATGTTGGAATGATCTGTGAACTTGATGTTGCTGAATTGTGCAGCCTGTCAATTAAATGCAGACATAACGACAGTCAACCAAAAGAGGGAGCAAATATTTATGTTTACCTTCCGTGTAATCGGGGATGAGCTGGGCTCTGGAACACAAGAATAAATGAGATGCCTTGTCTTCTTGGAGCTAATGGAATAGTAGGAAGTATAAGCAAGTGCATAAACCACTCAAATTCTGTGTGACACGAAGTACACGTTTTCTTGAGAAAGAAGTAATGCAATGTAAGCCAAGAAGTAATACCGAACAGGATCCCAGCCAGCAACGCGAGCCGCATCAGCATTTCCCCTGTCGTTTCCCGGTCTTCCCTTTTTGTTCACTTTTGGTTGCCCATTTTTACTGTTTGCATGTATCTCATATTCCTAGATTTTATGTAGCCTTACCCAGTACTAAAGACATAAGTGCTTTCAATCCCTAAAATTTCCAACGGTACAATCTTCTTTGTACACAAATCTCATTTTCTGAGGCCGTCAGTGCTGAGTGAGAACTGTTTCAAATATTTGACAGGACGGTACGGCCCTCCTAGAGATGATTTGTAATTCAAAAGTGACGTGTTTTAACACAAAGGAATCTCAAAATTGCATATCTGTAGGGTTGCCAGGTTTAACAAATACAAATACAAGGTACCCAGTTAAATTTGAATGCCAGGTAAACAATGAATTCCTTTTTTTTTTTTTTAAAGTAGGAATACCATATTTTGCCATGTGTAACGTGCATCCATGTTTTTGGTCTCAACTTTCAGGAAAAAAATCTTCCGTTTTAATTTTTTTATTTATAGTTGCAAACAAATCCAGTTATTGTATTCCATGGTATTATTTTGCATACAGATATCGTTTTTGCTTTCTATAGTTATACTTTTAACACATAAGCATAAATAAAAGAACTAAAAACATTTATATAGATACAGAATTAGTACTACCCATGTATAATGCGCACCCTTATTTCTCCCTCAGAAAGTTGGGCAAAAGTGCGCATTATACAAGGCAAAGTATGGTATGTGCCACGCGGTATTTAGGATATACTTATATTAAAAAATTTCATTTCATTGTTTATCTGCAGTGCAAATTAAACTGGGTGTCCTGTGTCTTGTCTGGCAACCCTACATATTTGGGGAGCTAAATTTGAATCAAGAAGTTCCAAGTTCTCTTACATTTAGTCTTCATTTTTATAGCCTTAGCTCCAACCATACACCACCACGAGATGGTTATTTTGCATTCTTTCAAAAACCGTTCAGTAACCCTACTGTGGGTCAGCACTCAGAGGTACAAAGGTCACTGCCATGAGTCTGGAGTGCACTGTGCACTTGCTGGTTGGAAGTCCAGGTCAAGTGCGAGCAGTTGATGGCTTGCAGCTAGAAGTGGGTGATCTCACAGAAGCTTCCGCGGACGGCAGTCACCGGGTTCAGGGGTAGATTTGGAGCAGAGGTAGACGACTGTGGGCCCCAGGAACAAGGCAGGGACACTTCCTGAAGGCAGGACTTGTGCTTTATTCAGTTTGTATTGTGCTTTATTCAGTTTGTATTGTCACATGGCTTAAAGAGTCTCTGCACATAGCAACTGTTGAGATAATTTGGTGAATTAAATCGCCTCATCCAAGGAGATATCCTCTGCCTTTTGTTTCTGCATGATCCAGCGGGAAATGGAAGACTCGACTAATTTATTTCTTAGCTGGCTGCTGTACACGACGTGCTTCCCTACTTTAAGTTTGTACATGGCCCTGAGGGGTTCAGCAAAAGCATTGGCGTGAGCAAGAATGAATGTACTGGGAGAGTGGTCAGCTAAGGTGGGCAGAGGGCTTCCTTTTAACGTTAGGGCTGAGTGTGAGGGTGAGGGGTGTGTGTGTGTGTGTGTGTGTGTGTGTGTGTGTGTGTGTGAAGAGTGATGGAGTGTGAGCATTAGGCTAAGTATAGATTGCTGTGTTGGCGTTTTACAATATAAAACTTTCATTAGAACCTCCAAAGTACAGATTAATTGCAAAGTGAGCCAAAGTCACTCCTGAAGGCAGGAAATGACCCAGTGTCAAAGGCAAGGTCATCGAGCATTTGTTCTGGCTCAAGCTCAAGCGGAGAGGCGCTCACACCAAGACCACTGAGAGATCCCCGCAATGAGCTGCACTCATGCTTTTCTGCTGCTGCACTTTCTGGCAACGCTGATTTGCAGCCTCCTGAAATGTTGCCAAGTCCGTGGGTGGCAAGAAATATCCAAAACAATTTTAAAATAAATTCACTTTCATTTAAAATGCAATTATATGTGGATATATATAAATATATAATTTAGGAGCACTGGGATGGGGTGTTAGAAAGGCAAACAAAGCAATGGAGCAGCAATGGTAGGGATTGCAAAGTCGGACAAAAGGAAACGTGCTAATGTCTCCTTAAGGGAGAAACTGCTGGGGTGGGGGGGGATAGAAACCTGAGAGAAAGCGGCCTCTAAATTTCGTTTTAATCAGATTCCTGGGAATTCATCGCTTTTCTTGAACCGTCCTCAATAGAAAGACTTGCCCTGGTGCTAACTAGTTTTAATCTTTAATCTTTATTTATGATACATTTCATTTCATTCATTCATTCATTCAGTATTCATGTTTTGTGCTAACTCTGCTAAATACCAGGCTTATTAACACATAGGATGGCTTTTTTTTTTCCTTAAGATTTTACTTATTTATTTTTAGAGATGAGGAAAGGGAGGGAGAAAGAGAAACATGTGTGGTTGCCTCTCGCGTGGCCCCCACTGGGGACCTGGCCCACAACCCAGGCATGTGCCCTGACTGGGAATGGAACCGGCAGCCCTTTGGTTCTCAGGCTGGCACTCAGTCCACTGAGCTGCGCCAGCCAGGGCTAGGATGGGTTTTTTCTGTGTTCAGTGAACACCCTCATATTGCCATCCCAGCTACAAACGCTGTTGGGCTGTGAGGCCTTCACTGGAAGAGGATGCGGCATCAGGGGGTTGAATTTAGTGAGCTCTTGAAATGGTAATCACTGTGGGCAGAGTCCCGCACATCCCTTTTGGGGAAGGTAGGGAGCGTGATGGCTTTGCGCATGAAATTATATGTGCTCAGCTGAAGGACAAATTGGGGTAAAGCAATGAAAAGAGAGAGGATGAAATGTTCCCTCCTTTTACAATCCTAGATGTAATTGTAGTTAACAGTAGCTGTCTTTCACTGCCATTCCTGTGGGAAGAGAGGCCTTCCAAATTTTGTGTGTGATCACAGCAATAGAGGGGCTAGGGTTCCTTCTTGCAGTGCAACTTGATCTTTGTTTCACCGTCAGATAAGTAAGGAACATTTTTAACATATCAAAAACCATGCTTTTTCAGTAGCAGAAAAAGGAAAAAATTACATTTTTCGGCATGCGTAACTAATGATGAAATAAGTACCATTTAGCTGCTTTAGAAGATTAAAAGGGTAGTGCTTAGATTTCAGGATAGTGTTTTATATCTAATATTCAGTATTCTACTTTTATCTGGTACTGTATTTTATAGAAAGCAATTTCTCAGCACATATTTGAAATTTAGAGTAGGGCCATAAAACACGGCTTTTTATAAAAAAGAGATAAACAAGAAAAATTAATAGCATCAGTAAAGCACTGAGTGCAAGATATGTATATATTAAATAATTAACATATTCAGTATACATATTTTTAAAGATGTTATTTATTTATCTTTAGACAGGGGAAAGGGAGGGAGGAGGAGAGGAAGAGAAACATCAGTGTGTGGTTGCCTCTCATGCACCCCCCACTGGGGACCCGGCCCGCAAACCAGGCATGTTTCCTGACTGGGAATCAAACCAGCAACCCCTTGGTTCACAGGCCCGTGATCAGTCCACTGAGCCACATCAACCAGGGCTATTCAGTATATATTTAAAAAATATTGTTAGTACAAAGAATGGTAAAATACAACCATAAATTATGATAATGCACAATCCAAATGTATATGTACTTTTATAATGATCATACAAAAATTTTTAATGAGCTTAGGGAAAAAACTAAGTTTTTTTTAAAAGTCAGAAACAAGTAGGAATGAAAGATAATAATTTAAAAGTAATTTCTGCCCTGACTGGTGTGGCTCAGTGGGTTGAGCACTGACCTGTGAACCAATCGGTTGCAGGTTCAATTCCCAGTCGGCCCACATGCGTGGACTGTGGGCCAGGTCCCTAGTTGGGGGTGTGCAAGATGCAAGTGATAGATGTTTCTCTCAGACACCGATGTTTCTCTCACACATCGATGTTTCTCTCTCTTCTTCTTCCCTTCCCCTGTCTCTAAAATATAAATAAAGAAATGAAAAATTTTTAAAAAGGCAAGTGCCACTTCTGTTCTCAAGTATCCATCATTGAGAAATTGGTGACTGGCAGGATTTGTCTCAAAAACACTTGGAGAGTTACCCCATCGCATTATCCTTGACAAATGTTAAAAAGGGAGAGGAGAGGAGGCAGGGGAAGGAAAAAAAAAAACTGCATAAGTCTTTGGGTTCAGGGAAGCGTGGATGCTGAAGCTTGTCACAAGGACCCAGACCGGAAACCACTTCTGAAACAGTTTGTACGGTCTCTTCTTTTCATGATGTTCAAGGTTCTTTGACTGCTTTTGAATTAGAGTTATGCAACTGCTGTAACAGACTCAGAGCCATAACGCAATCAGACTTCTCACTCATGTCATGTGCGGGTATGCCATGTCATGTGTGGGCATGTCATGTCATATCATGTCATGTGTGGATATGGCATCTTTCAGCCTAGGGGGAAACTATGGCCTATGAGGGGGTTAAGTACGGTTTTACATTTTTCCAATGTTTAAATGGTTTAATAATAATAAAAAGAATGCAGCCCTGGCTGGTGTGGTTCACTGGATTGAGCATGGACCTGTAAAGCAAAGGGTCGCTGATTAGATTCCCAGTCAGGGCACATGCCTGGGTTGTGGGCCAGGTCCCCAGTAGGGGGTGTGTGAGAGGCAACCACATATTGATGTTTCTCTTCCTCTCTTTCTCTCTCCCTTCCCATCGCTCTAAAAACAAATAAATAAAATCTTTAAAAATAAAAAGAATGCAAGTTTGTTTTGTTTTTAAAAAGATTTTAGAAGAAACTTACTAACAAACTTAACTAACAGCTTTATTTCCTCTAGACGTGGGGCGTTGCGACTAGCTGGGTGCCTGCCTGCAGGTTTGTGCTTGTGTGTTTCATAAATAAACTTGCTATCTCATTTTCACTATACATGTGGTCTCTTGCTTGAATTCTCATCCTGACAGCAAGACAAGAACCAAAGGGAGGCGAGGAGCCCCCTGACGCAGGTCTCCCCGGTAACAGTTGGGGACACAGCCACGCTCACTGGTTTCCTTGTTGCCTGCGGCGAGGGCAAGGCTGAGTGCTGCTGGCAGAGACTACGTGGGCTACAAAGTATAAATATTTTTCACCTGCTCTTTAGAGAAGGAAGTTTGGCAATCCCTGGTCTAGGGGCTTGATCATCTTCTAGGGGGGTCATAGTACCCACTGGAGTGGAAGAGAGCGTGAACCTGGTGGATCTCGCAGGTTCAGGGCAAGGATAACACGCGGCACTGCCTACACAGTCGGCCCGAAGGCAAATGAATGTCCCCCATCCCTGGAGGGGTGGCTGTTCAACGCAGTCTAGCAAAGCGCTGTGGATGAGAGCGCACAGGTACGAGTCAGTGTCTGCCATTGTGTCTGAAACACTTAGTTTTGTAGACTCACCCTTGAGTTGTGGCCTCAACAATGACTTCTGGTGATTTTAAGTTCTGTAAATGCACGAGCTCTTTCATCCCACTCCCCACGCTGTCGTCATTTCAGCTCACCACGCTTGGGTTCCTCAGGGTGCATAGTCACAAAATGGGAGACAGGTGGTTTGTTATTTGGATTTAGATTTTTTTTTTTTTAAGTTCAAAATGAGCAATGTGATGAAAACAGTTGGGGGGGGGGGATCCAATAACTGAGCCAGGTTTGACAGGCTCATTTGTGTATTTACTGAACTAGGCATGCGACAGGTGTCTGAACTGTCGATCACAGCACTGTTTTATTTTTCTGGTCCCGTCATCTATCTTTTTGGTCTGATTAGACCTGCTGCTATTTGTGAGTTAGTATCCAATGGGCCCCTTCCCTAAAGGTAATGTTTCATTGGAGTATAATTTCATGTAAAAGGACAAGCTCCTATAAAGTCAAAGATTTTGACCAGCCAGATTTCTCTTTTAATGCAGAAGAGACCATATGAATCCAGCACTCAGATTTTTACATTTCTACAGGGAGCACTGTCAAAATAAAACCCAAGGGGAGCTTTGATTTTCATTGGGTTCCTGGGAGTTTTCTGACATCCGGAATAACTTTTAAAAACCTGGCAATAAGAGAAATGACAAACATTGGTGAGTACACCAAAGGCAGTTTACCAAATTGGTATATGACTGACCTTGTGAAGGACATGCATCTGTTTTCGTCTCACATGGGAACAGGACTGACTCAGACCTTGTCCAAATGGGTCACTTTTTTGCCACCTATGACAAATCTTGGATGGCCCTGGAATAGTTACAATTACTTGGGACCTGGAGGTGGAGGGTGGTGCACTTGGACTTAGCAACCCAGTACTGGCTAGATAGAGGCCTTGGAGGGGGTCAAATGACTTCTTTGACCTTCAGTTCCTTTGAGTAATTTATATTGTTTCAGGCCATTCCAGGCCAGACTTCCTTCAGTCCACCTGCTACCGGGGGTCTTTCAGCTTCCTGTAAACTTGGGGCCAAATCTCCCAACAGGGCCCAAGTTCTTCCGAGCACTTCATCTAAGTATTCTGAAAGCTTTGGGGAGGGCCTCCCTTTTTTTGTGACTCCTGCGCTCTTGGTGATGGCTGCTGAGGCCTCTGGTGGCTGAAACAAGGGATCCTACGCTGCATATAGATTCCACCAAGGTCAGTGGTTCTTAACCAGGGGTAATTTTTTCCTCCGAGACGTTTTGGGGATCATGACTAGGAGGTGGGGTGAGCCTGCTTATCTAGTGGGCAGAGGCCAGGGGTGCTGCTAAACATACTACAGTGAACGGGACAGCCCCAACCACACAGAATAACCCAGTCTAAGACTGCAAAATCTGGTAGGGCTAAGGATGAGAAACCCTGAGTTATGGGGTTGGCCAAAAAGTGCATTTAGTTTTTTCCATAAAATAAAGGATGCATTTTTTTCATTTTCACCAATAACTTCATTTATTTGGGTATTTTGAGTATGTCGGCTCTCTCCCATGGGGTATAACATTGATTGTTCTCAATTAGTGTCTCAATTTGACCACTATCCACTTCAACTGGTCTGCCTGCCTGTGGAGCATCTTCCAGCGAGAAATCTCCAGCATGAAACTTCGCAAACCCCTTTTGACAGGTTGGATCTGTCACAGCGCCTTCTCCATACACTGCACAAATCTTTTCTTGCATTTTAGTTGAGTTTTTACCTTTCTTGAAATGATAAAGCCTAATATGCTGAAAATGTCACTTATTTTCTTCTATCTTCAATATTAAAATGGCTGCACAACAATTTCACCAATTTTGATTCTTTTTAAATGCCCACTGCTATGACAGCTGTCATGATACAATCTAACCAAATTGTTTCAAAAGAAGTTAAAGACAAATAAGCGCTGCTAGAGCCATCTTACGGGGGAAAAAACAAAAAAACAAACAGACTTTTTGGCCAATCCTTACATGATTCTTCCAAGCTGAGTGAGCCTGGACCACTCCCGATGTTCTAGTTTTAGGCAACAGTTAAGTCCCCAGGTAGCTGACCAGTGACTGAGTTCCAAGCTCCTTCCCTTGGGGTACACTGTGTCCTGTTGGGGAGTGTGGCCATGAATCAAGAAGCTTCTGAGGATACTCATGATGTATGGACTCCTCTTCCTTGAACAGCGTCGCTGCACTGCTGCAGATTGGAGTCAACTGGGGAGTTTTAAAATAATTCTAGTGCCCAGGCTGTACCCTAGATACTGGGATTTCTCAGCATGGGTCCCAGGCTGGGTATTTTTTAAAACTCCCCCGGCGATTCCAGGGGTAAAGCCAACATGGAGAACCACAGCTCTGGCCCCTTCATTTCACTGCCCAGTTTTATTTTGGGCATGACCACACTCCCCCCAAATCACCATGGAGGTGCCAGGGCAACCTCTGTCCAACACACAAGCAGCAAATGTACCTTGTTTGTCATTTACAGCCTGGTAACCTACACATACGGAAGTGCTGCCAAAGCCCGATATTTGAGATTTTGCAGTGAAATCAACCTTCCAATTTTGTATACAAGTAATTGTCTAGCTTCCTGTTGCCATCAGAGGGAACCTGACCCCTGACTGGGCCTGTTGCCCTGTGGAGTGGAAGACTTCTGAAGGGTGACTCAGAATTCCTCACCAGGGTGAGCAGATAAAAGGAGTTTTCTGGCACTCTGTGGCCTCTCACAGACTGCATTTATTCTCTAACCCAGTGATTTTCAACCACTGTGCCACAACAAGCATTTTTTTTTTTTATAGGAAAGGCTTTTATTTTATTTTTAAATAATTTATTTATTTATTTTTAGAGAGAGGAGAAGGGAAGGAGAAAGGAGAGAAACATCAATGTGTGGTTGCTTTCCACACATCCCCTACTGGGGACCTGGCCCACAACCCAGGCTTGCGCCCTGACTGGGAATTGATCCAGCGACCCTTTGTTTTGCAGTTCAGCGCTCAGTGCACTGAGCCACACCAGCCACGGTGCCACAAGCATTTTGAAAACATCCAATATGTAGTGTCCCTGACTAGTCATGATCACTGACCTCTTTTTCTCTTAGATAGTGCAATAAAATAATGACAACAGCCAGTACAACAATGGCTGTTCAGTGTGAATGAATCGAAATTGTACCTATTTTTTGTCAGGTCATCAAAAATTGTATTTTTTGGTGTGCCGTAGAATTTTAGTATTTGGTTTATGTGTTCCACGAGATGAAAAAGGTTGAAAATCGCTGGTCTAACTTTTCAGTAGGTATTGTGTCCACTTTAAGGCTGTTAAACCTCTACAGGGATTGTGACTTGGGTTCAGTGTGAACATAGATATATTTTAAGGAAGTAATTATTTTTCAGCTTGTAATTAAGAAGATGAAATATGCTCACCCACATGGATAACCCAGTATTCTTCATTTAAATGTACGTTTCTAATAAAATAAGTGATCATCTCAGTTCTGGTGAAATTAATGGTAATCTCTGCTCACCAAACCGTTTTTATTCTTATTCATTGCACACTTTCCACACTGACCTGTTCCAGAAAACATGTCTGGGTGATGAGTTTAGATACAAGCATTCCCCACTCATCCCAAAACTCCAGTTTTCCCCAAATACCACTAAAATATTCTGTAACTATCCACCATGGATTTCTGCAGAACATAAAGCATATACAACAAAAATGATCAAATTTCTTACTATTAGACAAATGCATTGTTGGGTTTCATGTAAATGTGTGCAAACTAATTATGGCAGGTTTTCAGTTCGGTCAGCATATCCGCAGGACAAACATCTTGCTGGTGGTTACAGAAGATACTTGGAAGAAAGAAACAGGGATACTTATGGCTGTTTTTATTCACAAAGTGGGAGATTTCCTTTTCACTACATAGTGTACTAAAGATTCTTCCACTGCAGGAAATACACCCAGGTTATGCTATTCTCAAAAAGCTTTTCTCTAAGACTGTGCGAAGGGGAAGGAGTAATTTAAGCATTTATTCCAGTAGCTTTGAGGCCATCGATTCTTCATCCCAGAGTGAGCAGCGCACAAACAATTGTCCATGTCTTTGGGGGCCTTTTTCTTTTAATGCTTCATTCATCCTTTCAAAGAAAGGAAGTGTACCTAGTTGCTGCCTGTGATTGGGTGAGCTGGCTGTCAGTCAGTCTGGTATCGCTGTGTATTCCCCTGGCTAGGGGAGGGGTTGGGTTCCGTTCCGTTTACTGGATGCTAGGGGCTTTTACTATTTCCCGCTTGAGGTCTCTTCTCTTTAGGCGGTGGATGAAATGATCATCTTGCCAGTTGAGGAAGGAGTGTACTGTGGGCAGCTAAGTTAACTGGTGCTTTAGTTCTGATTTATTGGGGGGAATGTTCAGTTCGAGCTCCTGTGTGTTGCTGCACAGTTTGGTTGTCAGGCAGGGCAGAGCGGGTGACATGAGCATGGAGCTGACATCCAGTCTCACTCTGCCTTCTCTCTCTGGACCTGTCAGCTGTGAAGTTGTTCAACCTGCACTGAGCCAGGGGTCTCCCACCCAAGGCAATACATTGCCATCCACACATGTGAGACACAGATGGAGACATATTTGCAAATTGAAATTTTCTTGTGGGAACATTTAGAAAGTTTGGGAAAAAAACAGCACTAATTTTCATAGCATTTTAGTACATATGTCTCATGTCATTTTACTATCTAATCAATAGAAAATTCATAGATACTTTGCATTGTTTTTGTATTAAGTCTTTGGAATCTGGTGAGAGTTTGGCACATAGAACGCATCCCAGTTTGGACCAGCCACCATATTTCCAGCTCTCTGTCACGTGTGGCTGGTGGCTTCTGTGTGGGACAGTTCTAGAGGGCCTACCTTGGTTCTCCTGGCACACCTGTTCCCATGGTTACCAGGATTTGCAGGATGACAGGAGATGTGTCTTCTTGAGCCCATTCCCTCCAACCAGAAAGAGCGGCATCTGGTCTGTGGCTTCTGTGAGCAAATGCAGGATTTGTCTGGGCCACAAGCACACTCCTTAATGACCTTGTGTATTTCTGTTTCTGTGTCATTGTGGTAGAGTTGAGTAGCTGTGGCAGAGATAGGGAGGCCTGCCAAAGCTAAAATATTCACTCAAAAATTATCTCTTTGTAAGAAAAAGCAACCAGCTCCTGTTCTAGACCAGGTGCTGGGTACCTAGGACTCTGGAATTGTTTCCCAGACAGCCTGAGGCCTGATTCCAGGTTCCTAAGGTCAGGCTCCCCGAAGATGGCTAGGCGGGGACTGTTGGCAAAGGGAAGGCAGGCAGGGCTGAGGTGCATGAGTTGTGGGGTGGGCTGTGGCACCCCTGGGTGCCTCAGTGCCACATCGTGGGGTGGGAATCAGAAGAGTCTAAACTTTTTAAATTTGGAGTTTGTTTTGATTTTCATTGGAAAATTACTTGATTTAACAGACCATTAGCTCAATTTGCAGATTTTGCATATCTACATGTATTATTATGTGTGGGCCTGCTTAGGTGTTCTTGCCTAGAACCGCAATGTGGAGGCTGGGCCTGCAGGGAAGGGGTGTGCATCGCTTACAAAAAGGCACTGGGCAGAGGGACACAGGTGCCTGGTTGAACCACCCTTTAATCTGGCCCTGACATTTTTTGTTCCTCACATAAAATCTGTGGTCTGTGGCCTTACCTGAGGGTAGTTCAACCCATAAACTGACCGTGAGAAGGATATCCCAAGGGTTGAGAAGGGCTAGCAACTTCTTGGACAACTGGCAGATATTTACTGTGTCCTCCCTTGGAGCCATCATAATAATGGATATGACCCCTTGGATCTCCCCTCTGACTTAGTCACCTTTCCTTTCCCCGGGTCCTTGGCTCAGCCCGTAGAGCATGTCCAAGTACAATTACAGGGGATGTATTGCCACAGAGGTGCCTGCACTGAAATCGAGTCCCTGTGCCTTCTGTACCAGTCAGGGAAGCCAGTACTGTTCTTTCCCCCTTGGGCTTTGCAAACAGATGTTTTGACAGCTCACCACTGCTTCTTGTGATTCATTTCCTCGCAATTACTGAGCCATGGGTCTCGTGGGGGTTCTGAATAGAAGGCTTCACAGTCTGATTGCTGCTGTGTTAAAGTCAAAGTCATGTTTCTCTCCCTCTCTGTCTCCCTCCATTCCCTTCTCTCTAAAAGTAAATAATTAAATCTTTAAAAAAAATTAAAAAACCCTCAAAGTCATGGTTCACATGGCATCAAAATGCATCCACTATGTCTATGCATTCACTTGACTGAAATAAAGAGCTTTGATTTCCCACCATCTTCTGATACATAAAGATTACATTTCTGGCCCTGGCTGGTGTACCTCAGTGGATGGAATGCCGGCCTGCAAACCAAAATGTCGCTGGTTCAATTCCCAGTCAGGGCACATGCCTGGGTTGCAGGCCAGGTCCCCAGTTGGGCGCATGGAAGAGGCAACTGATCAATGTATCTGTCACACACTGATGTTTCTGTCCCTCTCTTACTCCTTCCCTTCCCCTCTCTGTAAATATAAATAAATAAAGTCTTTAAAGAAAAACATTACATTTCTGGGCTCTTAGCAGACAAACTGGTAAGGCAGTAGAAAGATACTTGCAGGATCCTTCAGCCCTTAGCATCATTTCTTCATTGATGGTCCAGGGTATGGTGACCTGCTATGGAGCCACTGAGTCCAAAGATGAGGCAGTTAATTTCTCCAGGCTTTTGGGTATTCATTCCTTGAAAATGGGGAGTACCTGAGGCTATTTTTAAAAGATATAGTTTTCAGTAATGCTATTAAACCACTTCGAGTCATAGGAAAAAAAAGCCTTATTTTTTCTTTACATGATTCTTAAGGTAATTGTGGGTCTTTTATTTTTCTACTGATGACAAATAGTGCAGACAAAAGGAGCTACATATTGCATGAGATTTGTGAACCAGTTTAGCATATTGTAGTATAATCTTTCTCGGACACCTTAAAATTAAGGTCTCACTTTTCATTAATGTGATGGCCATAGAGGATCATTACATCTGCCAAGCAGATGGGGTTCTTTTAATTTAAAAGGAAGATGAAAAATTCAGAAACCAGATTTCTATCAACTTACATCCATGGTTTTAAACTAGAAGAGTTGGCAACTAATAAGTCTAGGGGACTTTTTGGTCTAATGGGCCGGCAGCTAGTGCCAGCTAAAATGTCGTGGGGATTCAGAGCAGGTGAAATGTGTCTTCGGTTTTCTTACTTCACTCTTTTTCCTCAACTGTAGAGCAGGTATTCCCAACTCAGCACTATTGGCCTTTAGGGCAAGATCTGTCTTTGTTGTGGGCAGGAGGAGGGAGCGTGGCTTCTGTCTGCTAGATGCCAGTAACACCCCATCCCCAGTTATTGTAACCCAGAATGTCTCTAGACATTGTGGGATGTCCACTGCCCACGAGGAGCAAAATCCCGCTGGCTGAGAACTTCTGACTTAGCGGCTTCCTTCCCCCAGTCTCTGGGGGCTCTGCTCCATGCTCTCTTCTGAAGTTTTGAACTCAGCACATCAATACCCTATCCCCCAGTACCCTCAAAATCATTGCTCTCTCCCCTAAGGCATAATCTTTAGGGAGGAAGGGTGTGGTTGTATTTTCAAGTGGTTCACACTAGTGTGTGAATGTCTCACGGGCTGACCTCAGACCAGCGTATCTGCATTTTAAAAGAACTTGTTCAACTAAAGGTTTAGGAAGTAAAAAATAAGAAACAGTCTGTAGCTTTACTATTTGTCACATGTTCTTTTTTGAGACTTAACAGCAGTTTTATCAGCTAGGTAAGGCTCTGGAAGAGGAAATTTAACCTCAGGGACATTTTGTAATGTGAACCAGGTCACTTAGTCTAAGAAAGAAGGACAGTCCTTCAATTCTCTCAGATCTTAACAAGGTACTCCAGGTGTTTTGAAATGTTCAGAGGGTCTCTCTAGGTGCTTCTCAATTGTCCCAAGTGATCACTAATATTCTACCTCCCACCTGGCATAGAAAACCATCTTCTTTTACACCAAATATTGTTCCTCGC
This sequence comes from Desmodus rotundus, assembly GCF_022682495.2. Lineage (NCBI taxonomy): Eukaryota > Metazoa > Chordata > Mammalia > Chiroptera > Phyllostomidae > Desmodus > Desmodus rotundus. Next base: position 96,266,909 of record NC_071400.1, on the reverse strand, counting down.
GTGTCACGAAAACAGTGAAGTAGTGAAATTCCAACCAAATGACACGTTTGTTTGAGTTTTATTGCAGTTCGGGGGCAGGCAGTATTAGACAAAGTATAATTTCACCTGCTGAGACTCAGTAATTTTCTATACAGGCATCTCTTTCCCAGTTTCAAGCCTCCTTTATTACAAACAAAAGCAAGAGTAAGGCTCTTCACGCTCCTTTTATAGATGATGATGGCGTTTATTTTCAGATGTGCTCTTGCATTAGCAATTTTCACAAGAGGTATTATCGGAACCCTTGTGAGGTAGTATAGGAAGAAGCTAGGAAAATTCCTTGGCAGGTGGCACTGGGAAACAGACAGGTAACCGATCAGACTGGCCTCACCCTGGCCTCATCCGGCACCCTGAGGCCCCTGCCGCCTCCCTTGCTCTCCCACTCCCTTACAGTAAGCCCTCCGGACAATGAGCTTCTGGTCGCCATCCAATAATGGTGGAGAATCTGTTGCAAGCGACCCTCGTTCTGGAAGGTCTGCAGCAAGCAGATCACCTGAGAGCGTTGAATGTGTACGGGCTCCACAACATGTGTTCATGTCACATAATAAAGCCTCAATAAATACTAGCTCTGTAGATGATTCTACTCCTAAGTTTGAAGGGAGGACATATGTTTAGATAATTCTCTGTAGTACAACTCAAAGGAGATTTATGACGCAGAATAGCTATACATGTCCCCATGTTGTATGGGAGGAGATGGGCTCAGAAAAGTCGAGTGATGGTGTATTAAGATGTATGGCTTGCTGTGACTTGTGACCAGGGCCCAGAGCTCTGGACTAGCAGGGCGCTGCCTTGCCTGGGCTGCACACAGCCTCCAGGCATCTAGTGATCGGGCATTTATTTGGTTAGTAGGTTTGCTTGAAGCAGGAAGAACATTTGATTCCTAATATACAAATGGCCATGACATTTTTAAAGATCAGAAATACTCCATTATTTAGGAAAAAGATGTAAGTTAAAGGACGAAGGAAGAGCACAGTAAGAATATGTCCTCTAACCATTGTTTGAAAGCCTCAAATAATCATATTTCATTACATGAGATTCCTCATTTGAAATGATTCCAATCTCTCGTATTGATTCTTCTACCTTAACTAGAGGAAATGAAAAAGTTTAGATGGTGGTGTTCTCAGAAGCTCTTAAATCTGTGAATTTGAAAATGTCACATGAAAAATGTGAAGGTCATGTGCATAAATCTACATGATTACATTCATGTATGTGTTAATTACTCCCAAAGAAATTAAAATCAGACATATGGAAAACCATATGTGCTGAGAAGGGAGGAAAAAAATACCTCAGGTGTGTTGAATAGAAGCACAGAACTCTCACCTGGTCAGACGGATGTTGAAGGGCACGTGTCAGTCAGACTGTTAATACGGAACAGAGTGGAAGTGATGTATTTCGGTAGTTTACGTGGGAAGGTCAGGGAGGGAATCGATTTAGAAGGACTTTGAATAATATGTAACGGGTCTCAAATTATATTTGAGTTTCCTGGAGGGTCTGGGCCTGCCAGGTCTGAGAGTTCAGCTATTTCCAGAGGACAGCGCAGTTGCAGTGAGAAAGACAAAGGAATGTCACGTAAGTAAGGCGACTCTATGTTCTGTTGGTTTGAGGTAACATTGTAGAAATAAAAGCAAGATGTGTTCTTCGAGTACTAGGAGGGCTGGGATCCGGATGAAGAGCCAAAATTGGAGGCGTTCGCTTCAGTGAGTTAACAGTGAGGGTGCTGACCATCTCTAGAGGTGTCTCCACTCATCAAAGACGTTGCAGAATGCTTTGGATAACATCTGACCCTCCCCAGCTTCTATGAATATTCATATTAATTTTCATAATCATTTGCGGTCCATATAATTGAAAGTTAATGTTCTTAATGAGATTTTTAAAGGGTCATGAGTTCTTTGCCCTTGTGATTTCTGTGGATCTAGTTAAGAAGCCGGCTGTGTCTTGAAGTCAAATGTATCCAAGATGTCATTACCCTCAACTCAAAGCAATGGATGTTAATTATTGATGCTACCCATATAAAATGAAGATCGTATTTTTTCAAATGGACAGAATTATTCCAAGCATATTTAAAGTAATTGAAAACTGTGTGTGTGGTGTAATAATATCTTCAACGTGCTGGGGGGACAAAGAGGGATGGGACGTGCAGAAGGAGGGAGGGGATGAGCGAGGGAGGCGCTCCACACCAATAATTATATATCTGGAACAGCGATTTCTTAAGTATGGGTTGAAATAAAAGATATTTTCCAGTAAATGCAACACAAGAGATTTTCTACATAGAGATGACAACTATAGAGTGTGTTCCAGGAATGAGGGAGTATTATTGGGAGAACATGTAAATGACTTTTCTTTCTTCCTTTTTCCTTCCTCCTGAAAGGCTGGATCACCTTGCAGGAACAAATAAGTCCAGCTTTCCCATGAGTCCAGTGGTACAGAGCTCAGTGTCAGAAAGTTTTTTTTTTCTTTTTTTGAAAGGTTTTATTTACTTATTTTTGAAGGGTTTTATTTACTTATTTTTAGAGAGAGGGGAAGGGAAGGAGAAAGAGAGGGAGAGAAATATCCATGTGTGGTTGCCTCTCATGGCCCTGCACTGGGGGCCTGTCCTGACTGGGAATTGAACTGCTGACCCTTTGATTCGTAGGCCAGCACTCAATCCACTGAGCTACACCAGCCAGGGTATGACACAATTTTTTTTAATAGAAAATACGGTGGTGCCGTATTCCTTGGTGGGTGGGCGGGACTAGGTTGGGTAAAGGTGGAAGTGTCTGTAGAAAGCCAGGTTGTAAGCCAGCACAGTGAGTTGGGCTTTGAAGGAAGAGGAATACAGAAGGTACAGAAAGAACGTGGTAGAATCTATAGAGCCTGATGACTATCAAGTAGTGAGGGTAAGGGCTTGCCAGGAGGTCGGATGAGTGCCTGGATTTGGTGCCTTTAGTAGGGTAGGAAGTGGACAGGTTTGGGAACAAGATCACTAGTTTAATTCTGAGACTGTTTACAAGACTTTTGTGAGCCATCAAGGGAAGATAGCTAGTGGACAGTTGACTATTGGTATAACCCGGAAGGCAGCTGAGTCAGTTTGGAGGTTGAACTGAAATTATGTGGGACCCTAATCAACACAGAGTGCGCGGCCCGCAGCCCTTCTAAGCTCCGGGATTCTTGATGGCAGCGCTGGTGGGAGGGAGGCCGGCGTGCAAACTGCTTTATGCTCATCAGCAGGCCGTATACAGTTGACTTATTCATAAACTCCTATTTACAGTGGCAACACATCTGCTTGTGTCTGTACTTCCCCACCTTTTCATTGTCCTGACAAAGGCAGAATCCAGTAAGGGGGTGAGGCTATTGTGGCCCAGGGGACAAGCCCAGAGGCTGCCACTGTCCTCGGCCACTTCCTCTGGTTACATATCTGGTTGAGAATCTCTAGTTAAATGTCACTGCGTACTTACCACGCACTCATGGCACACCGGTGTACGTTGGTGGTGTGTGCTACTCCACAGTACTTTCCTTTTTAGTTTCCAGAATGTGAATTTATTGAAAATAGGGTTCTTAAAGAAAGTTTTATTTGTTCTGACTAACGAAAGTGCTCTTGGACAGCTTCAATGCAAAATAATGGTACTAATCTAACCTGCAACTCGGTTTTTCTTTTCACTTGCAGTTGACATTCAATATATTTTATTTTATTTTTAGGTGTACAACATAGCCCTTTGTAAGTTATATAAATGTCCACCATTCTTCTTAATCTCCTAAACGTTTGTTCTATTACTGTTCATGAAATCAAATGATTGTCTCAGTGTTCTCAGTTAGCTAATGATCAAGGTGATGTAACTTTGTAAAAATATTTTCCAGAAAACATGTTCACTGGTAAGCATTAAAAATACCATTCAGTTTCTCATTTAAGTTTTAATTGTCATACTAGTTGAAATGACTCCTCCGAGTTATTTCTCACTTGTTTTTTGCTGGTGTAGTTTCTCTTGCCAAAATTTTAATTTCCTTCCTTCCTTCCTTCTTCCAAAAAAGATTCATTAATTTTTAGAGAGAGGGGAAGGGAGAGAGAAACAGAGGGGTAGAAACATCAATTGGTTGCCTCTAGTATGCACCCTGACCAGGGACACGGCCTGCAACCCAGGCAAGTGCCCTGACCGGGAATCGAACCGGAGACTGTTTGGTTTGCAGGAGGACACTCAACCCACTGACCCACATTGCTCAGAGCCATTTACACTTTCTTTATGCTATAATTGTTTGGTGCTTACTAATCCCTGGTTTCACCAATATTTGGCTTTATGACCTTTCCTTGCAAACTCTCAAGACTCATGTCCCTAGATGCAGACAGTCTCTTGACTGAAAATGTTATCATAGGCTTTATCACACTTGGGGTTCTTGTTTTTTTGCCCTCCTCTTACGCCACTTCATAAGTTCTAGGTATGCGATAGCCATTGCCTTCTCATACCTAAATAAAGATTTTTAAAAAGTCGTGTTTTGATTCTGTACTCATTTTCTACATTTTGATGCCAAAGACTTTTCTTTCTTTTTCTTTTAATTTTATTTATTTACTTTTAGAGAGAGGGGAAGGGAAGGAGAAACACAGGGAGAGAAACCCCAGTGTGTGAGGGATACAGTGATCGGTTGCCTCTCTCATGCTCCCACATGAGCACCTTGCCCGCAACCCAGGCATGTTCTCTGGCTGGGAATCGAACTAGTGACCTTTCAGTTCACAGGCCAGTGCTCAATCCTTTGAGCCATACCTGCCAGGGCCAAAGACTTTTCTTGTTATTTTATCTTGCCTTTTCCAGCTTTATGGAAACCAGAATAAATCTTTTATTTGTTTTGATGTTTTTCCCCCTTTTATGGTTTTGCCCAATAAACTATGAATAGTGTGGTAAACAAGATTAGACTGGAGACTGCTCTAATCCACCAGGTGTATTAGAAAGAACACTGTACACACACATTTTATACACACACGTGTGTGTGTGTATTTATTTTTGGTTAAATGAACCTAGGTTTCGGTCTTGCCTCTATTTATTAACTATGTGACCTTGGAAAAGAACTTAGGCTCTGAGTCATTTCTTTACTTCAAAACAAGGAAAATCCCAACGTGTGCTCTGTACCTTGAAGAACCATTTTAAGGAGTACCTGCGAGAACATTTACAGAGATCTTGCATGGTGGCAGGGGCATTGTAGATCATTGATAATTGTTCCTCAGACTCTCCTGATGTTTTCTACTTAGGGCAGCCTCCATCCTTGCTACCCTCATTTCAGAGGATAAGCTGTTCCTCATTTTTTTTGACGTTACCCCTCCATGTGTGTTCATGATCCCATCCCCTGTCAGTTTCTCTAGGGCTTTGGTGGTCCATAAGGAAGTGGGGGTGGTGGCTACCAGGTACTGAGTACCTGCTACAGGTTGGGCACCAGGAAGAAGGCGCTTTGATGTCTAATCTTAAACTTTCACAACAACCCTGTAAGGTAGGGATTATCCCTCCTCAGTTGACATTCTCCTTGGGACTCAATTCATTTTATTTCTGTGACCCCCCACCTAACTGTCTTGGATTTCTGAGAAATAATAGAAAATAAATACCTATTGGTCTCTGGTTCTTGGCACCAAGCTACTAAATTGTTCGCAATTTCCTGGATGGTCTGAATGTTTTATGCCAATGAGCTGACTCTTAGTGGGCTCTTGGATGTGGGCTGGTCACCAGAGAGACCAAGGTTTAATTAGAATCTTGGTACTTGCTGGTGTGGCTGAGTGGATTAAGCCCTGGCTTGTGAACCAAAGGGTTGTCAGTTCGATTCCCAGTCAGGACACATGCCTGGGTTGCGGGCAAGGTGCCCAGTTGGGGGCGTGTGAGAGGCAACCACACATTGATGTTTCTTTCCCTCTCTCCTTCCCTTCCCCTCTCTCTAAAATTAATAAATAAGATCTTTTAAAAAAGGAAGAAAAGAAATGGTTCTAGTTGTCCCAATATACCATGCTGTCTCACTATTAGTGCTTTGCTGAAGTTGGCATCTCCCCCTAGATGCTCTTTTCTCTTGTCCTTCAAGGTGACATGGGTATCTCTTCTTAAGATGCCTTTAACTTGGTCCAAATTGCTCTCCTCTGGACTCTACTCACATCCTGTGCTTTTCCTCTATCTTTGCACTGATATTATACATAAATCCCTATATACTCAACTGTTTCCTCCCTAGAGTAGGTTCCCTGATGGCGGGAGAAGCATATCCCAGGACCCTACATAGCAGTTTCTGGAGCATAGTAGATGCTGAATAAACATTTCCCGAATGGCGCTTGGCTTCTTGATGTTGAAGAGGACATCCCATCATCACCGGCACAGAGATACTGAGCCTGGACATGACTGAGACGATGACTCACCACTGCCATTCACCCCAAAGGAGACAAAAGATGCCTTGCTTAGTGAAAGTCCATCAGAATTGTATTTCCAAATCATGAAATCTGACATGAATGGAATGGAAAACACACAAAGCTCTAAATTCTGACTCCTTGGGTTTTAATGATTTAAAGTGGGGAGAAAGGAACAAAATTTTGTTTCCTGGAAACTGACTTCAAATGCTGGTGATGTACATTTATTCTCTGCAAATACCATTAGGCACTCTCCTGCCCAAGTGCCTACCAGTAGGACTTGACATTTAGATAAGAGGCTATTGGAAGGTAAAGGACGAGGTGGCATTATAATACTGATAAAAAACTAAAAAAGCTTTAGCCTAGCAAGAGAGCCAGAGAAACATTTAGAGCACCCCAACCCCGGAAATTACAGTACAATCACATTGTATTCAACGAAAAGTAAGGCTTTCATGGTTTAAACTCTGTTATAACAATTTTGAAAATATATAAACAGATTAGTAGAACAAGCCCTCTCAATATCCAACTTCGACAACTACCAACATTCTGCCCCTTCCGAAATCATCTACGTGTGTTTACCCAGACAGTCTCCATTCCTGGTTCTTACTTTTTTTGAGGTAGAATAGAGCCCTTCATTTTGTATATTTAAAAGCACAAGGCCAATATACCTATGTTAAAAATACTTTCATCATGAAATTATTATAAATACAAAATATTAGATATTTTGTTGCTTTAAGTTGAAGCAATGGTAAATTATTTTTTGTCTAGTGAACTTGATATAACATGGCAAAACCCCACAATCATCAATCACTGCTTATGTGAATGACATTGTCTCTGGAATCACTTTAGTATAGTGGTTTAAACTAGGAGCCAGTCCACTCCTACCCACAGGCCAAATTCAGCCCCCTGCCTGTGTTTGAAAATAAAGTTTTATTGGGACACAGCCACGGCCATCCATGTGTGTGATTTCTGTGTCTGCTGTTCAGCTGCACTGACACAGTTGAGTCTGCGTGGACTATATGGCCTGCACAGCCTAAAACATTTTCTCTCTGGTGCTGCACAGATAAAGTTTGCCAAGCTCTGGCTCACAGGATGAGCTCCCTCTTATCATCTCTGTGGCCTTAGAGGAGTCCCTTAATCTCTTTTGGACAAAGGAGAAAAGGGGTATCCACATCAAGTGAATCAGGTCAGGCTCCACTCTGCAGAACTGTGGGCAAGTCTAGAAAGACCCAGGATAGGGGACCCAGGTGGCTCTGGGTAGCAATTACTCGTGCACTGATGTGGAAGGCCTTTGATATTTGACACTGGTTTCGGTTTACTGGTTGACAGCATCACGTGCCCTGAATTTTCCGAGCCTCAAACTCTGGATGGCAAAATATCTCCAGAAAGTGATTTCAAAGCCCATATTCATAAGTGGGGGAATAAAAAAAGCTGGTAGGCATTTTACCGTTTATCTTCATGAAGTAAACATTTCCTTGTTAAAGATACCTATTTGGGAGAAAAACAGACTTCCCCAGCACATTCTTGCACTGCTGTCAATTTGTTTCTGGAAGCAGTTGTGGGGGAAATGAGGTGATCGGAGTTTTTGCTGTGCATAGCACCTCATACACTGCCGGTCCTCAACGACAATGTATTAAACATCTTCCCCTGCTTGGGTGGGTTGTTCATGTCATTAGGATGTTGTCAGTAGGTTCATTATAATAATAAATTTATATTATGCTTAGGAAGATACCAACATGCTCTGCAGAATTATAAATCCATTTTAAAGCATATGATTGCCAGAAAAAACACCAAAATTCATTTTATGTCACACTAACTGCCCATTTTCTTTTTTTTGTTTTAAGACTTTATTTCTTTATTTTAGAGAGAGAGAGAGAGAGGAAGAGAAACATCGATGTGCAGATGCCTGTCACGTGTCCCTTGTTGAGGACCTTGCCCACAACCCAGGCAAGTGCCATGACTGGGAATGGAATCTGTGACCCTTTGGTTTGCAGGCTGGCACCCAATCCACTGAGCCACACCAGCCAGGGCTAACTGCCTGATTTCAACCTGTCTTTCCTAGGTAGACTTTTGCTCAAATTTTTAAGTTTATTTTTCCCCACAGTCACTAAGTTATATATGTGCCATGGAGTTTACTAATCATCTTACAGGTTAGACTTAAGATCATTAAGAAGTAGCATTGACCTGGCCTGTGTGGCTCAGTGGATTGAATGCTGGCCTGCAAACCAAAGGGTTCGATTCCCAGTCAGGGCACATGCCTGGGTTGCGGGCCAGGTCCCCAGTAAGGGGTGTGCGATAGGCAACCACACATGAATGTTTCTCTCCCTCTCTCCCTTTCTAAAAATAAATAAATAAAATCTTTAAAAAAAAAGATAGCGTTGATTGAGCACTGTCATCTAGAAACACGTTGGCAATTTCATGCAGCAAGTACTTACTGAGCATCTTCTGTGTGCCAGGGATTGTTCGGGGGACTGAGCAGGAAATAAAACAGCCTTTTCGGACTTACCTTTTAGTGGACTGAGGAGGAAGTGAAACCAAATAAATAACTGTGGAGCATGTTAGATGATGATAAGGGCTATGACAAAAAGGGAACAGGCAGATGAGATAGGGATGGTTGGGAGGGGAAAGGAGTCACTTTATTACATATGGGTAGCGAGCTACGACTACTCCTGAGAGAGGAGGAATAGCAATGAACGAGTCTGGGAGAGGAAGAGAGCTAGGGTGACCTACCTTTTGGTTTGCCTGGGACTTACCAGTGTTTAGCATGGAAGGTCCTGCATCTGAGGGAACAGCTCAGTTCCTGGTAAACCAGGATGGTTGGTGATCCTAGAATTGATGAGAGAATGCCTGGCATTCAAGAGAACTAAGCAGAGAAGCTAGTGTCAGGAGAAGTGGCAAATGATGAGATCAGAAGTGTGGCAAAAGCATCAGATGCATAGGGCCTTGTCAGGCATGTTAAGGACTGGGTTTGCTTGACATCAGAGTGACACGGGTTGATTGATGCCTCTTACTGAAGCCCCTGATGGCTTCTGTTTTGGAACTAGCAAGGGCAGCAGTCGGTGGAAGGCTTGAAAAGCTCCCACGATGACTAGGTTCCAGGTGAAGGAAGCTTGGAGCAAAGCTTGAAGGAGCTGAGAGAAGCTACGGTAGCGATCCAGAAGCAAGGTGATGTTGGCTTGGGTGAATGCCACATAGGCGTGGAAGGGAGAAGTGCCGGGATTCCGGATGTCTGCTGCAGGCGGAAACAACAAGCCCCTGTTAGTTTGGATGTGCAGCGAAAGGATGGAGTCAGGGGTGACTCTTGAGCTCTTGTCTTAAAAGGAGAAAATCGCCATTTTCTGAGACCGAGAAGAACGTGTTTTTAAAAGGGAAAGACTAGGAATTACATTTGAGATAACTTAGATATATAAATGAGAATGTTACGTAGGTGGTTGGCTTGAGAACTCAGGTTCAGAGGGGAGGAGAGGGTTGGGTGTTCTCATGGGGGTGCTCAGACTCCTCCCCGCCCTGCTCATGGTGGGGGCTGGTATTTCATGTTACAGCTGTTTTCTGCAAACATTGTATTACACTTCTGTCCTATGTTAATATGCCTCAAAATACAATGTGATTATAAATTTGTCTCTTCAGAACAGGTGTTCAATGGAATTAAGCAAGATGTAAGTGTAGGGTACCGTATGTTTGTTTTCCCACAAGACTTTAATGAGTTTATCTGTTAGTTTAGTGTAACAAATTTTGCATACCAGGAGACAGTTGATTATGTCATAGTATGTTCTTGAAGAATGCCTAAAGCTACTGTGTGGTTGATATAAATGCATCGTGTTAGTATTTTTCAAGGACACAGTTATTTTTAAATGATTTTGAATTGGGGAAATTCACATGCAGTTGGGTTGTATACTACGCCTAGTATCTACTGCACAATCTACCAGGGAATCTACTAGCGAAACGAGCTGTTCTCCGTCCATCTCTTAACTAGGCGCAGGGTGAAGCACTGCCACGCAAAGTAAACCAGTTTTTATTTTTTGAAGATTTATTTATTTTTGGAGAGGAGACTGGAGGGAGAAAGCAAGGGAGATAAACATCAATGTGTGGTTGCCTCTCGTGCGCCCTCTCCTGGGGACCTGTCAAGGTATGCACCCTGATTAGGAATTGAACCAGCGACCCTTTGGTTCGCAGGCCGGCACTCAGTTCACTGAGCCATAGTAGCCAGGGCGGTAAACCAGTTTTTAGTAGAGCAAAATGAAGGCCTGTTGCTGTATACTACCATGCTAATATATTGCAATAAAAGAAAAAGTTGCCTTGCTGTGCAAGGGTTTGCCCGTGTTCTGCTTTCAGCTTGTAGGAGTAACCAAATACAAAGTAGTTCTGAACCTGGGCTGTACTTTGCTTTAAAAATACCTGGGTCCCACTTCCAAAGACTGTGATGTAATTGGTTTGGCATGTGATCTGGACATCAGGATTTTAAAAATCTCCCAGGATGATTTCCATGTGTAGCCAAATTCAAGAACCTCTGGTATAGAACATACTCTGATCCAGTGATTTGGTAGTTCAGTGAACAGGGAATATTTTTATAGTAAATTAAGTCAACTTAGAAGGAAGAAGAAGTCTAGTAAGTGTAATAAGAGTCTTCTGTGTTTGCATGGGTTCTACTTCTTTAGACAAGTTGCAAGGTGTTTTTAAACCTTTCAAATATGGTAGTCCTGGTCCAGGCAGGCTTTCTTGTATTATCCTTTCCTGAGGAAACTGGGGGAGATGTATCTCCTATGATTGCATGTTCGGAGTGGCCTGCAGCAGGCTTGGAAGACTGATTTAGGTGCCTATATAATCAACCACTTGCTGTCTTTCTGCACACTGGAGGTGTATCCATTGGATGAAAAAAAATATATTTTAAGCATGACTTAAAGTAGCTTGTACCTTCCCCAAATTTCCATTGCGGTAGTAAGTACTGGTAGTATTACTTTGCTTGATTTTTATGACAGTCCCTTTTCACCTTTGTATGATATTTTTAAAAAATGTGTAGTGTTCCAAATAGCTCCTTCCCCTCCACCCCCCACCAAGACAGATGGGATGCTTGGAAGTGGAATCTTGAAGCATGGTTAGTAATTTAAGTCTTGATAAATTCAGTAACAAATTATTGGTTCACTCTTGGGTTACTGGCTGTTATTTGTCTTGTTTGTTTACATGTATTTTGTGTAGAAGATGTTTAGGAGTAGGGCTACACTTGGCTTTTTTGGGATCTCCTATGGTTGCATGAGGAGAAGCTAGGGGTCCTTTCCTCAAAGCCAGTGCTTTCTAGGAGGGTGCTTAAATGGAGGTCAGTGCGAAAGTCCTTGGCAAGGGAAATCCTGGAGCAGAGGTGGAAAGGGCTTTGCAAATGAGGCATACCACACCTCCCCACACACAAGCTGTAGCTAGACTTGGGGGTCTTTGGAGACTGTCTGTAATGCCCTTTGAAAAAAAAAAGATTTTATTTATATATTTTTAGAGAGAGGGGAAGAGAAGGAGAAAGAGGGACAGAAACATCAATGTGTGGTTGCCTCTCACGTACCCCGCACTGGGAACCTGGCTGGCAACCCAGGCATGTGCTCTGACTGGGAATTGAACTGATGACCCTTTCGTTTGCAGGCTGGTGCTCAATCCACTGAGCCACACCAGCCGGGAGCTGTAACGCCCTTGTATATGCTAACCCCCTGGTAGTCCCCTAACACCCTGCCAGGCCTTCCCCTTCCCAAATGTGTTGCTGTCCTCATTGTTTTTGACAATCGGTGGTAGTACTCAAGGTAATGATAGCACAAATCTCAGGGCTTTACTATAATAAAAGTGTATTTGTCACCCATGTCCCTGGCAAATGCCCTTTGGATCAGATGGCCCAGCTCCACATGGGCATTCAGGAATCCAGGCTCATCCCATTGGTGGGCCAGCCTTTCTCTAGATCTGTAGAGTCATCTCCATTTGTTAGCTAATTGGCAAAAGAATGAGGACCTCAACTAGCACAGTTTGAATCCACTGGGCTTGGAAGTAGCATGTTCACTTCTCACATTGCATTGGCTAGATCATCGCACATCTATGGCCTTCCCGTTTGCCAGGGAAGGGGAGGAGAACAGGAATACCCATGAGTAGTCACAGGCTGGGCCATAGCCACGGACCAGAGAACTTCTGGGAGTTTGATTATTGCAAATACCCAAAGGGCAGGAGCCTCCTGCTCTCCCTCTAGAATCAGCTGGTGTATACAGCAAAGGGCAGCAGATTTCACAGCAGGGAATCTGGGTTCCAGTATCTGCTGGGCATTTCCTCAGCTACAGATACAAAGGCCTCAACCTCTTGGAATGATTTGGAAGGTCAAATGTGCTATAGTCGGGAAATGACCTTGGCAGTACCATCTTTCGATTGTTCAGACCTAGCATTGCCTTTCTGTGATTCTTTTTCCAAATGAAAGTTTTCCATTGACAAGAGTTCCTTAGGGTACACAGCATTCTGCAAGGAGTTGTTTCCGATTTGGGGGACCCTAATACAACTTACCGAAGGAGGTTTGATATAAATATCACTTTGAGATTTGCCTTCTCACTAAGAATACCCCTAAGGATTCTTCACTTTTCTTTTTAAAATTTTTATTCATTAATTTTTAGAGAGCAAGGAAGAGGGTTGGAGGAGAGAGACAGAGAGACCGAGAGAGAGAGAAGAGAGAGAAAAACATCAGTTTCTGTTGTTTCAGTTATGTATGCGTTCTTTCGTTCATTCTTGTATGTGCCCTGACCAGGGACCAAAGCTGCAACCTTGGTGTCATGGGATGTGCCCTCACCAAATGAGCCACCCCGCCAGGGCTTTCCACTTTAAAAAATATGTGCGGTTCTTTCCCTCCACTGGCAATTTGGCCCTAACCTGCCCCAGGGCAAAATGCTACTCTTCTTTCTGGTTCTCTTGCCATTTCCACCTTTTTTCTGCTATTGCTCACCAGTGTGGAAGGCTGGGCTTGTGGCTTTATGTGTCATAACTAGGTAATCTGTAGCCCATCAATAAAATGATAACCATCAAATTGTGATCAAGACTTTGGGAGAAGCCAGGATGCTCACCCAGGGTCGCTAGACTAGAAGCCATACAACTCGGCTCCTTCGGTGATTGTGGAAAAATGTTTACCTCTTCAAAGGACCTTATTTTTTTCATTAATAAAATAAAAAAGGAATCTTCTCTAAAAGTTCTTTTAAACCTTCTAAACCACAGGGCTTATTCTCAGTATCAATTGACTGGCAAAGCCAGGGAACGTTTGCTTAAAGCTCAAATGGAAAACGGATGACATTTGGGTTCCACTCACGTTGATAGATGTAATTTTGGCCACTTCACAGTACTCCTAGTTTATTGTTCAAAGGACTGAGATTTTGTTTCAAAGCATGGCTGAGTGGTACTGTTCTAGCAGTGGTGATTTTGCCCGTCCCCTGCAGCAGACACCTGCAATGTCTGGATATGTGTGTGACTGTCACAGTTGTGGGGCGGGGGGGGGGGGGGATGGTGTGCTACAGGTATCTGCTGGGTGCAGGCTGGGGATGCTGCGAAATACTTGACAATGGGCAAGACAGCCCCCACCCCACCCTCGCTGTTGAGCAGCGTTATCAGGCTGCAGACGTGCATTCTGCTGAGGCTTGAGCCACTGAATTAGAGACAGAATGTGGGCACTCAGATTCTCCAGCTCGTGCTATTGGGATGAGGAACTCATTTGCCACAGGAAATGGGTATTTGAACCATGTGTGACCTAGAGTTTGGCATAGATGGATGAGGACAGAGAAAAACATGAAGGATTATGAGAACGTGGCCCTAAAATTCATGTAACATTTGGTTAACCTTTAATTCCCAGAGTTCTAATGGACTAGTAGAAGGTTCTTTCTGGTAAAAATTACTGATTCCTGGACCAGAAAAAGCTTCGGCAGCAAAAATACTCGTGTGCTCATTATACCTAATATCATTTACTGGCTATGGTGCCCACATAGAATGTCTTTGTTTACTTTATCAGTAGATGCTTTTTTCCTGAGCGGTTCTTTCTGATGTCCCTCTGATGGGGAATATTAGTTAGCATGCCAAATGCCATCGTCTTTTCCAAAAAATGCTTTTAAAAAAATACCGTCTTTGGTTTGTCTTGGATGAACTGCTTAAATGAGCCATGTGTCATATAATTTTCTATTCTCTTAAGACTCTGTGACCATCTGGTTGATTTATAACTCCTAAAAGCTGAAATTAGCTTCCCTTCACTTAGAGAATTCCGAGGGAGGAGAAGGTTCCGAACAGCCCTGCTAGTGCAGACTGAATGATTATGAACAATGTATGTGGCAATGTCTCGAATAGGAAAAGTCAGGTTGAAAATTCACCTAAAGATTTAGTTTTCGATTTCAGAAACATATCTATACGTATGTATGTGTATCTATGTATAGATTTACGTGTACATTAATATAGCCACACATACTTATATGTATAGGAAGAATAAAACAAAGCAATTTATTTTTATGGTATTGACTTACGCATCCTTGTTTCTTCTTTCGGTCTTTAAAGAGGGAGGGCCACAAGGCATAGCATTGGCAGCTAAGACAGAGCATTCTTACTGTTGACATGTCAGTAGACTCTGTAGTGCAGTTAATGGTGTTATACCAGGGTCAGCATCCTGGTTTGAACAAAATCCTGTGGTTACAGAACCCGGAGTTAGCCTCCTGAGAAGCCGGGTGAAGCATCCTATGTGACTCCATATTGTTTTTGCCATTTCTTGTGAGTCTAAAAGAAAATGTCTGAAAAATACAAACAGTTAGGATTGTCTTCCTGCTTCCGACAGCCAAAAAGTGTAATTTTCTTAAAAAGTGAGCACAGCCTCCTTTTTTGTTGGAAAATCTAATAACGTTCCCATATACACTATGTAATTCCCGCCACCCAGTTATAAAAACTGTTGCACGTCTGTTAGTGAGACTATTAGACAGAAACAATAATTTCTCTTATGGACCTGTAACGTGCATGCAGAAATCCCAAGCCTGTGGCTATTGAGTTTTCCCAAATGGAATACACTCATGTAACCAGCCCCCAGGATCAGGACCTGAAATGCAACCAAGAAGCACCCAGACCAGCTGCCGTCGTCCCCCTCCCTGCTCATCCCTAACTGGGCCCCACCACTCCCAAGGGTAACAGAGCCCTGTCCTCTGGAACCATGGTGGATGAGCTTTTACTGTGGCTTTCTAGGGAAATTTCAAGTGCCTCACATTTTCTTCCAGGAGAAAGGTGTAAGCTCCGCCCCTGCCCCCCGTGTTGTCCATTCCACATCACGTGGGAAGAGGTGCCATTGATTGAGCTCCTCTCTTTGCTGCTCACCTGTGCCAGGTGAGATTAAGTAAGCAGGACGGGGTACCCTAGATTTAAAAAAATTTTGTAACTTCATTTTGCAGCTTTGGCTCTGTCATTTGAAGAGCTTTTATTCACATGACAGTGAGGGCTCTTGCATGATGATCAAAAAGTTAGTGCTTTATCTTTTGTCATTAAAAAGTTACCTAGGCAACTACATGGCAGACTTTGTGAGCATTGGATTCCCCTGAGGATTTAAGTGCAGCTTCTCATGCAGTAGGTCTGTGGTTGAGTGAAAGATTCTGGATTTCTTTTTTTAAAAGAGATTTTATTTATTTATTTTGAGAGACATGGGAAGAAAGGGAGAAAAAAAAAGGGAGAGAAACATCAATGTGTGGTTGCCTCTCGCATGCCCCCTACTGGGGACCTGGCTCGTAACCCAGGCATGCACCCTGACTGGGAATCGAACTGGCGACCCTTTGGTTTACAGGCCAGCACTCAATCCACTGAGGTACACCAACCGGGGCAAATTCTGAATTTCTACCAACCTCCCTCTGATACTGACCTGGGGGTGTAAGGACCATGCTGATGTAGATATTTTCTTACCGCCAGGGGCCCTGGGGCCAGATTGCCCAGATTCAAATCCTTGTTCTGGATATACCTGAGAGTTCAGATAACTTTCCTGATCCTTCTCTGCCTCAGTTTATAGAACTGTCACGTGGGGAATATAATAATAGGGTTAGGTGAGGATTAAATGATACCTTACATGTAAAGTGCTTTGAGCAGTGCCTGGCACATAATAAGCCCTCAATAAATGTCATCGTTCTTCAGTTGACGGGACATTTGGGGTAGTCTCTGTTAGTCACTGACATTGGACTTGTAGCCATTTGGCCTTCTAACTAGGTATGCATTTATTTGTGGGAAAAGTGTTGAGTATAGTTTAGTTCTTAGCATCATGAAGACATCAGCAGTGTGGCAGAACCTGGAATCACATAAATGACTGGGGTGATGGGAACCATTTCAGCGGTCCCTGAGCTGCACGTGGTGAAGTAAATGACTATAGTGGTTGGGTCTGAGGTTACCTTAGAACAAGCAGTTTCAAGGTTTTTAAAAAATTCATCTTCCCTTAGATCATCTCATCTCCAAGTTTAAAGGGTGACTCTTGACCTCTTTGAAATCTGTAACAATTGTGAGCTAGTGGTGATTAGCTGGCCTGTATGGAAATAAGTCAGGGAGGACAAAAAATACCACACCCAAGACGTATTGAAAGAAAGTACAATTCTTGTGTGAAAGCAGAGGTTAGCAAAAGAAAATGATGGTCACATTCGCTGCCAGTGTTCTGATGAAGCCAGTTAGTCTTTTAGGGAAATATAGTCCCTGCCCCCTACCAATTGTACGTACTCTTGCTTTTTTGGATGAAGATGACTTTATGAAATAGTAGTATTTTGTTTTACAAAATGAACTTTGCTAAAATGTTAAAGTGCATTCAGCAAGGGCCAGAGATTATGAAACTTTGAAAGTGTTAAGAAGCAAGTGTCTAAAATTGTTAAAGAACTAGATTGCTGTCCATTTTACTCAATTTGCTTGCATTTTATATTTTCAGCCGAAAGATAGCATGGCTTTCTTTCTTTTTTTTTTTTTTTTAGCACTTACCATAATTTGACTTTCAAATCAGACACATTTGGAGACACTCTAGAAATTTTGGAAGCATAAGAGTTGACATAGATTTATTTCCCAAATACAGATTGTTTCATGAATAAAAAAAAATTGAAAATGACCTAAATAATAGATTATGTAAGTACAGTGTTTAATCATACAATATGCTAAAAGTGATAGCACTCCCTTCGTTTATAGAAGCTTCTGGTGCCTTGCTGTGCCAGTCTCATTAAGGGGCGTGGTAAATACCATAAAAGCACTCTGTAGAGTAGAGCACCAGTTATTAGGAGGCTTTTCATGTTTTTGCTCTTTAAGTGTCGGTGTGCCGTTGAAAGCGTGAAAGTCAGGCAGCCTATGGCTCTGTTATGCCTCACGCACAGGGAATTACTTTGGGAACACTTTCCTGTTTGTACTGCATTTGCATGTCTGGTATCAAATGTGTATGTGATTTAATTTGCCTCCTTGACTGAAATGTTTCTTTACTGGATTGTCATTATCGCTTTGTTCGCCTCCACAGAGGCGACAGTATTCTTCCATGCTGCTAGGCCGTTTTTGAAAATGTGACTATTTCCTTGTTGTGGAAACATATGACATCACAAAATTTCATCCATGTATTCATTTAATCATTGGTTGGGTCATTCATTCATTCATTCATTGTTACGGGCTTTTCTTGTGTGGAAGGGGGACATGCTAACAGTAAATGATGTTTAGTCAACACATGGTCAAGAGCTTGGGCCCCCCCTAAATGGCCTCTAGAACACATTTTTTAAGATGAAAAAATAGGCTTAGGTATCTGCTCTTCCCAAAACATAAAAGAGAACTAAAATCAGGCATACATCCTCATTCTATGGAGCCAGAAATGGTTACGTTAACAGGGGACCATCTTTGGGGCATAATAAGACAAAATTATGAAAACAAATTGTCAGAACTCCATCCTGAGCCTCGGAAGGAGCCTTATAAGTAGGGTCCTTAAATGGAGATATCATTGGTCTCAGGGAGGAATAAATACAGACCACATTACTCTGAACAAGTTCATGCTTCACTTCTGTAAAAAAGAGATAGAACCAATAGGACAATAAGGCAAAGAAACAACCCAATTGACTTTTGTAACTTGTGTCAGCGGCCAAGGAATCCATTGAACGCAGCCGGCTCACATTTGTTTCTGGAGAGAGGTTAGCAGAAGGAAGCAAGTGGGGAACGGGCTCCGGCCTGCAGTGTTGGGCCCAGTGCTGCTTACCCTTGGGATTCAAAGATAAGCCCTGCTTTTCAGGAGTGATTTCCGGTGAGGAGACACACAGAAATTATCATGGCCCGACATAGGATGCATTTAATTTTTAGAAGGCAGTGAGACATGGCGTTAGAGAAACCCGAAAGAGTTAAGATTACTGCCAGCTGGGGAAATAGGAGCTCTCACAGAAAGGTAACATTTCAGCGTGACTGATTGATCGGTGACATTTGAAGGTGTGGGGATGCAGCTAAACAGGATTTCAAGCACAGGACTTGATGCAACCCACAGAGGAGGGAAGGCAGGAGGCCACTCTCTGCGGCAGAAGTGCACAGAACAGAGGAGAGAAGTGGGAGAGGAGGCCCCACGGTGGACAGCCAGTGGGACCAGGTGGAATTTTCTTTTTTATCATGTGGGTAATGCAAGTCCATGAAGATCAATTAGTTGGGAGTGACGTGGGCCTTGGGAAGATTAACTGATAGTATCAGGGTGATTTGAAGATCAGTTTCCCCAAATGTCTAACTGCGTAGATGAATA
The DNA here is from genome assembly GCF_022682495.2 of Desmodus rotundus. Lineage (NCBI taxonomy): Eukaryota > Metazoa > Chordata > Mammalia > Chiroptera > Phyllostomidae > Desmodus > Desmodus rotundus. Next base: position 96,247,815 of record NC_071400.1, on the reverse strand, counting down.
GAACTGGACCCTAAAGGGGCAGTGACTTGTCGAGAGCAGAGTGCAAGTTAGGGAGCCAACATAGGTCTCCAGAGGGATAATACTTCCTTTTTGCTACCAGGACCACGTGGGTGTGGGTCACTCTCCAGTCCCATAACCTGGTTCACCAAAACCAGGGAACTGAAGGTTAGCGAAAATATCAGATAGTGATTTGAACATAAACATCACTTTTGTAGTCCTTTTTTATATCAGGCAGCACTGTCCAATAGAAATGAGACAAAAGAAGTGAACCATTTTCTAGGAGCCATATTGCAGAAAGTTATAAAACGGTGAAAAATAATTTTAAAAACATAATGTACTTAAGCCAATAGATCCCAAGCTCTGTCATTTCAGCATGTAATAAAGCATCAACATATAAAACAGATTATTAGGAAGTTTTACATTTTGTTTATGCTACTTCTTTCTGGTAGAATTGCATGAATCTACATGATAGAATCACCTCATTGCACGGGCTCCGGGGCCACCTGGGGCTGGGGCTGCCATACTGAATGACACCAGAATAAAGCTCTAGACTAAGGTTTCAAAGAGGGCAATTCTGTAGATCTAGTAAGGCATTTCATAGTCTTCCCCCCCCTTTGGCCTCAATATTTATTTATTTATTTATTTATTTATTTCTTGTTCTTTAAGTACAGTTGTCTTCCTTTTCCCCTCTCCACGCCTCCACTCATATTCTAATTGGTTTCATGTCTGAAATATAGCTAGGAGGAATGGCAAGAAATAACTGAGCAGATGTCCCCCAGGGCAGACCTCTGTGTGAAACATGGAATCTCCCTTTTTCATCTCTCACGAGAAATCCAGGAGACGCTCTGTGTGGATCTCAAGTCCATGACCGCTCTTTCCCTTTGCTCACTGGTCTCAAAAGGGTCCATTCTTTCAAGAGAGTGGTGAGTATATTTTCTTAATTTTTTTTTCTATGTAAAATTCAAGATTCAGTATTACCAAAAAGTGCATAAAAGGACCAAGCCTGTTTTTAGACAGGAAACACCAGGGATTTTTTTTTTTTTTTACTTCCTAGCCCCCCTCTGATTTTCACCCATTTTAGCTGCTACTTCTGTTCACAGATGCTCCCGGCCACCTGTTCTCTGAATATATTCTTTTCCCAACTGGCTTCCCCATTTGTCTTGATATTGGGCAAAGTAGATTCCAGCCGGCACTCATTTATTAAGCCCATTCAATCTGAAAAGCTTTGTCCACACACAGCCAGGAAGACGACAGAGTCACAGCCATCCTTTTCAAATCTGTTTCTAAAAGCTCATCAGTGGCTAGCCAGCAGCTTAACCCCTAAAGGGAAAATGCGGAGGAAGGAAAGATATTCCCCTCTGATTGGAACAATCCCTGGACATGCGCTGTATGTGGCCACGCTGAGGGCTCCCTGTTACCAGCTCCTAGGGATTTCGGTATGGTGTTCTCGCTTCTGCTCTTCCATGGGGTTGGGCGTTTGACATTTCTGGGAGCAACTGATGACAGATGGGAGTTGGCATATAAATACCCCAGCCCCTCTCTCCTCAGGTGGCACAACTCTGAGGCATGTTCTGCAGTCTCCCAGGGTCCGAGTGGGACTGAACTCCACTTTCCCACAGCGGTCGTTTGCCTGTTATTAACATTCCCTCTATTTCCTTCCCTTCCCTGTCTCACTTCCTCACTCTATTAGAGAGCATCTTGAAATTGTCTCCCAGACCAACTGTTTTCACTGAAATCTTCACCTCCAATATCTTTGGGGGACAGTACCACCAGGCCACTGAGGAGGATAACGTCCCATCCTGCCATCTGGGAGCCTTGGCACACTCACCTAGGATCTTTCCTTCCCTGGGCCCTGGCTTCTCCATTTAAATGCCTCTGACTTCAGACCAGCTCCACATCTCTTTGTTTCAGTCTAGCCTGTTGCAAAATGGAGAGAGAGATACCAAAGTAACCGGGCTGACAGCATCTTCAGCATAGTTGCTGTCAACACTGTCAGCCTCTCTTTCTCATTGGCCCATTTCTGCCACTCCCTGAGGATCCTCTCTCTCAGCTTGTGCCAATATGTTTCTTTGCGTCTGTCTTATGTTATTTGGGGAATGGGAAGGAGGCGGGGAGAGAGAGACAGAAGGAAAGAAGCTCCAAGCATTATTAGGGAGAAAGTAAACAAATAAACCCAAACCCAGCAGCTTAGTCTCCTTGTTTTTAGTGGTGACAGGGAAGTTTGGGTGATGGGAGGCTGACTTCCCATTCTTCTTCTTTTTTTAAATCTCATTTGTTCTCAATCCAAGTGACTGTACAAAAGAATGGAGAATCTGCCATGTTCATCATGAATTACATTTTCAAACCAGTTGACGACAATGAAAAACTCAGTTCCTCAACTAGTTTAGCCCAGCCACTTTTGAGTAGTCACATGAGGCCTGGAGCGCCCCCTGTTGGATAGTGCAGGTATAGAACCTTTCCATCATGGCCGAAAGTTAGGCTGCACAGCGCTGGCCCATACGGTATCAAAAGCTCCTTTAGGATTAGTGGCTCTATGCTTTCCTAGTAGCAAAATCCTTTAAGTTCTATACCACTGTGAAAAAGAGTCTTTCAGCTACCAAATCTCATTTCTGCTAGTGTCTACTCTGCCCTTGCGAAGTTCCATCCATTGTGAGGATCCAGTGTTTAGGGAGGGGGCCAAGTAGAGAACCAGGTCTTGACCCTGCTTCAACGAAAAGATAGGAATGATTTGCAGTCAACTCCATCATAATTTCTACCCAAGTGTTTTGCGAGTACTTGAGATCAGTTTGTTCTAGGGCAAATGAAGCACGCCTTCCAAAATCTTGTGCCATTAAACTGATGAGCGCACTGCACTCTTTATAGTGAAGAGATAAATTTAAGCTTCGACAGGGTCAACTGATGATACAGGCTAAATCTGTGGGCTCTTAATTAGTGAGGCTTTAGTAGAACTCTCATTTTCTCTAGTAAACATTTCATTTCAGTTCAGCTTTCAGAGCCTGAGTTGTCCAAGTGACTTATTAACGTAGACATTGGATTCCTCTTCAGCTATGTGAACGATGTTCTTTCTTTCCTCTCCTAGTAGTTAGTCTCCCATTCATTTACCAGACTGGCACAAAGAAACGAGGAAGAATACACTAAGTAGGCCTATAAACTCATGTATATTATTCTTTTAGGGTTCTTTTTGTTATTTCCTTAACATAAATTTAAGAAAATCAGAAAAATCTGTTTGAATGGAAACAAATTATTAATAACCTTTATCATATAGATACCTCAGGAAGTAGCTCTTGCATTTTATTATATCATCCGAAATTTTCCCAAACCGTGTCCTGAGCTATCCAGCTGTTCCATGAACTATAATAACATGGTTTCAGAAAAAAATTTTAAACAACCCATGGACAGGGAGTGTGGGAAACCCTACGTGTAAATCCAGTACAGTTTGTGATAAATGTTTCAGTAAATAATAATACCGAAGACGCTCTTTGTCCACATTTGCCACGTTTATTTGGATACAGAACACCCGATTTTGAAGTCATTGAACAGCATATTAGTGTTATGATGCAAACACCAGCCTGCAGTGTCTGTGTTGAGAGCTAGGAAAGAGGGCTAGCCAATTATAAGCATTGCTAAGCAGAAAACCTCTTGAAGGTCACCAGAATAGATGGGGGAGAGAAACAACATTGTCGGCCAAAGTAAGGGTAAACAATACGTGATTTGCAGAGGGTTTATTCTGAGTTACAGCCAATTAGAGGGCCATAAAACTTTGGGTGCCAGACTCATCTAGGGTCTGGACCCTTATCTTTAAAATGAGGGTACAAATTAAGTGGGACAGACAGATGGTTCTTATCAACAGGAGACAGACAGATAGTTCCTCCCGACCCCAGAGCTATGCAGAGATAACTGCAACTCCCACTTTTGTAACTTGCTTGCTTGCTTCTCACCGTATAAAAGAGCTAGCCTGTGAGCGTTCGGCGCGACTCCCCTTTGCAGCCTTAACGGGCACCCTGGGAGTTCGCCCCTGCGCAGGTAAAAATAAAGTACCATCTAAGTGCACTCCACACGTCTCCATTTGATTTTCTGCTCGCGTTCGGGATACAACATCTGTGATGTGGTGGTTGAGCCGAGACAAATTCACACAGACTACTGAGTCCTGTGGAGGAAAAGGGACAGCATGGCCAGTCTCTCAAGGGGAGAGGGCCCTCACCCTTCCCCCAACAGGCTTTTATTGCTTTTCTGGGCACATTACCTGGAGGATGGTCCTCATTTACTATGCACAGGTTCCCTTTAGGTGATTACCTTTTTACAGAAAACAAAGGAGAGGATGTTGCTACTTACATCAAAGAAGAAGGATATTTGCAAATGTAAAGGGAAAAGTGGTTGAACTGGTTACACTGGTCCTTGGAAGGTTCAGCATAGATTTTAGGAAGTTACTTTAAAGATATGCAGTACATTTTTTTTGCTGCCTCAATTCAGGGTGAGGGAGTTTTAGAAAAAAGCAAGTCCCAAAGCAGCCTAGGTACAATGCAGGCCTGATTCTTCAGAGGAGAACCTGTCCATGGGCGTGGGTCCTGTGTGCCAGACCTCGCTTTCCACTGGCCTTTCCGAGTGGGAACTGGGCCCACACCACACAGAATGGTATCCTATAGTGTTATTTATTGAAACTTCTTGGAAATATAGTACGGCCCTCAATATAGACTAATGAATTCCCCTCCTACTCACCAGCTCCCTCTGAAGTAGGAACCCCTACTTGGGAATCTTTGTTTTATAAAAAGTACTCTTTCTTCAAGGTACCCTGGATGTCAGAAAGATTACTTGACTGCTCCTTCCCCCTACTCCTGTCCCCTCTAGCTCTCTGTGTTTCTTGAGTAGTGACTGGTTCAGTGGCTCCTTGCGATAGGAGCAATTTGTTTTGTAACTTGACCACAGCAGGGGAAAATGTCTTTGCAGCAGTAAGCCCTGGATCGCAGACAAGCATGTGCCTTCCCAGAGTGTTGTCGTCAGGGCTTAGGAAAGCTGAAATGGCCACAGACTGTATAACATATAATATAGGCTGGTGGAACTTCTAGGGTACAGCCTAAACTTAACAGCTGAATGACCTTGTCAGTTCCTGTTCACCTTCCAGTCCACTTATGCCCCTAAATACTACCTTCAACATACATGCTAGGCAAAACATAGCCCATCTCCTCAGCACTCACAAATGCACATAAAGATTTACCGTATTTTTTGGACTATAAGATGCACCCCCCCACCAGATTTGGGAGGAAGTGAGGGTGTGTCTTATAGTCCAAATGTAGCTTACCTGGCTTGCTGGAGGTGGAGGGGGCGGTGGAGGGAGCAGGATTTTTTTTTTCCTATTTTCCTCCTCTAAAACCTAGGTACGTCTTATGGTCCGGTGCATCTTATAGTCCGAAAAATACGGTATTCATATAGGATGCACCTATCAGTGTTTATTTTAACTTGATGAATCTGGCCTATCATTCCCAGCTGTCAAACTCCATAAAGGCAGCTTATGGAAGAAGTTAAGAACATCGACCTCTTTTCTAACTCTGGCTCTGCATCTCATGACCTGCGTGAACTTGGCAAATTTTCTAATTTCTCTAGGCCTCTGTTTGCTTATCCGGAAGATGGGGAAGATAAGATGACCTATGCCATAGGGTTGTTTGGAGAACTGTGTAAGTTAAGTTATGGAAAGCATTTAGTAGCGCGTCTGGTGTAGAATTAGTAAGGGCACTGGCTATTACTCTTTCAAGTTTGACTTTTCATGAGTGTAGTATTTAACTCTCCTACCTTTTCACCTTATGTAAATTTGATCAGATTTCTGTCTACTTGCAAATCACTTATGGAAATATGCTTTGGGGGAGGAGATTTGGCCTGCTACTTGAGAGCGTTTCCCAGGTGATGGAGACCTAATCATCGTCCAACCCCTTTTGAGCATGGCCACCATTCAGCTAGAAATCCTCTCACAGCGCTTCTTCAAACACGAACGGCTCCATCTCATTCCCAAGGAACGAGGAGGATTTCATTAAGTGTGACATTCGTTGACAAAGAACCACTTCGGCTCCACTGAGTTTAGATCAGTGGTTCTTATGGTAGAGCAAGGATGAGCGAGTATCAGAATCCACTGGGGAGATCTTAGGACTCTTATTTCCTTTCACCATTTTACCTTTGGAATGTAGAGGAGGAGTTTGCGAGACTGAGATGCAAAAATAGAGTAGTTTAGTCATGTTCGTGATACGTTGGGGAAACTCAGGTGACTGTGTGTGTGTTTGTGTGTACAGTTAGGTTGCCCATATCGGTGAGGACGGGAGAGAACAGGCGGGCCACTTGCACAGAACACAGTGAGGTGAGCCTGGACATAATGGGCAGCTCTGGAGGGCAGATACGTTCCGTTCTTCAGGCTGTTGGTGACCCGAGTATTTCCAGCCAGGAACCTTCCTTCAAACTCTGGAGAAAGATTATGGGAGAGCATTTGAAAATGCACTTGCTTTTCATTTTTCTCCTGAGACAACTTTCTCTGGCACCCTTTTTATAGGAATTCAGCACCTAGAGGTCGAAATGCCAGGTATATGTGAGGTCTAAATGCATACGGATTGCACTTATCAAAGGCCAGTCCTCATGGAAACCACCACATGCATAGGAAATTTCCCGGTTTGGGCTTTATACCCAGTGGTGATATAAATAGATAAGCACGCATGAAATTTCACTGTTAGCCAAGGACTTTGTGACACATCCCTATTCTGCTACACCCAGCAGCAGTGGAGAACAATAGCCCACTTCTTCAGTGACTGTTCTTTTCACTTAGTGAGCAAAGTACTTTTCCTATACATACAAGTGCCTACTAAAGAAGACAAAGGAGCCAAAGCAAAAAGTTTAATGTGTTCTAAAGGGTACTACACTACAAACCGCCTACATTCAGGTATTTGACTGTACTCGACAGCTTAATTTGGGGGTGATTATTTGCCTTCTAGTCGGATTTGGGTTTCTATGAAAAAAATCTTGCCATCATTTTCCTCTTAATCATACTTCCTCCCAGTGTATATAAAAATCTGCATTGTAAGCGCAGACCGATTTCCCAGCTATAATTTGAGCAGGAGCCCTACTGTGTGAATGCTGTGGGACAGGGTAATAGCACCTGAAAATGAGGCACTGAATTAGACTACTTGAAAGGTTGCTTTGGTCTCTGTGATTTCTATGACTCTTTAATGACATTTGTGAAACACAGGCTTATTTCTTTTGAGTGAGGTTCACCTACTGTCCTGCAATTTTATGATCGAGAGAATGTTGGCATATACACAGGGGCACCTCTCTCTCTATTTTTTTGTGTGTCTCATGAGCGTTTTCATTGTGTTACAGCTTTCATTATGTTGGTCATAGACTGAAGAATTGTGTCTTATGATAGATTTTGAGGGCCTCTTTGTCACTTTGCAGACAGTCGTGAGTTGATTAGAAAGCTAAACGAAGTCCACTGCATGATATTTTGATGTGCTCTAAAGAATAAAAAAAATCCATTGATTTTTTTTTTTTAATTGCAGCAAATGCAGCAATGAATTTCACAGCTGCAATATACCTGGCCTGCAGGAACTCTGAGCCTTCATGGCGGAAAGCCCTGTGGGGAGGTCCTGGTTTTAACGTGGCCCGAATCAAGAATACTTGGAGGGATGATTCAGTCCATATGCTTTCTAATTTTCTGTTAAGGCAAGGTGTAAAAAATAAGGTTCATTGTTTAATGTGTTCATTCAATATATATTCAATGTCTGTTCTGTTCTTGGGTTCGTCTAGGTGCTGGAGATACAGTGATGAACAAAGCAAGCTCAAATGTTTGCCCTTGCGGAGATTATTGTATTGGGGTTTGAGGGATTGGAAAAAGTAACTAGGCAATTGTCAAATTAAAAGAAGAATCGTGGGAAGTAGGAGCCCTCAAGGAAGGGCAGCTAGAGAGCAGGTTCTGGTGAGTGGAGAAGGCTTCCTCGTGGGACTATTGACAAAGGAGGGCTTTGGCTCAGTGGTAGGTGGGGGAGGCTCCACCTCCCAGACGAACGTTATATGCCAAGAATTGGTGACATGGGTGGCCACGGCACATTTGGGTACCTTGTAAGAATGTGGAGATTGACTGTAGTGGAGGTATGACAGGAGGCCATCAAGGACCAGATCATGGAGGACTTTAAATGCATTTCAAGGAGCAAGGTCAGGGTTCTTCTCCCCCAGAGCATCCTGGGAAATGTCTAACACGGAGGTTGCCTTGGGCCATCACCACACAGCAGCTCTCCCCTCACGGAAATCGAGAGGATTTCTCTGTCAGCACCAGCGGGACAACTATCAAAATTACTTGCTTCGTGTTGTTTAGGAGCAGAAGTGATGAAGAACTTACTAATTTATTTAGATACTCACTACAAAAAGGACTGTTGATGGCAGGGCTCAATTTTGTTTATGGCGCCCAAAGATAGAAGGAAGAGAACAGGTTTTGAAATCAAGAACCATGTGTTCACTTTCCAGCTTTGTCTCTGTACCAGTATTACTATTGTTAAACTCACCAAGCCTCGGTTTTCTCCTCTAGAATCTGTAAATGAGACTCGAAGCTCTTTTAAAGTTTGCTAAATACAGGGTCTGGCACAAATATCACCCCTTCTTTATTACAAAATCTTTTATTACAAAATCATGTCATTCTGTAACATAACAATCTCACACTCAAGTACACCATATGGCATTTTAGGTGAAATGTTCAAATTAAAACTACCAGTTATCACACCCATGTTATTATCCTACCAACCACAGTCAAGCAGGCGTTACTTCTGCCGGACCCTGTATAGAAATTGTTTAATACAGCACTGATGTTGTTTATTCCTTTATCATTGCTTTTCTTTTTTCTTTAATTAAAAAAAATATATTTAGAGAATAGGGCAAAGGAGGGAGAAAGAGAGGCAGAGAAACACTGATGGGAGAAGCATCTACCATTTCCCTCACCTAAGCGCCCCACACAGGGACAAAACCCACAGCCCAGGCATGGGCCCTGAGCTGGAACCAAACCGGCGACCTTTCACCTTTGGGGACGATGCCCAACCAACTGAGCCACAATGGTCAGGGCGATACATTGCTTTTTTTTAATTTTTATTTTGAGCTTTTCTTGATACTCCCCATTCCAGTCTCTAACATGCCTACAAACAAACTTACAAACAAACTTACCGTATATTTCAAAGAGCGGTGATAGCTAATATATTCCTTCCACACATCAAAGGTGGACTCCTTCCTTTGTTCTGACTTGTTTTGGAAGCAGAAAGATCCTCTTTGTTATGATGCTGTCTCTCCCAAAGCCCTGGATTGATTCCCTTCCCTTTGCCTTGGGACTTGAATTATTATGTCTCCTCTAAAACATTTACTCTTTCGAGGTTCCTGGCTGTATCGTCATGGTCAACATCATAGGCAAATTCTCCTTGAGTGATAAGATACAAATAAACATGCCTTTCCATCCCCCATCTCCCTTCATACCCTGTTATTTAATTGTCCCTTAGGAGGTGTCATTGTCAAGCCCCAAGGCCAGCTTTTGATCTTCACTTACCTTGAACCCTTTCTAACGTCGTCATACTAGTATACTTCTTGAAACTTTGTTTCTCTTTGATGTCTAGTTGTTTGCTTTATCATAATTTTCTTTGTACTTCCTTGACTGCCTATCCTTCTTTGTTGGCTGTTCCGTGTCCATAAAATGTTATAAATCTGCAAGAATTGTTCTTGGCTCCTTTTAGGGCCTCCCAGGACGGTCTGTCCCAGGATGATCTTATCCATGCTCAAGGCTTCAACTGTCATTTATGTGCTAATTACTCTCAAATCGTTGGCACTGGATTCTCTCCCATTCTCTAGGGAGAGAGAATGTGCTGTACTGTACTGTACTGTACTTTCAAGTACAGCACATTTTCTACATAGATGTCCTACAGCAATATCAACTTTATAATTGTGAGTTGTATTGTTGATCTTTTCTCCCTAACGTCTTCTGCCTCTTGCATCCTGAACTTGCATTCATTGGTATCTGTGTTCACTCAGTTTCCCAATATGCATCACAGTCATTCTCATCGCCAAGCCTCTCCCTCCTCCCCTCAGTCACTGGTCACTTCTTCGTTCTACCTTGTGCACGAGTCTAAGTCTCATCTCCTTTCCTCATAATGTACCCGTCACCCTAGTCTTATCTTCACCCTCTCTCCTAGGAGTGCTTGCTGGCTACTCAGTCTTGACAGCACCAGCACCTTCTCAAAGACTTCGTTGCCTCATTACTGTAAGAGCTCCTTTGGTAAACAGCATTCGTTATTTTATGTCTCTTCCTGAAAACCTCTTTTTGCTCTCTGTTGTCTAGGAAACAAGTTCATAAGTCTGTATGTGGCAAACATGCTTTCCAGACAGTGACCACCAGGAAGAGACCTAGAGTTGAACAAGTTGTGTTTTTTTTGCCCCTTGTAACGAGGGAGAACGCACACCATGGGGCGGCGTCAGGTGTCTCAGTAAAGGAGTATTAGAAAGGACTTATTCTCGGAGTTGAACTAGTGTTTTTCTTTTTTTATTGTAAAAGATTTTAGTTAGCTCTGGCTGGTGTGGCTCTGTGGATTGAGTGCCAGCCTGCAAACCAAAGCGTTGCAGGTTTGATTCCTGGTCATGGCACATGCCTGGGACGTGGGCTGGGTCCCTGGTAGCGGGGCGCATGAGACGCAGCAACACATTGATGCTTCTCTCCGTCTCTTTCTACTTCCCTTCCTTTCTCTCTCTCTAAAAATAAATAAATAACGTCTTTAAAAGATTTCATTGGGTCAGTGCCTGCCCAAATAATACAGATTTTATTTATTTATTTTTAGAGAGAGAGGAGGGGAGGGAGGAAGAGACGGAGAGAATCATCAATCAGCATGTCGCCTCTCGCACATGCCCCGACCAGGGACTGAACCCACAACCCAGGCACGTGCCCCGACTGGGAATGGAGCCCATGACCCTCTACTCTTCAGAACACCGCCCAACCCATTGACCCACACTGACCAGGGCGAGCTTGGGTTTGGTGGAGAGTCCAAGGAATCCGGCCTTACCTCTGGATTTGATGCTGCAGAATTAGGATCACTTCTATGACTGCAGATAGAATAAATGAATTGACTCTATAAATCTTCTGGAAAAGGAGGAAGAATGAGTTTAGACTTAAGTTAGTAAATAAACAGCAGTCACATCAGCCAACTTAGAGAGATGTTTGGCCATTTTCATGATTTGGATGGAGGTCTTGTTTTGTGTGTGTGAAGACAATTATAGAGTGGTCTTTTTTTTTTTTTTCCTTTTGTTTTTCTTCATCCACTATGGCCACAGGGTGGCCTTGTCACTTGTTGGTTGCTGTTCTGTGGGCAATTGTTCATTTTCCCCAGGAGAGCACCCATGTCCAGCTGTGAGTATCCAGTGGCTGCCACATGTAAGGGCTACTTACCTCTGGTCACAATTTCCGCCCTGTCTCCATGGGTCCCTCTAGCCTTCCTCTCTGTCCTTGGCACTCTCTCCCACTCACTTCTACTGTTTTCCCTGGTTGGCATTCTATATTTTTGCCTCACTGAAAGACTATAGTTTTCTTCACCATGCCGTGACATTTCTTCCTTTTCTGCATTTGGCTTTTTCTGAAAACTGACCCTCATTAATATTTCTGTACTTTGGGCTGGAAAATGCAAAATCACCAAGTATCTCCTTCTCAGCAGTTACATGATGGCACTTTCTGTCTTGCAATGTAGTATATTTCTTTCCCTTGCTGCATCATGACCTTCCCCAGTGAATAACTTAGCAGCTGTACAACTCAGAGCCAGTTACATAACCTTTAATGTTCTCAGCTTGTTTATTTGTAACATGGGAATAGTAGTAATACCAACGCAAAAGTGTTTGGGAGCTTCATATATACTAAGTGCTTAGAACATTGTCTGAGCCGTCGTAAATAAAAAATAAGAACCATCTATTACCATCATTATCTTTATATTGGTGGGTTATTGGTGGTGTTAATGCCTTAGGAGAGTGTGCCCTATTATTACTGCTTTATTTCTGCAATTTCAACAATGAATTTGGTGCCTGGCCCCAAAGATAGCGGTAGAATGAAAGTTTTGTATATTTCTTTAATTTTTAAAAAATGTTTAAAAGATTGTATTTATTTATTTCTAGAGAGAGGGGAAGGGAAGGAGAAAGAGAGGGAGAGAAACATCATTGTATGGTTGTTTCTCGCGGGCCCCCACCTGGGGACCTGGCCCACAACCCAGGCATGTGCCCTGACTGGGAACCCAAACCAGCGACCCTTTGGTTTGCAGGCTGGCACTCATTCCACTGAGCCGCGCCAGCCAGGGCAGAAAGTTTTGTATGTTTCTTTTCGGTGTAGAGCACTTGTGTGATCCTCATTTGACTTAGGGTTGGGGGACAGCAGTATAAGGTAATTCTTGTCATATCCAAAGTGTGGTTGAGGAAAACCGTGTAGCGTCAGCAGATGGCTGGCTCATGAGCACACTGAAAGCAATCGACGCCTGAGACTTGAACCAGGGTCTTCTCAGACCCGAGCCAGCGTTTTTCTAACTGAACATGCCAATTGACCTGGCAGTTTTCCATATATGTTATTATATTCAAACCACGCCTTCTAGGTCGTAGAGTCTCTTGACATACATTCAGGGAAATATTGAATGGTCTGTCACTTTAGTATATTGGAGTCTAATTGAAAAAGCGACACATTTTGACTCTCCCCTAAATCCGCCAACCAAGCATAAAGGATTTTGGTGTGTGTGTCCATACACACTGGAACACCTATACATCTTCATATTGTTTTGTGGACTAGAGAATATGGGGTTTTAAAAGTGGAGTTCAGTAGTAACTGTGATGGCATTCTTGTTCTATCCATCACCTAGAAGGTTGTTTATGCTTGGTAACTGTGGTTTGTTATTATGAAAATGTCAACCATGTTTTTGGCAGAGTCAAATATGGGCACTTCCAGAACTCTGCACCTAGAAGTCTAAGCTGGCAGCTTACAATAAGAATAGACGGGTGTAGAAAGCAGAGATGGGGAACAAAATACTAAGACTTATGGAGGAGAAATAGATTAGATATGATAAGTAGATTTACTTTAGGGGAGGCCATTTGCAAGTGGTAATGTTAAATCAATGCCCGGAGAAGGGGAAATAGAAGAAATCCAACCTCACAGAATAAATATGCAAATTGTTTTGTTCTTTGAAATTGCAACAAAAAAAAAATTTATACCTTAATTCATTTGTAGTATCACAGTCCATTTAATGCTCACAGAAACACTGGATTCTTTCTACGTGTAATTTATTCATGGCCTTTCCTTAAATAATTTTTCTCGTAGTGGGCGGCCAGCGCTGATTGTGTGTTAATTACGTTTTTCTACTTTTGTTTCTCAGCTGCGTGCTATTTCATTAGTAAACATAGGACTGTTTTTAAAATGTGGTTTTTCTCCAGATCTGATGAGCTATTTTATGTTTGTCAATAAATATAATTTTCAGTAAAGGTGTCTCTGACTGTGAATAGTAGGGAAGTCCTTATAGCAATGTATTACGCATATAGGAAGAATGGGTTAATTGGTTATGAAGTATTTATTGGGTACTCACTGGTCCAAGGTGGTGATTATGTACCGAAGCAGCATAACACAGCGTCCTTTGAGCTGGAAGTTCATGCTTTCATCAGTGTTTTGTTTTGTAAATCCCTTTCCCCTCTCTTTTCTTTCCTTTAGTCCCCGGAATCTGTTGTTTAAATAAGATATTTTGAAACTGCTCTTTTGCAAGGAGGCATAAGGTGGTGGTTTTAAGGAATGCCCCTCACTTGCCCAAGGGGCAATGTGTCCGCGGAATTGTGTCCCCAGAATTCTGAGGTCCCTTACATTCAGTTGTGAAGATTATTGCTCCTCTTGATGAAATCAGAGGCTCTTTTGAGAAGCTAATGGCCGTTACGGGCAGTAAAAGGTTTACACCAATTGGGGACATAGATATGAAACCTAGGCGGAGTTCACCAATACACCATGGGATCTAAGTTACTAAATTTGTTAATCAAAGGAAGTATTCGAAACATTCCATGAATGTTAAATGCTTTAGAAAAACATGGGCATGAACCCATCTTTGTAAACACACACACACACACAGAGCTTCATAACAGGTTTTTTTATTCTTGTTGTTTAGCACTTAGAGAATATGTGTTTGACCAAGATGTTACCCCACATATGATGGGTCTATGTCATAGGTGTTTCACTAGATGCTCTGTGATCTGTCCTGAGAGGTCTGTGATCCAGTTTGCCAAAGGTTAGTTGAGAAGGTTGGGGCTGAGCTGCTGGAGAGATGACCTCCACCAGAGCTGGAACCAAGTCACCCTGTTGTTCCCTGTGTCTTTGCTCCTCAGTGCAGACCCTGGTGAATGTGTGTGTAACGAACAGTCTTCAAATGCACGGTTTGCACATCAAGGTTTGTTCTCATACTGAACAGAAATTGGCCTCTCAAGAACAGAACCCTATTAGTCGAGTTCATAGAACTGTAGTATAAATTAACGTATTCATTTATTCCTGTAAACATAGTATATTTATACATTTTTATGGAAATGTTAATGCATGAATCTACAATAAGAAGCAATTACAGTTCTCAAACAGAGTAGAATATTCACTGTCTCATATCAAAAAGTTCCTTCCCTGTAGGTGAGCTATGTGGTAAGTTAACTTATAGTCAGACTTTCAGTTTATGGAAGCAAGATAAAAACTCATGAATGTTCTGGAAGTTCATGTCAGCTTGTTGTGTTCAGTGTTTTCCTTCCAGAGAATCTACAGAGGCAACCAAATGATCAAAAAGCTATGTTGCGGAGTAAAGAATCAGAATTGGGTTTGACTGATATTGGATGACTATATAATTGCGTCAGTTTTTTGTATTTCAGACCCTATACATCAAGCCAGGGGTATTTTTGTGTGTGAAGAAAGCCTGTCTCTTCTAGCCAGTGCGTGTGTGTGCTCTGCTATGGACTGCTTTCAAGAAAAGATGTCTTTTTTATTTTTAACAATTTTATTTATTTATTTTTTTACACAGAGGGGAAGAGTGGGAGAAAGAGAGGGAGAGAAGCATCCATGTGAGGTTGCCTCTCGCGTGTCCCCTACCGGGGACCTGGCCTGCAACCCAGGCATGTCACCTGACTGGGAATCAAACCTGTGACCCTTTGGTTCACAGGCCAGTAGCATTCAATCCACTGAGCTCCAACAGCCAGGACAAAAGAAATCTCTCTTTATAATAGCAACCTCCTAGAATTTTTGTGAGGATCACATGACATACCCTTTGTAAGGTACTTAGTGGCTATTTAATAAATACTTTTAAGTAATATAAATTCATTATCCCGTCTTTATACCTTCCTCTCTTTGTCTTTTCTTTGTTCATCTCACTGTCGTCTCTGCCTTGGACGACTAACCCTTCTGATGATCAACCTTTCTCTTTAGGAGTTGGTCTCTTCTAACTCCTCTGTTCCATCCAGGATAGGAGTCTTTTTGCCACATTAAGGAGTGTTTGCATGTCTCTGCTCTAATTTATTATTTACGTATTTGAACATCTAGTTCTCAAATAATCAACATTCCTCATTTCCACGTTTTTGAGAATTGTGGGGAACTTTGGTTTAGCATCTGCATGAACAGCAATTGTCATTGTTTAGCGGGGAGGGCTGGCAATGACCGATGCCTGATGTGTGTAGCCTGGCATATGTTGGACACTCAGTAACCATTGTTTGAATTAATCATAGCCTTTAAAACCCGTTCCTTTAGAGCAGGCCCAATTGAAGTGTGGGATAGAATTTATGGCTGCTTCATTCTTGGTGGTGGGGACTGCCCTGTACACACTAGCGTGTTGAACAGCAGCCCTGGCTTCTCTGCACAGTAGATGTCAGGTGTGTAGAGAAATGTGGGAGAAAATTGGTTTATGGGAGTAGCAGAGAACTATGTGAAAGAGTTGGATTATGTTAGACAATGGAGACTTGTTGCAAGAGCAGGCAATGATGGGACACTGATTGGAGTTGTAGGAAATACAGTGTCTGGGGGAATAGTACAGGAAATTGTGGGTCCAATATAGGGAATGGCTGGAGATAGAGGACTGTGAAGGGGAAAGGGGCTTGTGGGAGGAAACAAAGAATTTTTGGACAGTGCAAAGGTTTGACGGAGATAACAGGATTGTGGGAAATAATGGAGACTTGTGGATCACTGCATGGAATTACGGGAAATACATGGTCTTGTGGAACAGTATAGGGAATTTGGGAAAGGTGGAATTATGGGGCCGTGCCAGGAATCACAGAAGACAGAAGATTGTGGGAAACAATAGGAAAATGGGATATAAATGGAGTTTTGGAACACTGGCAGAAAACCTATGGAATTGTGTGAAAGGTGCAGAACTCCGGAAGACATGGGGAATTTTCCCACAGAGCAGGTAACTGTGGGAGAGTGTAGATCTTTGTGACAGGAATGGGAATCATCTCTGTCCTCTACCCGCTAGATGCCAGTAACCTCACACCTCCTAAGCTGTGACAACCAAAAACATCTACAGACATTGCCTAATGTCCCTTCAGGAGCAAAGCCACCCATGGCGGAGAGCTACTGCTTTGTAGAAAGTCTGTAATAATACAACCCAAATCCTCCTCTTGTTCCCAAGATGGTGTAGGTAAGGAAATAAATTGGTGATGGTTCAGGGGGGTGTATCTTCGCAGTCACTGTTCATTGTCAGTAGACTCTGTGTAACCCCATCGCCTGCCGCTGCCAGGGGAGCTGTTCACCCCAGCATCTCCCATCACTCCTTCAGTCACCTGAGGCAGCAGCCACCCTGGGAAAGTTTTTATTTTATAATCACATGTAAAATATAGATACCCGGTGCCTGGTTTTAAATTTTAACTTGATGCATGTCATATGAAATGAATTATTCATGACGAAGACATGATACAATCTATTGTAGAACAGTATTTCATAGAGAACCTTATTAAGTGGGTGACTGTCAATGAAATATGAACTTGCAGGTCAAATTTTACTCCGCCATTTTACCACCTGGTTACGGCCCACTGCAAAAGTATGGGTAGAGATGATTAGAAACTAGAAATTAGGAAGCATGATTGATGGCATAAAATTTTTTGTGCACCCTGACTTAAATATAACTCCTTAATAGGAAAACCATTTTTATTGGGATTTTCTTCAACTTCATGCACCGAAGTATAGCATCATCATCGCATTTAACTTATTCATATTCAGCTCTGTGAGTGAGGGTTTGGGCGGAGAGAGGAGGAAGACATTGCTGAGGATTTACATAGTCCCAGGGATCCAGCCTCACAATTCGCCTGTGCCCACAGGCAGAGAGGCTGGCAAACTGGAAACGTTACTGCGACTTGGCAAAGCCTCTAAAAAGAATATTTAAATGACATTCAAGGCTCCCTCATGGTTGACAGAGAAGTAAAACACTTTGTCAGTGAACAGGCAAGTGGCCCTAGAGACACACTGACCAGGGAAGTGTTAGAGGGGATGCTAAAATTGTCCCCAGGGGACAATGGTGATAATAGTCCAAAATCCCATGTTGGGATCTTCAAAAATGGGCTGAAGTGTCCTCAGTAGCAAAATACTTACAGGATTTAATGATTGAAACCTCTCCATAATTCTTTTTAGATTAATGTATGCAAATCCCTGCATACAGTTACTGTCCAGAGCCGTCAGGGGTGCTCGCTCTGTTCCAGGGGTGACTAGATGCAAACCTAAGGTGGTATCGGCCACCTCAGCTGCATCTCCACTTGATAACTTGTGCAGGAGATTTTGGTCATCAGTTTCACAAGCTCATTCTGTGCTTCAGAAAAATACCCCCATAGCTTGACCCAACAGAAATGAGCTAATAAAGGGGTTCTAAATTAGGGGTGCTAATTTGATACGATCTTTACAGAAATTCTTTCCACAACAAGAAATACTAATAGCATTTGTTTGTCTCCAAAAGCTTTCTTTATGTACTTTCTTTATGTACTTTCTTTGTCATCCAAGATTTTTCTGAAAGCTGGATTTCCGCTGCTCAGTCTTTCATATTTGTTTTTCTATTCTCTAATAGACTGTGAGATCCTCGAGGGAAGGTCTACATACAGCCTCTGGTCCCTACACTCCACCCAGCTCCCAGCACTCGGCCTTCCAGTGATCAGTATATAGGGGAAGAGAGGGGAATGAATACTGATCAGGAGAACACAGGCTCAGTGTAACCAGTGCCCCTTTCCTGCTAATTGATTTCTTTCCTTTTATTGTGTCCACAAGAAGCAAAATGTCTCTTACCGTTAAAAATCTTTTAAATCCGTGTTTTATTAAAATTAAGCAAAACTTGCCCTGGCTGGTGTGGGTCAGTGGACTGAGGGCCGGCCTGTGAACCTAAGGGTTGCTGGTTGAGTTCCCAGTCAGGGCACATGCCTGGGTTGAGGGCCAGGTCCCTTATTGGGGACACACGAGAGGCAACAACACATTGATATTTCTCTCCCTCTCTCTCTCCCTTCCTCTCTCTAAAAATAAATAAAATCTTAAAAAAAAAATTAACCCAAACTGGAACATCATCCAAATTCTCCCATTGCTTACTTTAAGCCATTAATCTAAGTTGAGTGTTTAGTTGATAAATGTAATTCCAGTGACCCCAAAAAGGAATGTCCATCAGGACATGGTACAAGTAGCATTAAAAGTTTGATTGAAAATAGTAGCTGACCCATTCAGTTCTGTGCGTAATTCTCATGAGGAAATCACGGTGGTCAGCACTACCATGACACAGGAAATTGTTGCAGAATCTTCAAATGGAATGGGCTTTCAAAATGGGAAATATGAGCCCCGGCTGGTGTGGTGCAGTGGATTGGGCACAAGACTGCGAACCAAAAGGTTGCCGGTTCGATTCCCAGTTGGGTCACAATGAAAAGGGAATGGACCATCAGTACATGAAACAAGCTGAATGAATCTCATAGACCAATGTTGAGCAAAAGAAGTCCAAAATCAATCATTCTACTCATATGAAGTTCAATAACAGGCAAAACTCATGTATACTGTTAGCAATGGAAAAACAATGGGAGAAACTAAAGAAACCCATTGTAATAGTTTTATGCAAAGCCACAGGGCCTGCCCTAGAGGCCATGAGAATAAGCAAGGGCTAAATATGGCTGCACTTTATGAAGTAGGCTGAGCCCAAGGCTTGGCACAGGATGGGCTGAGTTCTGAGAAGAGGCTCTCAAGTTTTTGAGTGCAGATAAGTGTGAGGCTGTGTGTGTGTGCACATGCACGCATGTCTGGTACTCTCATAACTAAAGTGGATGATGATCACTGTGTGCTTGGGACCATGCGGTTCGATGACCATTTGATGTTCATTGACATCACAAGCCTTGGCAGAATTCACCTGGTCTGAGATCTTAGCATTTTCTGGCATGCTTTGGCTTCCTTTGTTCACATCTGTAAGGCACAAGGACTCCACCGTGGTACTTCACATTCTGAGATGCTCTGCATCTCATTAACATCCACCTTGTATTCTGTACAGATCTACTCTTCACTCTGAGAAAGTAAGGTCACTGCCAAGCTGGCGCAGCATCCTTTCTGTATCCAAAGAAGTCTGCAGTCTGCAGTTGTAGGAAGCTTTGTCTTTTTAGGGTCATTATGACTTTAGATTTTGATGCTTTGTAACTAACTTTCAAGGGCTACTTGGATTCTGTTCCTATGAGCACAGAAAGAGATCCTGAATGTATCATCTTCTTTTTTTTTTTAAGATTTTATTTATTCATTTCTAGAGAGAGGGGAAGGGAGGGAGAAAGAGGAAGAGAAACATCAATGTGTGTATGCCTATGACGCACTCCCAGCCTGGGACCTGGCCCACAACAGAGGCATGCGCCCCAACCAAGAATCAAATCGGTGCCCCTTGGTTTGTAGGCCAGCAGTGGATCCACTGAGCCACACCAGCCAGGGCTGTCTTTTCATTTCTGTGTGTCCATCTTGGCCCTGCACACGTGGATTTCAGGCTTCACACATGGCCTGTTTGCTGGGTTGCAGGCCTGTGCCTATGAATATAACAGTACATTCTTGAAAGAGCCACTGCCTTGGCAGTTCTTTGGGACTTCCTGATGAACGCCCAGTGAGCGTCATGACAGATGCTGTAGGGGACTAGATGACCACAAAGCCAGGCTGTCCCAGGAAGGCTGAGTCTAGCAAAGCATGGGGAGCAAAGTGCCCTCTTCACAGCTGTGCCTGATCCTGGCTCACCAAAGCAGTGGAGGTGGCCTGGCAGCTGTGTTGGCATTTAATAAGGAAGAAAGGTGGGGAAAATTTAATTATGTGACAGTAAGTGATGTATTTTAATAAAAGACTTTATTAAATCACCGCCTGGGCAGCTCCAGGGAGACAACTTCACGCTCACTAGCTGCTGAAAGCGCCTCTCCCCCAAGCTGTTCACCATTGGTCTGTGTGTGGAGGCTAAACCATTTCCCCTATGGCTGAGAATTCCCCCCCTGCATTCCCTCTGCAGCAAATGTTCCTGTAAAGAACGTCGGCTCTGTGGGCCCTATGATCCGGGCTGCAGCTACTCCACTCTGCCATTCCAGCGGGGCATATGCCACAGACAGTGCACCCGTGTGTGAGCATGGCTAGTTCCCAATACAACTTTACCTACAGAAACAGCTGGCTGTTGAGATTTTGCCTATGGGCCATGGTTTGCCATCCTTGCTCTAAGGCACAAGTGGCAAACACAAGGCCCGTAGGCCGAATCTGGCCCTCCACCTTGTTTTATCTGGCCCGCACCTTGTTTCTACCCGGCAGCAGCTCCGAGCTCTCGCTTCACTGTTAAGGAGTAGTTACATGTACACAGTCCTAAAGTTACATTCGGCCCTTTGGAGGCAACCGCGAGGCTGCTGTGGCCCCCGGTGAGAGAGTCCGACACCCCTGCTGTAGGGATTTCTGCACGCTCAGAGCTGTGTTCCAATGGAACTACCATGTGCCTCTGTGTGCGGCCCCAGGAACCTGGAATCTTCGTCCACGTGGAGTTCTCCCTGAGAGACACCCGTGGAGTCCCACTCACTGTTGAAAAGTTAACGTTTAAACAGTGAATTGAAAAGTCTCAAACACTAAGGTCTGGAAATTCTGGAGGCCTCATGTTTTCTTGTCTCTCAAAAGTGTTAGAGCAAATATCAAAACTTTTGAACCTTTGTTTGCCTTGCTTAATACTATTCAAACACAAATTTAAGTGAGAAACTGCTATATAAATATGAGTTGATTTGATCACTTACTAACCTGTGGACACCGCGATGGTAGAGTCCATCGTCTTCCTGCCCATTGTGTACCGAGCCCCTAGTCATAGGCGCACAGTTAATATTTTTCAAATGAACTAAGGAATAGGGCATTCAGCCATACTTGTTTGTTATCTGAGAGTATTCTGAAAGCAAAATAATGTAGTATAATGCCAGTGCTGAAAACGCGCCATCCTTCTTACAGAATGCGTTGGCACACACGCCAGGTGGGGCATGCTTGTGCTGTGTTCCCGGGTTGCAGATGCGCTCTGCTCTGTTGCCAGTCTGGCTGGTCCCCTTGGTGTCAGAGGTGCTGGTTGGATCAGAAAGGACATCAGTGCTTGTGAAGGAGCAAAGCTAACTGGTCCCCACAGTTTGGCTTTTGTGTTCTGAGCACTGCCCTTGCGACCTAATGAGCTGAACAATGTCCCATAACTCATGGCTGGTCATAGTCCTAGTCAGTGCCCTCGGGAAAATGGAGTGACAAGGTCCAAATGAAATTCAGAAACCACCTCTTGTCCAGTGTCTGCCTGCCTTTCCTCCAGTGAATAAATATTATTGTCATTAAATAAAATCAATAGTTTTTCTTGAGGCATATCCAGCATAAAGTAGCATTCATGTGGAGCAAAGGAGTGACTGCTTGTAAATTTATGTTATCCCCAAGCCAGCGCAGCTAGGTTGACTTAATTTGAGAAGCTGGACATAACAGGTAACTATTTTCAACTTCAGTAGTAGTATGCCCTAATAGAACCAGAAATCTTTATCTGCCCAGCAGGGAAGAAGATAATAATTCCTTTACATTTTCTGCTCTATTTCTGCTGGTAGATGGATGTTTCTCTCTAGATTTCCTTGTGTTCTCTTTGCCCTTTACCTATATTCCGTAGTCTTACATTTTACTTTGTAAAAGCAGCATGATCTGCATGGGAACAGATGACATGCAGGGAAAAATGATTAATCATGGTGAGTAAGGGAATAGGGGTCACGGGCTCTATTGATTGGTTGGGGCCAGGATAGGGCGTGGTCGATCCTTGTGTCAGGCCCTGATGTCAGCTAGAGCTTGGCTGTGGCTGGTTTCCCGAGGGTGAGGTCTGTGCTTTCCGGGACCTGGGGCCAAAACCCAGCTGAGGTCAGGGGGTTGTCTGTAATTTGAAGGAAACTCTGTTCCCTTCCTCAGCAGGCTCACTAATGCTTTTTCTTTTTTAAGGATTTTATTTATTTATTTATTTTAGAGAAGGGAAGGGAGGGAGAAACAGGGAGAGAAACATCAGTGTGTGGTTGCCTTTCTCGTGCCCCCAACTGGGGACCTGGCCTGCAACCCAGGCATCTGCCCTGACTGGGAATCGAACCAGTAACCCTTTGATTCGTAGGCAGGTACTCAATCTACTGAGCCACACCAGCCACGGCACACACTCATTTTTTAAAGCCTATTTTCTGTAGAAAAGTTTGAGTAATTGTGACGGAGACTATCACACACAAACCTGAAGACATTTACTATTTGACCATTCATACAAAACATTTGCTGAACCCTGAATTACACAGATGAGAAAAGTTTTGTTTTCTTTTCAGCTGGACAGAGGAGAATATTTTAAGCCAGTTAAAAGGGATGACGAGAGGAGAGAGGCTGAAGGATAGGGGCTAACTGATGATCACTGGTTCTCATAGAGTGGGATCCCAGGGACGGCAGATAGGTCATTGTTCAAGGTGTTGGTTTGCTTTGAGTCATTATTCAGGCAAGAGAGAAGAGACAATGCATGTATTTACCAGAACTTTGTATTGAAAAGCAACTTTGAGAGAGCTTATGACCAAAGTTTCAGAGATATTTCTGCTTTTTAATACCCAGGAAGTTGATAAACCCCAACCCTTTGAAAGAATAAGGCTTTGTGAGTTCTTTTACCGTTTTTTCATCATTATAACCAAGTCCTTTTAATTTCCTGAGGAATGAATAGTTTCCTTTTTTTGTTGAAATCTAGTTCCTGACTTGGTCTTGTACTATATTTAATTTCCTTTTTTTATTCTCAGTGGATCTGACCCCCTCATCCTGAGTGGATTTTTGAAAATTACTAAATCTTCAGGTGTTGAAGTGGAGTTTCTCCAAAATTTAACATGAGGTGTGGATTATAATGTAATGCATGTGATGTAAATGTCTTAAACTACAATTGCAAATCAAGACTGAGGAGTGAAAGGTGTTTATAAATTATTGTATCTGTGAGTGATGTTAAACCTGTTCTAGGGTTCAAATTTGGTGGATATTTCTGGAATTCATGGTAAAACCGAAGACTATATCATGGCTGTCAGTACCAGAAAGTTGTGTATACTCAATGAAATAATAAATGAATTCCCTCTACAACTAGGCATGGAGAATTGTGTACATCTTAGACACTCTCTTTAAGTAGTTCAGATTGAAGACCGTGGTGATAACGGAATCAATTCCACCAGATAGTCAGGCCAGCGATATAAGACAACTCTCGGTTCCTTGGGAATACAGAAGATGGTCATGTTAGCCAGCCTTGAGTATTAGGCAGGCTTCCTGCAGCAGGTGGGCCTGAATTGCCTTCAAGCTGTGTTTTGCAAAGTTTAGGGCAACTAAGGATAACCTGGAGGGAGATCTTGTCAAAAATATGCATCTCCAGACTACTCTTCCCAGAGCTTCTAAATCAGTTTCAGGAGTGAGGCTGAGGATTCTGTGTGGTGGCCTTGGTGGTCTGTGCACCCTACTCTGAGCTACTGGGTTGTAAAGGATGCCTAGGAATTATCCAGTGGTATTTGAGATAACATCCCAGCGAGATGCGCGGAACATAAACATCTCAATTTCAAATGAGCCTATAGTTGCTTTGGGAAAATCTGAGGTTATCAACATTGAGTGCTTATGGTTTATGCATGTTTTTATGACTTAAAAAAAAAAACCTTAGTAATAGGCTTGTTAGACCTGTGTTTCTCTGTCTCCTGAATGTGGTGGTAGGCCACTTAAGAGACAAGGGACTGGGGGACAGCATGATTAAAGAGGGACTTTAATTAGTGACACAGCTAACAGCGCAAAAGTGGAGGCATCTGCCACAGTTGCTAAATATAATTGCTAGAGAAAAGTTTATAAATATTCATTTCAATGTATTTCTCAGAGCCTCCTGTTTGGAACCACAGCTGCTGAGCTGCCTCAAGAACACAAATGTACCACCATTAGTGCATTCTTCAAGTAAGAAAAAAGGCTTTATCTTTAATGCGCAGGCATTTGAGTGAAGAGCACGGATCAGCGATTTCTATAGCTAACATTTTGCATGTCATATTTATTAGACAGTGTTACTACTTATACTTTAGGTGTTCTGTACTTTCTCTGATTATAGCTTTCTCAATTTAATAGTTATTTTAATTTAACTTCTGCCGAGTGACTAATATAATCTTTAATGTCTGGTGTGATTAAGTTTTGAGGTGGCTTGCCAGAAAATTCGGCTAAAGATTATTAAAATGAATTTCATTTTATTTTTCAAACAGAAATCTGGAAAAGCCATTTCACTCTCATATTGAAACGAAGGGATTTGGGGAAGACAGGGAAGGTTTTTGGCGTTAACCTTCCAGGTTGCTGTCTTCAGATGCGCATGCGATGATCATTCATTGACGTACTTGTGCCGGTGTGTCTCCAAATGGTGACTAAAATGAGAGCGTTCCCGTGACAGTCTCCTTGTAGGGAGTTCTTTTTCTTTCTACCCTCCTGGGTTCTCTGGCTGGGGCCCTGCGAATAGGACTGACAAAAGACAGATGAACGAGAGGACAGTGTACAGATTTATGGAAGTTTTACATACTAGGAGGGCCCTCATAAGGAAATGAAGACCCAAAGAAACAGTTCAGTTTGTGGGTGGGAACATATAGCAAACACAAAGAGGGAGGGACCAGCCTGGGAAAATCGTTTGTAAGGGATATCTATCTGCCTGGGAATAAGATGGGCAAGGCTGGAATTCAAAATATGCAGATTCTCAACAGTGAAGTAAGCAAGACCTATCGCAGGCATCCTTAATGGAGGCCAGAGCAAGGCGAAAGGCAGAATTCATGATGGGCAGATTAGAATGGGAAGTGGGCACCAACAAACAAGATGTTGACTTGAGAGCTTGATACTGATTCTACGTTTGGTCAAAGATTTGTGCCTGTGGAGTGGGTCTCAACCAGGGGACTTTCGTCTCTCATGGGACATTTGTCAATGTCTGGAGACATTTTTGGTAGCCCATAAATCTGGAGGAGGGGGAGATGCAACTGGTGTCCAGTGAGGAGAGCCCAGTGATGCTGCTGAACATCCCATAATGCACAGGGCAGCCCCCACCACCGAGAATGACCTGGCCCAAAATATCTATTGTGTATCAATTGTGCTGAGGGTGAGAAATCGCTTCAGCAAGCAGAAAAAGTGATATTGCTAAGAAACACAGATTTCAAAGGACTCGTTAGGCTTAGTAAACTAGGTGAATTATTCCAGTTTGCACTCACTTTCAGATTTCTTTTCTTTTTTTTTTTTTTTAAAGATTTTATTTATTTATTTTTAGAGGGGAAGGGAGGGAGGAGAGAAACATCATTGTATGGCCGGCTCCCACTGGGGACCCGGCCCGCAACCCAGGCATATGCCCTAACTGGGAATCGAACCGGTGGCCTCCCCCCGCCCCGTTCCGCAGCCCACACTCAATCCACCGAGCCTTGCCAGCCAGGGCTACTTTCAGATTTCTTAAAGAACAACATCTTGGGTGGTAATTGCATGGTCTAATTTCTGAAAAGAATGATAAAATTCAAAACATTCTCAACCATTGTGTGTTTCAAGATGATATGACCATAACATTTTTTATTAAACTCAACTGAAAACTTGACTACATTATTTATTATATTATCAAAGACAAGGAGTTTTGTTGATGCTTTTCACATTTCCCTTTTCTTACTATTTTAGATCCAATTCTGAAACGCATTCCTCACCAAGGGTATTCAGGTAAATCCTCTCCGTTGTGTTCTTGCTTTCAGCATTACAAAGAATACCACAAAAATCTTCCAGGGTTCTCAGGCCTTCTCTTTGACATTACAGAGTTTGATTTAAAGCCGGGCCTACAAGTGCTAGGAGGAACTGATCACACCGTCTTGTTTGGAAGTAAAAACCTTTTATAGTTATGGGGATCATCATCGAACGTGGCGTGCACAGTTTAGCATCTCTTACTTTTATGAAAAGTGGTAAAATTTATATGCGCCGGAGAATGTTTAGTTCTGATTTAATGAACTTCCTATTGCCATTTTAAGTTCTGAATGTGGAAGCCATTTGAATTTTAAGGTCTTTGATGACTGCAGAAATTGGATTTCAAGTAAATGTGGGGGTGGGGGGAATTTCCTTCTTCCCTCCTTTGGTTCTTTTGGCTGTGTGAATAATTAAAATCACATTAAGACAGATTGACAGGCGAAAACAATATGTACTTACAGAGAATACACACAAACGTAATAGGTTCCAAAGATGGGGAAAGTCAATTACAGGTGTTATTCTAGCCTAAGGAGGAGGAGGGAGAAGAGAAGCCTGAAACTAAGTGGGGAAGTAAGGCACATCAGAGGAAATGAAGCAAAGTACTGTTTGGTACTCTAACGTTTGCTGGGCCACACAGAATGGGTGGGTCACAGAGAGGACTTCTGCTGAAGGGCCTTGCTAAGTTCTTCCCTGTCTGTCACACCTGCTAGTTCATATTATACCATAGTTACCTATGATGGCATCTCCCTTCCTGGAGCAGGTTCTCTATCTAAACTCTTTTCAGCAGTTAGAGGGAAAGTCAGGGTTCTTCCTGAGTCTTCTGATGACTGAAAATCATCTGCCTAGTATAATCATTATGCCAAAGAGACATATTTTGGGCGGTAAAATTTGCTCCCCTCCGATGGCAAAGACTTGGGTTCTGTCTTGTCAGTAATAGGAAACTTTTACTTTATTCTGTCTTATAAGAATGTAGGGGAAAGTATTAAGAATATTTACGTGAAATGACAGACTACTAGAAAATGGTAATTTGGGGGTTCTCTTTTCAGTCTTGTCTGGAAAAGTCTTGAGTTGTTTGGGATGAGAATGTGGTGGCTCTGTTTGTTTAGTTAGCTTACCAAATACCGATGTAAGTTTCCCCAACGCATGAGCGGTGCCTAGTTAGAGCAGAGGCAACATGAGAAGTGGGTTTCCTTCTACGGTCCTGCCAGACCATTGGCAGTGGGTGCACTAGAGTCCTAGGGGGTGAGAAGCATCCTCATGGATCTGCAGTGTCTGCTGCTGGCGTCCAGCGAGGGTCAAAAGTTAAACTTGGGCAACATACAATATCTGGATTGGTGTCGGAATGCTCATTGTGGTCTTTCAGGTGTCTGTGTTTCATGTTTGATCGTGTATCTCTGCAGAGGTGCCCAACCTTTGGGTATCTCTGGGCCACCCTGGAAGAAGAAGAAGAGTTGTCTTGGACTACACATTAAATATACTGCGACACGTCATCACACGCAAAAAATTCTCATCATGTTTTACATAAATTTATGGTTTTGTGTTGGACCGAATTCATAGCCAGCCTGAGACACATGCGGCCCACGAGCTGTGGGATGGATATTCCTGATAGAGGGAAATGTAGAAAGTTCTATAACATGGAGTGGCTGTCAACTGTATTTTCTCTGCCCCCTCTTTTGGCTTTCAGCGTTGTGCACCCTGTTGTCATCGACATCCTCTGCACCTAGTTTAGTCAAAATGTACTGTTATTTTTAATTTTTAAAAAAGGTTTTATGTATTTATCTTTAGAGGGAGGGAGAAAGAAAGGGAGAGAAACATCGATAAGTTGCCTCTCATTTGTGCCCTGACTGGGGACTGAACCTGCAACCTGGGAACGCGCTCTGACCCAGGATCAAACTGGCAACCTTTCACTTTGTGGGACCTCAACCAACTGAGCACCCCAGGCAGGGCTGAAAACATACCTTTGAATAGTAGACTCTTTGCTGGACTGTGATGGGATGGGACATGGCAATGAACATCTTTTCATGCATGTAGAGGCTTGTTCCTTACACAAATAATTCCAAAAGTGTCCTGAAAATTTAGTTTCTTTTTTACTTTAGGAAAATTCTTTTCAGATATGATGAGGGTACCAATAATATTCTCTCTAGAAGATCTTGAGACATAAGCCTCTTTTGTCTGTTCCTTTAAGATAAAATTTTAAATAATGTCCAAATAAGTACCTGCTTTCAAGCGAAACGGGTTTTAAAATTCTGGACCATTGTGCAAGTGGACGTACGTCAGTGCCGCCAGTGTTGCAGATTCAGAAATAAATAGATCGATGCTGAAAATGACGAGTGCCACCAATCAGCAGTCATAGCTGCGTGCTTCAGTCCTCGGAAAGAGGCTTTGCTAACCTGTTTCAAAAGCTTCCAGATTTAAGGTCCCGGCAGCTTCTGGCCTCATGTTTTAAGAACAGGAAAATCAGCACACTCTGATTTGTTTCCAGCACTACTGATGATTGCTCGGCAAAGTAGACCTGTACCATCAGAGGTTCAACTAAAATGATTGCCTGGTTGATGGGCGTGGGTTGAAAAATGCCATTCACGAGTTGGAAATCTCAGCGAGTCAGCATTGGGGTCAACATTATCTGTCAAGATTTTCTTTCAGTTTGAGAGCCACTGATTGAAGTTTTGCAACAAACTTCCCGCCAGACTTTCAGATTGCTGGATCATAGAGTACAACAGCAGGATTCTGAAAATTAATGAAGCATATTAAACAAAGTGCTCTTCGTTACAAATATTAAAAGGAATGGTTCCACTGGAGCACATTAATAATAGAACACACGGTTAAAGATACATTTATTCTCTCCATTTAAATTTTTCATTTGCGTGTGAGACGGGTAAATCATTTAGCATAGTCTGGGTCAGGGGTCAGCAAAGCAGGACTCCAGGGCCAAATTGGGTGCCATGCCCTCATTTACATGTTGCCTGTGGCTGCTTGGTGTGGCAAAGGCAGACTTGAGTAGTTACATCAGACACTGTGGCCAGCTGAGCCAAAGGTCCTTCCTATCTGGCCTTTTACAGACACAATTTGCTTGACCCCTTGGGCTAGGCTAGGAAGGCAAGGGTGGAAAACAGATGTCCTGCCCTGTCTTTCCTTTATGTACTATTATTTTAGCTCGCCTCATAGTACTGTTTCTCATATGTGGCTGCGCATTGCCATAGTCTTGAGAGTTTGGAAAAAAATACTGATTTCTGGTCCAGCCCTGGTTGTTCCAATGTAAGTGGTAGCGCGTAGGTCCTGGGGACTGGGATGTGTCATAGCTCACCTGGGTGACCCTACATGCAGCCATGTTTGAGAAGCTGGGTCTTACAGTGCCGGGCACTCCTGATGGGATGTGCACTTCTCTGCTCTCTGGACCTGCCCCCAAGTCACATGACAGGATCTGTTCTTGCCTGCTTGTTCCATGGAGTACTGCTTGACGTAAGCGATCCCCACATTTAGTGGAAAGAGTAAGGGCTTGGGAATCGCAGTCCTTTGGCAAACCTTCAACTTCGTGACACTTCCTTGGGATGGTGGCAAGAAGACCTGAGATCTTGGCTGTGCAAAACACATTGCTACTCTGGACTTGGGGTAAAAATGTAAAACCCAAGGGCTTCCACCGTGTGTGTTTCAGGGACTGTCCTTGGCTCTCAGGTGCCTGTGTTTACCAAGTAATGGAGAATATTTATTGGCAGTGCTCCTGGTGGTGGTCTTTCATTTAAATGGCAATGGACGGTGATCTGAAGTTCTAGGAGTTTGGCCATGGTGCAATCCTTTTCCTGCGTGGCTTATTTCAGTAACAATGCTATTTCTGAATGCCTGCCACATAGTGTTATTTTGCAGCTCTTTGCATGGCTGTCCTTATAAACACTGTTTAAAGAGTCTTTATCAGCATTTGCCTCTGGAATTTATAAATCACTTAGCGTAATTTGCTGTGAAACCACTGGCGGTTCGTTTGTGTGTTTGCTTGTTTGTTTGTTTTAGCTTAATTGAGTCACACATATGGAATATTCAGGAGATAGCAGTTCACATCCCGTAACACGGCTTGATAGTCTAAGGCACGTCTATCGGAGCCATTTAAAATGATTGATTAGTTAATTTCCACTGCCAAGTACTGTTCTCATTTTACAAATGAGGGAAATTAGGCAAAACGAGGACAGAGACCTTCTTTAAGGCCATGCAGCAAGACAGGGGCTTTGGGGCCTGGAACTCAAAGATCCTGGCTCTCCAGGCTGAACTTTCCCCCTTCCTCCCCTTTCCCCTGCTATAGGCAGGGAGAACACCTTGTTGGTGAACGTATTCCCTGAATGCAGAGCACCCCTAGCGGCTACTTGTAGTACAACACCGGACCAAGTCTTTCCCGGCAAGAGCAACACTTCTTCAAACTTGACTATTATGTTTTGCTTGGAAAGGCATAAATGCCGATAGATTCATTGAGAAACAGATGTTTCACTTTTTAAAATTAAACCAGGACTCTGGGTAGGCAGCATCAGGTACACAGAAGTCGGGAAGTAATTCCAGGCGTGTTCTAGAGGGAGGGCGGTAACCACAGGACACTTTCTAAATGGGGTGGTTCAGCACGTGGGCATGCCGCTCATTTCATTTGGAAGGCTTTGGGAAGAGGTGCTGCGGACCCTTAACAAGGCAGAATCTAAGGGAAAGGGAAATGTACCCGACTTAATGATACCTCGAAAGAGAAAATGTTGAAAATATCCTTGTTAGAAGTTTATTAAAAATTTTAATTTCTAGAGCAAGTACCGATGGAGAACCTTTTTCTGTGCAATGTAATCATGTTAACATCCATGACAGTGCCCCTGAGGGGAGGAAGCAAGATGCTCAGTTATCAAACAAAATCCACTTCTCTCTGTACACTTTCTGGGGCAGCAGAAGAAAGTTTTTAAATTGTAGAAAAGAGTTCACAACCATGGCTGATCCATGTTTATCCACCAAGAACTCCTGTTAATTAAGTTTATTGCCTTGATGCTTTAAATGTATAGGGACTTTGCTTGAGCTAATACATAGGTTCAGAAACATGTCTTTGGGAGAACACAGTTTTGTAAAATGAGACCGTTTTGCCCCCTTATAAAGATGGGGAAGGGTTTCTATAGATAGAGCAGGAGCATACCTGGAAAAAGAAGTGAATTGTACAATGTGTTAATTTTAAACTGAGTGGATAGAAGCATACATGAATATTAATTCGGACTTGTTATTGCTTGATGTCTGTTCTCATGAACCTTATCATCCAGGTTGGGGGTGGGGTATGATCAGAAGGAGAGACTCACATGAGTGTAGATGTGGTTCATGCTGTACACAGGCTCCGAGCAGCCCCTATGCAGCACTGTACCTGCCTGACCAACTTTCCACGCTTGCATCAGTTCAATGGAAAAGGAACAAATGAGCCCAAAAGAATTGAGACAGTTATCGCTTGTGGCACACGGCATGTTTGTGTTGGTTCCCTGGAGCTCTGAGTTGCCCCGGGGTGATGTGGAGGTGGTCTGGGTGGCTGCTGGCCACAGAGGAGGTTGGCGTCTCACTCACCAGGGAGACATGGAGCCAAGGAAATGCCCAGTGTTGTAAGGAAACCGCTTGCAAACCTGCCCATCCCCTAGTGAGATAGAGTCCCTTTATCAGCCTGCATTGAACATGAGCAGATCTTCACCGTGGAGGGAAGGGATCCTTTCTCATAATTTAATGGCTCGGAGTGTAGGGGATGCAAACTCTTTCTGTATTCTCCAGATGAGGAAATAAATCTGAGACCCAGGGCTATAATATCTTTAGCTTGAGGCTGTTTGCTATCCAAACATCCTTAGAGCTCTCAATGCCCTTGACTCAGAAGTCTACAGAAAAACCTGTATTATCTCTCCTAACGCCAAAATGATGTGATGTTATATGACATGACCGCAGGGTTTCAGAGTTATGGGAGCTGACCTGAGATGAGACAGGTGAAGATAGCAAATTATATGCATAACTCCGGAATGGTGGTTTATGAGAGGACAACATGAGGTGTGCAATGGGTGCGGTGTGTCCACAGGACTTCAAGCAGGAAGGCTGGGTGGCCAGCTGGGGAAGGGTGAGAGCCAGGTCATTCCAGGCTGAGGCTCCTGGACTGTGTTTGAAATTGTGAGTCCATCAGAAGTGTCAGTGGGGCCTGAGTCTTCCCATATGGGACCCTCTGTATTTTTACATTAGAGTTTCAAACCAGGCAGCGGGTAAATAAATCAGTGTAGCTGGTTGCAAGCAGCATTTTAAAATAAGGAAATTGAGTGGGACAGAAAATATCAGAGAGGGTTATATGTAGTAGAGTTGTTTCATGAATCTTCTGTTTTTAAAATTCAAATAAGTTGCATTTCTTTTAAAATCTTTTATTTAAATTTTTTTTACTGACTTTTAGAGACAGAGAAACATCGATTTATTGTTCCACTTATTTATGCATTCATTCATTGACTCGTGTACGTATGTACGTGCCCTGAGCAGGGGAACGAACCCACAGCTTTGGTGTATTGGGGCAGCACTCTAGCCAATGAGATACCTGGCCAGGGCCCATTGTTCCTGTTTTGACATGTCGTTTGGATTCAAGGTGGGACTCACAGTCAGTGGCATCTAAGATGTGATGACGTATTGTGTTAGATTTTCCACATATGCATGTGTGGTGCTGGTTGGTTTGCAGTATTTATTGCTGCCAGCGGGGCCCAGGCAGTATTTCACTGCTAGAGCCCTACTGCATAGTAGCGCGTTTGAGGCAGGCTGGAGGAGGTAGGTAGAGTACTCTGTAGAAAATAATTCCCCCATTCTTGCTGGAGGGTTGGGGGTGCAGGGCGGAGGGACAGTGAAGGGGGAAAAATTGGGAAAACTGTAATAGCATAATTAATAAAGTATACTTAAAAAAAAAAGAAAAGAGTTCCCCCATTCTGAGTTGGGTGATTTAGAAGAGACAGAAGTAGCTCTGGGCTCTGGAAGCAAATAGAGTTGTTACTGGGGCCAAGTCACCCAAGTACATCAGAGGAGTAGCATCAAGCAGCTGCAACAGGATGGGGTGGGGCCCAGTGCACAGGGGGAGCTCTTGAGCTGACAAGGCTTGGGGCTCTTGATAGCACTATGCTCTGTTTGGGAAACCAGCAGGAGTAAAGACTCAGCCTTAGTGGGTCCTAGGGTGGTTGCCTGGACAAGACTTGTGGAACAAAGAACCAGGCCACACCCCCTTTCAAAGTATGGGGCAGCCAGACTGGGACACTGGGGAGCCAGCCCCTCAGGAGGCAGAGGAGGAAGCTCTCTCCTGGGTTCTCATCTTGGACCACTTCTCAACCGGACCCAACATGTGGTTTGTTCACTCTTTATATGTCTCAGTTGCCTCTGCACAGGGGTTACTTATGGTGAATATGCTCAAGGAGAGATCCTTAGACTTGGCTTTGGGAATCTGAGGTTTGGGGACTGGGCCTCTGGGACTAAATGGAAGTCCGGCCAAGGCCCTTCTAGCCCCAAGTTCAACTGGAGTCCTTTGGGCTTATGGAAATCCATCTGTATACATGAGTTAAATTCATTTAAGAGTAAGCTCGAGCCTCTGGGGGAAATCAGTCCCTTTAGGGACAAGAATGGATGGGTGCCTTGGTGGGAATCCTGGCGTAACTTCCACGTTGTTATCTCTTGAGGATGGACGTAAGCAATGGCTGTGCAAAAACGGGCACAGGTGGGTTGAGACAACAAACGGAAGGAAGACGTAAGAACCTACTTTTCATGCATTAAAAGTATAGCCCTCCCTGTCTTTGTTGCTGCAGCACAGACACGAAGTGGGAACAGAGAACCATCTTTTTATTAGTATGAGGCTAGCTTCATCTTTTATAACCTGTTTATGTGTAGTTCTAGTGGTGTAACCCTTTCCAAGGAAGGGAATGTAGGCGTATCATGTTTCCCACAAGTCCTTCAGAATGTGACCTTTACTAGTCGTCAAATCACTGAAGGAGGCCCTGGACCAGTAACTTAGCAAGTAACAATTTGTTCTTCACCTAATTCATTGTTCACACCATAGCTTCTTCCCTTGTATGTGGGCTATGAAACATCCAGAGGCATTTCTTGAGCTCGACAAAGTGACAATTTTTGCGGCGCTTGTTATTCTTCTCAAGTATAACAATTAGGATTTTTAAACCTACTTTTAGTGCATTATGAAGAGAAACTGTCGTTTTAATGCATTGTGAAGTAAAATCTGCTAGTTAACCAAAAAGCACTTTGAAAATAAACATTACAGTGAAATTTTCCCAATTTTCTTGTGGTTTTAGCTTATCGATAATAAATTATGCTCTCAAGTCCCCAGATTATTTTCCTTATTTTGTTACTGATATGAGACTATATTTTGAAATGGATATCTCGGTGCATACAAATTAATTACCTCAGTCAATATATTTAGTCAGCAGTTGCTGTTACTAACAGGTTTTCTAATTAAGATAATGGGTGTGGATTTTTTGTGTGTGTGCACAATAGACTTCCAAACACAAGCTGGTGTTTTATGGTCTTTTCATACTTGAATGACAGGAAAAGTTCTACAGATTCAACAGAATTCAGTGAGAACAGGAAAACAATTTTGTTGGATGCTTTGTGAAAGCTGTAAGCTCTGTACTATCCATTTGATTTGCTTTTCTCTCTATGATGCTATCCCCACCCAAAACACAAATAAAAATATTCCAGAAGAGGAAAGTATTCTGAATGCAATCTGTTGTCTTTTTTATATTCTGGGAAAATATTATTTGCTGTAAAATATTGTGTCACTGCTTCACATGCTATGTTGTATTTTATTATATCAGACTGGACTCATGTAATACATCTTTTAGGAAACTCATAGAATAAAAACTGAAGACATATACTATACTCTAAATATTGTAATTCTTGGGGATTGAAATCTAAGCAGATTAACTCTATTTCCATTAGTGGCAGTTTTTACCCTCAAGGGGAACGCAGACAGAAACCATGCCACTCGGCGTGCAATTTATTTATTTATTTATTTATTTTTAGAGAGAGGAAGGGAGAGAAAGAGAGGTGGAGAAACATCAATGTGTGGTTGCCTCTCACGAGTCCCCTACTGGGGGCCTGGCCTGCAACCCAGGCATGTGTCCTGACTGGGAATCGAACCAGAGACCCTTTGGGTCGGCGTGCAATTTCACAGGAATTGTAATCCAGATGCGTCATTAGAATTCTCCGGGTGTTCATTGGGTTTGTGGGAAGGTCTCCTTCCTACTGAAAGGTTGGCATGGCTGCGCTGGCATTGCACCACTCACCCTGACAGCCTTGTCAAGGCCTGTGTTGTGACTACTACATTCTGCCTGGGAGCACAGAACCAGCCATAGGTAACAAGTAAACACATGGATGTGGCTGTGTTCCAATAAGACTTCATTTACAAAAACAGGCTTCAGTTGGCTTTGGTCCACCCGTTGTTTGCTGAGTTCTTCAGTCCCTCGTTAATCAAAGAGAAGCCCACAGGGGAGGAACATCTGCATCCCTGTGCTCATTAGAAATACAGCATAACAGGCCCCACCTCTGACCCACTAAACCAGAATCTACATTTTAACAAGGTTCCTGGGAGATTCATAAGCTCCTTAATGTTGGAGGAACACTAGTCTCAACCGCTGTTCAAAGAGAAATAACAACCAGCTCCCAAGGAAAGTCTGTGAAATGAACTCATGTGAAATTTTGACTGAGTTAACTTCACACACAGTGTATAGGGAGGCAGCTGTTTCCCTGTGGACTTCTAAATGCTAAAGCATGGAGATCTTTATCTGGGTCACCATCACCCCACTTTCTGCTTAATTTTTTATTTTTTAAAAAACAATTTTTAAAAATATTTTATATATTTGTTTTTAGAGAGAGAGAGAGGAAGGGAGGGAGAAAACCATCAATTGTGGGTGCCTCTTGTGCACCTCTCCACCGAGGACCTGGCCCCCAACCCAGGCATGTGCCCTGACTGGGAATTGAACCAGTGGCCCTGTGGTGTGCAGGACAGTGCTCAATCCACTGAGCCACACCAGCTAGGGCTCTGCCTTACATCTGGTTAAATGCTTTATTCCATTTCTTTAGGGACAAATCTCCCAATTTCTTGCCCTTGAAAATACTGGGTATGCACACTTGTGCATGAGGGAATGGGTGGGAGGTGGGGTGAATTATTTCACGTGTGTGTGTGTGTGTGTGTGTGTATATATATATATGAAATGTATATATACATATATTCACCTTGCAGGACAGTTGGTCCTGTGGAAAACATCCACAGAGACATCCATTCCATACTACAAGGTCCCTGATATTCGGTCCTGCCTCAAAATGTTTATGGAGACATTTTGTTTATGATTCATTACAGAATACAAGCATTGAACCTTGTTCAAATTGTATGGACTTTATTTTCTTGTAATTCATGAGTAAGATCGAATTTCATGTTGATTCTTGTTCTTCCTAGTCATGAAGTTCATCAGTGTAACTCTGAAGTTAACAAGTAATTGCTATCAAGTATATATCGACCCAATTATTGCCTTGATAGATACTCATTCTATGTGAATGGTTTCACTAATACCAATTTGAATGCTTCGGTATTACCTTGCGCTGGCAGCATTTGAGCGTGACCACGGAGAACCTGGGCGACAACCTGCTTCTTTGTGACTCTGCTGTTCGTCTTTTCGCATTTCAGAGACCTTTCAGTGGGTCCCAGACGTCTTCCTGGATGTTTTGGGAAAGGGCCTGAGATCATAGGTTTTTCTCATGGACCAAATGTCTCCCTGGACGTTTTGGACAGGGTCAACCATGCGCTAATGAAAGGTCTTAACTTTCCTTCTATTTTCTGTATAAGGGTGTGCCACCCAATTTTATCCATGGCATATCTCAGCCCCAACCTTTCTGTCATTTTTCCAGTGAGGTCAAATTCCCCTCCATTGTAGATCCGTTCATCTGACTGTTCGCGAGCTTCCCAGCCTGTGATGCGGGCCGCAGCTAGAGTATAATAGAGTTTCTTTGTTCTGGGGGCTGTCCTGTGGATCTTAAGGTGTTTACCAGCATCGCTGGCCTTCCCTTATTCAATGCCATTAATCCCTTCATTTCTGCCCTCATCCCTGCAAGTCGTAATGGCCAACAATGTCTCCAGACTTTGCTAAATGTGCTTCGGGGGATAATTTGACCTGGGCTAAGGACCACTAAGTCCCAGGGATGCTGAGAGATGCTGCATGCATTCCTGGTTTATCTCTGGATAACTAGAGAGGCCTATGACACCATCCTCCAGCCTGGAGCATCCTCTTTGTTTAATCCAGCAAGGCAAAATAATATCCATGTAAGTCATAAAGTGGAAAGTTGGTGAAGCACAGTAGAAGCTGTAGTGTCCATGCTGTGGACTCGGGCCCTCCATCAGCCCTTCATCCTCCCAAACTTTTTGCCCTCTCTCAGCTGCTGGTCCATCCTTCTTGTTCAGTATCACTTCCGATTTCTTTTTCTTCTTTATATCCACTTGAAATAATCCCAAGTGAATGAGAAACTATGTATTGTGTCGGGCATTTTGAACTAAAATCTCCATCATAATGTCCTCGCAAGTAATATATCGGGGCTGGGGAACAAGTTGACTTTTATAGCTTAACAGTCTTCTCTCAAATTAGAATTTTGCTATGATTTAGTTTTCATTATGTGGTCCATGGTATATTTTAAGAAATCATCACCAAACAATTTCATTTGTGTAGCTGAGTGCCCAGAGTCGCTCATCACCACTGAGGTTGGTAATGGCTGTCCTCTGTGCAACAGAGCTGGCATTTGCTCAGTTTTCTATGAGTAATCACAGGCCTCAAAAATGTTCCCAATTTGATCAACTCTAATGCATTTACTCCTTTCAAGAAATCACTTTATATTGTTTAGTGATTAAGATACGAAGTTTTCAAATATTGAACTTTTCCATTTGCTGGTTTCTTGAACTTGTGCTATGCAAATTGGCGGTTGATTCAGTTGAGTGTAATAATGGCTGCCCAAGGGAATAAGTCTGGGTCAGCCAGAGAATAGACTCCACAATCTACCTCCTGAGATGGAAGTACCACATAGCCAATGCGATGGATAGTTTCCTTTGGATATTTCCTCATTTTCCAAAGAGAAAAAGAACATTATAGATCAGTGTACCTGTATACCACGCCTTTCTGAATATCGTAGGTTGATTTAAAAATTGGTGCCATTTCTCGATTTTTGCCTTTGATCATGTTTGATGGAAGGTGACTTTTCAGTTCCTCCCACCAATAGATGGAGACTGTTTCTCCTAGCCTCCTCCCAAAAGTGCGGCCGTGTGCCTTGATTTGGTGAATGGAATGCAGGTGCAATGATGAAGCCCTGTTCTAAGCCTAGACCTTAAGACGCCCTACACACTTCAACTCTCTGCATCTTGGAGCACCACCCATCTCCCGTGAGAACAAACCAGGGCTAGACTGCTGGATGGTGACAGACCACAGGGGACAGATGAGCTGTCCTGGATGAGGCCACGTTAAACCGCCAGCCCTAGCCAACCAAACATCTGACTGCAGATGCTTGACTGAGCACCGCCTAGATGTACTGCCCAGCTGAGCCCAGCTGAATTGCCACCTGTAGAGCCATGAGCTAAGTCAAGAGATGTAATACACAGTTATTGTTTTAAGCCACTCAATTTTGGTTATGATTGTCATACAGCAAATTCTAATTTATAACAATGAGAACTGGAAAAAGTTACCCGTTTAGGTGGCTGAGTTAGATAATGTTGCCCTGGTTTTGGTTCAGACATTCGCAGGGTACACATTGTTAGCCCCTTCCTTGGGTTTTCTTACTCAAGGCTACACCCTTTGCAGTTGGAAGCAGTAGCTAGGAGATGTAGGTTTCCTCCTTCCACTGGTAGCCCAGCCACATACAAACTGTGTGAGCTCCAGGAGGCAGCCTCAGTTCTAAAAAGCCTCTGGTTGTTTTCTCAAGTTTGGATATCTGAACGTACTCACGGCCTGCCCACAGTATACCCCCATGAGCCTTTCATTGAAAGGCAAAGGATAGGGTGCAGCAAAAGAAAGCAAATGTGGCCAGGCATTGGGGTCCGAGAGATATTCCAACAACCCCAACTCCAGGGTCCTTTTCTTTGCGTACATCGGGCCGGACTTAGTCATTGATTTGAATATCGAGATCTGTGTGAGGTATCTTGGCCTGGGGAGAATTTAAAGTAGCTCTCAGTGCAGGCCCTCCTTTAGTCATAACACAGTTAGGGCAGTTGTAAACCATCACGAAAGAAACTATCTGTGGGTATATCCAACCATATAA
Organism: Desmodus rotundus; assembly: GCF_022682495.2. Classification (NCBI taxonomy): domain Eukaryota; kingdom Metazoa; phylum Chordata; class Mammalia; order Chiroptera; family Phyllostomidae; genus Desmodus; species Desmodus rotundus. The sequence goes on along the minus strand of NC_071400.1, from coordinate 96,208,313 downwards.
AACATACATCATAAATCCCACTATCCTTATCTTGTCCAAGAGTTAAACACCAGCCATTCAGCATCATTAGAGAGAAAGATCGAGCTTTTCTCCATCTAGTAAACCACCTGCACAGCCTCAGTTTCCTTACCTATAAAGTGGAGTTAATTGCAAGCCTCTTCATAGGATTGCTATGAGTATTCCCTGTCATGATTCATGCAGAATACTCATTTCAAGGGCCTGGAACTTGTCAACCACTCAAGTGTACTATTCCTGTGTTAAGTCAATGACGAACACTGCACTGGGACTCAGTTACCGAATTCAAGCAGGGTGACCTTGGGCACAGCAGCTTAGCTACCTGATCTCAGTTTCCTCCTATGAAATTAGGGAAGTCAGATGCACTGGACCATAGGACACGCCTAGGTTTTAGAGGAGGAAAATAGGGGGAAAAACCCTGCTCCACCAGAGCCGCCTGATGTGGATCCCGGCCCGCAGGATCCTGTGTTGTGGCAGCATTAGACAAACACACACGGACTACCGAGTCCTGTGGAGGAAAAGGGCCGGCGCGGCCACTCTGTCCTGACCCTTGCCTTGACAGGCTTTTATTGCTTTTCTGGGTGCATTACATGGAGGATGGTCCTCATTTACTATGCACAGGTTCAGGCGGTTACAGAAAACAAAGAAGAGGGTGTTGCTAACTACATCAAAGAAGAAGGATATTTGCAAATGTAAAGGGAAAAGTGGTTGAACTGGTTACACTGGTCCTTGGAAGGTTTAGCATAGAGTTTAGGAAGTTACTTTAAAGATATGCAGTAAATTTTTTTTGCTGCCTCAATTCAGGGTGAGGGAGTTTTAGCAAAAAGCAAGTCTCAAAGTGGCCTAGGTACAATGAGGGCCTGATTCCCCATGGGAGAACCTATCCGTGGACATGGGTCCTGTGTGCCAACCTCGCTCCCCACTGGCCTCTCTGAGTGGGGGCTTGGCCACATTTCCCATGCTTGGAATGGTTCCCCATAGGCGTCCCCCTGGTCCCCCCTCTCCTGGGAAGCCAGGTAAGCTACATTTGGACTATAAGACGCACCCCCCTTTCCTCCCAAATTGTGTGTGTGGGGGGGGGTGGTGAGCACATCTTATAGTCCAAATGATCATCACCAAAAAATATGGTGATGATCAAGACAGTCCTATCCATTAATTACATTATGAACACTTAATTGAACTGATGCCCCCAAACCCAAGTGAGAAAGCCCTTTTATTATCAATAGGCCATGCAGCTTAGCATCTTCTCAATGGAAAAGCTAGAGCAGTCACTTTTACTTATTCCTACTTCTGAGGGGATAGTGCATCATAATGAGGATTATCTAGTAAGTAAACTAAAGAAGCTGTGAGGTTTTGAAAAATCTATTGAGAATAGGGTTGAGCAACTTTTGGCTTTGAAAGTCCGGGCATCACACAGAATAATTTTGTAAGGTTATTTTGGTGTTGGGGCTCCATTGTGGCCCATGGATTGCTGGTGATCAGTGAGTTCCATCAGTTGGCCCGTGGACTGGTGGAGAAATGAACTGGGGCTGCCACTTTCTACATACCTGTGGGTGTCTGAGAGGAGAATGAATGGGTGAGTGAAAAGTTTTGTTAGCCACAGTGCCCTTCTTAACTAACACTTGATTTTATCTCAAGCAGTATTTTATATATATAGAAGGAATGGAATCATCCACTATTTTAATATGGGGTTGGCTGAAAAGTTCGTTTTGGTTTTTTTCCATAAGATGGCTCTAGTAGCGCTTAGTTGTCTTTAACTGCACTTGAAACAATTTTGTCAGATTGTATTGTGACAGCTGTCCTATCAGCGTGCATTTAGAAAATACTTATCAAAATTGGTGAATTTTTGTGCAGCCATTTTAATATTAAAGATAGAAGAAGATGCATAGCACTTTTGGCATATTATGGTTTACTATTTCAGGAAAGGTAAAAATGCAAATGAAATGCAAAAGAGGGATTTGTGCAGTGTATGGAGAAGGTGCTGTGACTGATCGAACATGTCAAAAGTGGTTTGAGAAGTTTCTTGGTACTACTGACATTTCGTCCAAATGATTTGTTGCTGTGGGGCTGTCTTCTGCATGGGAAGATGGTTAGCAGCACCCCTGGCCTCTGCCCACTAGAAGCCATTAGGAGGGGACAGCTGACATAGTCAAACTATCCAAATCAATAAAGTTATTGGTGAAAATAAGAAATGTCTTATTTTATGGAACAAACTAAAAGGACTTTTTGGCCAACCTAATGTATTTCTTAAAAAAAAAAAAAAGCCCTGAAAAGACCTTGAAAGGTAAGCGTTTTGGTGTTTAAAGTTAAACTTTTGGGGAAAAAAGTTCAAATGCTTTGTGCTAAATTGCCTTTCCTGGTTTTCAAAGCAGCCAATACATAAAACAGTAGCCTCATTAAATCTGAGTCTAAGGAAATAAGGTGATCACGTGTGCTCACTGGGAAAAGCGTGAATAGATGAAATGCAAATACTTGCTAAAGCATCAGTATCATTAAGGTACATTGTGTTTCCAGGTCACTTTACTATTTATACTGCAGTTACTTTTCATTGAGGAGACAGAGAGTTAAATTGTAATGTCCTTATTTTCACCCAAACTTGAATTGGAACTAATATTAAAATGTAGGATCTGAGGTTCATGGGAGAATCCTGAAAGTAGCAGCCCCTCCCCCACCGAAGCGTGTTTAAAAAATTGAATTTTAAAACCGCATAGTAACCTAATTTAACATTTATAAATGAAAAATGAAATTCACTCAAAAGTCCACTATGTTGTTTGTTCTTTCCTCTTGAGAAGTCCACACTTGAATGCTGTCCGGGTGAGAAAGGCGCCCTGCCCTCGCAGTCTGAAAGAACTATGTGGACACAGGAAACGCGATCCCGGTGAATCTCCCTGTTGCATAGGGAACAGCCATTCAGCCAGACAGTTGAGGTACCCGCAACTTGCCAACCCCTCATTTGTGGCTTCCCGCAGGACGAAGGCAGTGTAGTACATTTTTCCTAACTACAGATGTTTGCCATTTTGAACCATAATATACCAAAAGTTTTAAAAGCATTATATTGTTCTCCCTCATTGAAAGATAAACATGTGTTTGCCTTAAAATGGAATACAGTATATGAATCATCGAAACAGTGACACATTCTATGAGCCATATGCATAAACTCTAGAAGTGGGCTAATTTTCAAAATAGACTGTGGACAGGCAATTATGTCCTTGAAGTTTTCCAAGCACATAATTCACCACCTAAGCCTCACTGAGCTCTTTTTTCATTTAGAATGTTTATTTGTAAGATGGCAATCACCGGGGCGTATCCTGTTTTGGACTCATAGTACCAGAGGTGTGGCCAAGATAAAAGGTAATTGAAATTAGCCAATGTTTATGAAAAAGGAATTATGATCCTCAGCAAAGCTGGCTTGCGATGTCATTCTGCGAAGCAAATGAGTCCTTATTCCTTTAGTTTAACCATCAAAAGTTGTGTCTGAGGACGTTTGTGGGTGATATATAACCTGGGGTGTATTTGCTCTCGTGCAAATTAAAACCTGGGCTACCCATAGGTACAGTTACACATTCTAAGCTCTGCAAAATTTCAATTTACTTTTATGACCCTATGGGGTCTTTGATGTCAAGAGGAATAAACATGAAAATGTAACTTTTTCAACAAAGGTTAGAAACCTGATCCTCCCTTTTTCTGTTTTATCAATCCAACCAACCCAAGTTTGTTTGGGGTAAGATTTAGTGAAAATTGAGGGGTCTTTCTGAGGTCCCATATAATTTATATACAAGGCATGTGTGTAACTGGCTAAAAGAAACATTCAGGTATGTATGTTTTTATTCATTTATTTTGCGGCAAAAGACCAGTGGCATGCACTTCGGGGACATTGTGTGCACGGGTGTCTTCCATGGGCCCTTGCATCATGGGTAGACTTTTCTGGTATAAGAAACAACAAACATCTGTGGTTCTCCATGAGCCTTTCGCTTTAAAGGAGCCCCCGTGTATACAGGGCAGTCCTATGCTTTATCAGTAGATGTGGAAACAGCCTTTACCTCTCCTCAAATCACAGAATATCACTGTCTTCTTAGTATCTGCCTTTCCCTGCGAAGTAAGTTTGACAATAAGCTTTATCCTGTACCCTTTGTCTTTTCTTATTTCAGAGAGAGAATAAATCCTGCCGTAAATTGGTTTAAACGTATGAATTAACTAGTGTAAACCTAGTTACTGAATTTGCATGCAAAATGCCTCCAACCAACCCTCCCTTCCTTCCTTCCTTTCCTCCTTCCCTCCTTCCTTTCCACTTTCCCTTCCTTCTAACAAGGAAGCCATTAGAGCAGTTCAAACACAAATAACCAAAAATTAACACTGAAGCCATGCAGTATATATAAGGCCTGTGCAGAAAATATCCAGCCACACCAACAAAAAATAGACACACTTACTGAAGAAGATAGAAGACACAAGAACTGTTGTACATAGAACAGTGACATCTCCGTCCCCTTCAAAGTTATGACCTTCTTGAGGACATCTGGTTCATTGGGAGCAGTTTGAATCAAGTCCTTAGCAACGGCAGCGCACGGTTCCTTCTGCTCTGGAAGCAGAAGACGTGGAACGAATTTTTGCCACAACACGTTTCATGCCAAGATCCTGTGTGAAAATCTCGGACACAGTAATTTCTGGAATCCCCAGATCAGCCTCTAGTTTTTGCGCCATCAGTCGCCCATCTTTGTTGATTACGGCACATACACGTTCAACATCCTGAGGAGTTCTGCTTGTTGCAGGCCTTCCAGAATGTGGACCACTTTCAATAGATTCTTTACCATCTTGGGGGTGTTTTTCCCACACTTTTGTTTGCACTGCACTCAGTGCATGGTCCTCGAAAGCCTTCTGAATCATCAAAACTGTTATCTCCCATAGAATTGCTTTATGACCCACAACTGTGGGGAAAATTTAAAATGGCTAATTGAAAAGAAGGTAATTCATCAGCAAAATACTGGCTATGGCTTCTTGATTCTTTTAGAATCGATGTTCAATACAACAGAATGGAATTCTATTTGTGAACACGAGCCACACACTTGCGATATTCTAACTACTGACCGCGTGGGGTGACTGATAATCATTCTTTCAACAAATAGTTGGGTTTTGGTAGTACCTACTTGGAGCTAGATACAGTTCAGGACACTGCAAAAGGAACGAAAGTCGCATTTGTCTTTCACAGTGTATGGTCTGAACATACACTGTCTCATTTGGTGCCTGAGCCCCTGTGAAAAGGAGTGGTGTGATTTTAATCCCCATTGTATATTTGAAGAAGACAATGGGGCATCGATAGGTCAATCGACATCAGGGTCATACAACTATTGGTGGAAGAGCAGAAAATTCAAGTTCAGGTGGGATGATCATTGGGTGTGGTCACCTTTAGCTGAGTGTGCTTATGGAGGAAAAGATATTGGTGGTTGATTCTGATTGACAAGCTCACATTTGCCAACTACACCCTGGAAGTGGGGGCTGGGAAGGCCCCTCCAAGGTGAGTGAATACTTGGGAAAATAACAGTGGTAGGAAAGGACATAAAAGGAGGAGTGAGGTATGCTTAGAAATACCTTGTATGCGAAGTGATGCAGCTGAAAGATGGGGGAGGGTCAGCTTGCAGAGGCCCGCAAAGGCCGATGGGGGCAAATTGCCTCACAGCTGTTTTGCAGACCTTTACACACTGAACTAACCTTGTGTCCACCTGGACATTCATTCATTCATTCCTCCTAGTGAGGTTTTGTGCCACTGTAGCCATTTCCATTTCACAGGCGGGAAAACTAAGGATACAGAGATTTAACTGCTCAAATTTAGGGGGCTAGTAGGAGGTATAGCTGTGATTGAAACTGAGGAACTTTGATTCTAGAGGCCATGATTGTAACAACTGTGGTGCTGGAGATATTTGGGGATGGAGTGATACACTCTGTATGTGTCCGCGCATGCGAATGCGCATGGGTGCTGAGGTTACCATGGCATTCCTCGTTAAACATGGTCAGTGTCAGTGCTATGGCGGTAGCAGTGGGCAGGAGTGTGAGGTGAGCGAGATTAATGAGATAGGCTTGAGGTGTGTTAAGTCGGAGCTCTGAGTTCAAATTGTGAACCTGTCCTTCAGTGGTTGCTCTGTGACCTTGCGCTGGTGGATGAGCCCGAGCTTTGATTTCTTTGTTTGGAAAGTGGGGAAGCCCAGCAGAGCCGGGGAAGTAAATTCTATTTTGGCCCTGCTGATTTCGAGGTATAGCAGGCTATCCATCTGGCTGTGCCCAGCAGGTCAGTTTGAAATCTGGGTCTGGAGCTCAGGAAAGGGGTTAGGGCTATAAATGGACTTAGAGGAGTCACCTCCAGGCATGTGAGAGTTGAATTGGTCAGGGTTTGGGGGGAATGAGGCCCAGAGAAGAGGGTAAATCTGATGTTCTCTCTCTTGCAAAGCTTTTAAATATATTATTTATTTAATCTTTTTCATGGCCATCTGTTATAAGGATTTTGCCAGTATGTATCAATTTTTAAAATCTCGAGTAAAAAAATAATATTATGAAAGGATAGTTTAATTAATACAAAGTATCGAAATTTTGAATATTTTAGCTTGTAATCTAATGTGGTATCAATTTATACAAATTATTTTTTCATGAAAGACATAGTTGTTTTAAAATATTGAAATATGGCTAATTTGCATTTTTACTTATTTAAATGTTTTATTATATTAGTCTGTCCAGAAAGTATCCAACCATGTACTATGAAAAATAGAGATATTTATTGATGAAGAAAGAAGACACAAGAAACATTGCACATAGGACAATGATGCCTCAGTCCCCTTCAAAGTTGTGACCTTCTTGAGGACATCTGGTTTATTGGGAGCCGCTTGAACCAAGTCATTAGCAACAGCAGCAACGATGTTCCTTCTGCTCTGGTAGCAGAAGCCGCAGAATGAGTTTTGCCACAACATGTTTCATGCCAAGATCCTGTGTCACAATTTGGGACACAGTCGTGTTTGGAACCCCCAGATCAGCCCCCAGCTCTCGCACTGTCAGCCGCTGGTCTCTGTTGATGGCGGCCCGTCCACAGCTCAACATCCTCAGGGGTTCTGCTTGTTGCAGGCCTTCCAGAACGTGGGTCACTTTCAGCAGATTTTCGATCATCTTTGAAGCACCGGTTTGTAGAAAAATTGTGTTCCACGAAAGCCTTCCCTGGTACCAAAAATGTTGGGGACCACTGCTTCAGAGGGAACACTCTTAAAATATTCAGGATAGGTTTCAGTAAATTAAATTCAAGAGGACTGGTAATATCAGTTTTTCACTTATAATCATTTAGAAATGTTTCCAAACCTTAGCATTGTGTGGGCAGCCCGTTATGTTAACAATGAGTCCAGGTCGAAGGTGACATGGTTGGTTTTACACTGTTCAAGTGTTCCTTTCAATCAGCTGACGGCTGTATTTGGAAGGTCAGGACTCTCTATCCCGTAATGTTGCCTCTGAGTTTCCACAGGCCGCAAGCGAGGACAGTGCATGTGTGTGAGGGGGAAGCCCAGAACGAGGATGCCTTCTTGTTCTCTATCTCAAGCTGGGAGGGACAGACGAATGGATGGTCTCCAGGAAATCAAGACCATCTGCAGAGGTGGCCTCCAGAGGATGAACCCAGTGTTCTCATCGCTTTCTGAACTGATGATTGAAGACACTTGTCCAGGATGACCCCTTTTCCAAAAAGCAAATGCTGAAGGAAGTTCTTCCAGAAAAATAAGTGAACCTTGAACGAGTGCTTGTTGTCCAGAAGACCCTCCCACCCCCACTCCCAAAGCATCTAATGAATAAACATTAATCAGAAACTAAAGAGTGAGTAGTCCTTAGGCTAAGGCTGGGTCCCACATTATTGAGTCCAATACTTTCCTAAATAGAATAATGGAGAAATTTGCTTAAAGATGTCAGAGTTGGCATGTTCTGACTCCATTCTCCTCTCTTAAATGAAAGGGAAAAGCAAGAAAAAAAAAATTCAAAACTGAGAAGAAAACTATCTTGGATGAAACCAAGATAGCAAACTATGAAAATCTGGTGAACAGATAAACCCTGAACTACCGTCCATGGCAGGGGATTGCCACAATCAGTGAAGTTCAGCCTCAACTGAACGGGAGAGATGACATTCGTTTCAAGGGAGGGGGCTGTCTCTATAAATGGGGGGTGCAGATGTGAAAGGGTCAGTGAGGGTTCCCTGAAGAGCAGGACCCATGCACGGGTCCCTCCTGTTCTACCAGCCAGCAAACAGGGTGGTAGGCTTGAAGAAAGGCAGGCCAAGTGCCAGAGTGGCCCGTGGAGGGACAGTGGGTAGCAGTCCTCTCTGTCGCGGCTGATCTCAGCCTAAGATAAAGACATAATTTTGAAAACATGAAAATTCCACAAACACATGGAAACCATGTGACTGCAAGGCTTCCCTGCAAGCCATATGCAGACCTTCTGTTTGCACCAAAAATAAGAATCCTGTAATTGCTCTTGCAATCAAAAGCAGGTCACCTGCGGGGAGGGGTCAGGCACAGGGTCAGTGAAGAAGGCTGCCTCCAGAATTCTCCATAGCAGAGTTCACTCCTGAAGTAGCCTCGTTCGGTAGCCTCTTGCCTTGGAAAGACAGAAGCGAAAGCCAAGAACCTTATGCTCTGCCAAGATAGCATTCATGTTTACAGGCAAGAGACATATTTGAACATGCAAGTGAGTGTTACATCTCTGAGCTCTTCGAGCAACAAAAGACTTCATTTTGAGATTTCTTTAACCAGGAAATAATCGAGAAGCAAAAAGTAGCATTGTGTTCACTTCATTATAAAAGTCTAATTTTGGGAATTAGCGTTACAGGAGAGCATGCAAGTATTTATGTGTTCCTAATTTGTCATTAATAATATCATCAATGTAACATAATTAACAAATTTCTGACAAGAGACGATGTGGGAGAAGTTTGGGCATACGTATTTCCTCAGGTTTCACAGCAAGGGATGAAAATGTACTGCCTCAAATGAATACATTAAGCAATGGAGGCTTTAGAAATTACATTATAAATGTATTTATGAAGGTAGAAACATAACTGGTAAAGGAATTTAAAACACTACACACCAGATGCCAATTTTTCAAGTGGAGCAAGGAGAGAAGGCAGGAGTAAGCGGACCTGCACTTAGTTCCTTAGAGTCCTTAGACCTAGTTTTCGAGAGAGCTAGACCCTCTGAAATTAGTTCAGTGGTGTGCACTTAATCCTGGTATCCCTTTCTGTGGTTTCAGTGACACGTGGTCAACCATGGTCTGAAAATATTAAATAGGAAATTCCAGAAGTAAACAATTCATAAGTTATAAAGGGCTGCCCTGGTGAGTAGCTGGATGAAATCGCTCACCCCGGGCCCCGACCCCCACTGGCTGGGAAACATCTCTTTGTCCTTCCTCCATCCGCTCTCGGCCTGCTCATCACTGAGCCTACTCAGTTATCAGATGCACTGTTTCAGTGATGCAGTGCCTGTGTTCAAGCAACCCCTACTTTAGGGTTTTAATTCTTCTGTCTCATTATTAGTGTTGTGCTTTATATCTTCTGTGCCTAAATTATGAAGTAAACCTTATCATAGATATGTATGGGTTGGGAAATGCATTGTCTATACAGGGTTCAGTACTATCTGCGGGTTCAGTCATTCCCTGGGGTCTTGGGCTGCATCATATCCCTGTGGATAAGAAGGGGCTACTAGCCCCGGTTGGTGTGGCTCAGTGGATTGAGCATGGGCTGGGAACCAAAGGGTCACCGGTTCAATTCCCAGTCAGGGCACATGCCTGGGTTGCGGGCCAGGTCCCCAATGGGGGTCACGTGAGAGGCAACCACACATTGATATTTCTCTCCTTAATCCCTCCTTTCCCCTCTTTCTAAAAATAAAGAAATAAAATCTTTAAAAAAAAAAGAAGGGGCTGCTAGTGTACTGGATGAAACAGATATTTAGATATTTAGTACACTAGGACATCTGAAAAATGACTTATTATATTTCCAAATCGTCAGTAGCAACATACAAGTCAAACAGATTATAGATGAAGTTTCTGTTGAGCCTGTTGCAGCGAGCTGTGGGATCGGAGGAAAGGAGACTCTTCCTTTTGTTCCTTATTCCCTTTGCTTTGTAGTATTTAACTTTTCACTTCATCCTGTATGTCTTAGTTTTATCATTATAAACATTAAGTTCACCACTGTTTTCAATCTTCGAATTCCAGAGTTGCCTTAATGGTTGTATCCATCCGGTCCCAATCTAGCGGCCTGGTCTTTTGGCCGGATTTCAGAAGGTGAGCCGGCAGATTCGTTCGTCAGACTTGGTTATGGGTCCCAGCATCTGCCTCAGTCGGTGCGACCCCATCCTTACTGACAAGCAAAGCTCTGTGGGAGCTGCAGTGCTGGTCTGAGATAAACTGGCTCATATTTAATGAAATTTTCAAACTGCTTTTGATTAAAAATACCTTGATAAGAACTATATGTGGAAAAAGGTTAGACATTTGAAATCACCTTTGTAGTAAGTTCAAAAGAGGTCAAGAGACAGGAAATGAAAACTGGCGGCGAGCAAGCCACATCTCAGAGTGAGTGAATAAATGTCATAGAAAGTTCTTCTAGAATGAGTGTTCTTCTGCCTCTTGGTCAAATTTTTGAAAGAGGGGTCCATCGTGACGGAGGAAGACGTACCCAAAGTAGAAGATGGTAAGAAGTGCGAAAGAACATTTGGATGAAATGTAGTTGCCTATAATGTGTGATCACGGTAGTACTGTTCTTTCCAGCGAGCACTGCGTATGGACGGAGACTGCTCGGAAATTCGTAGATGTGACTGCTTACATATGGTTCTAACACCGCTACCAGTGACTCATTTCATTGACCTACTGGCATGGTGCCTTCTTTAGAAGAGGGGAACATGCAACATAGTTCTTTGTGCTTGAGCTTCTCAGTGGTCTGTTGGTCACCGGTTTCCAGACTTGGGGATTTCACGGTCTTACACATTTTTTCTTTCCTTTTTTTTCTTTTAAAGATTTTGTTTATTTATTTTGAGTGGGGAAGAGGAGGAGAAAGAGAGGGAGAGAACCATCAATGTGCGGTTGCCTCTCGTGTGTCCCCTACTGGAGATGTGGCTGGCAACCCAGGCATCTTCCCTGACTGGGAATTGAACCGGAGACCCTTTGGTTTGCAGGCCAGCACTCAATCCACTGAGCCACACCAGCCAAGGCCAGAATATATTTTTTAATCTACGTCCTTTCTCTCTATGTTTGTGAGTTTCCTTCATGTGGTGGTGTGGTCATTCTCAATATAATGGAATCCTGTTGTCTGAATATACCACAGATTACTAGCCATTCAGTTGTTCGTGGACATTTGAATAATTTCCAATAATGAGCTATTACAAACAGCACTGATATGAACATTCTGCTTTGTACCACTTGGCAAATATATGTGTATTTGTGTTGAGTACATAGCTTTCCAAAGTGTTTTCAGAGAGTTCCCATTGCTTTTTCACCTGTCCCCAAACTCGTCGTTGCTTATCTTTTTCATCGTAGACGTGCTGGGTGCAGCATGGTACCCTATTGCGGTTTGCCGTTGCATTTCCAAGAAAAGTACCTTTTATCTGTAGAGTGAGAAAGTGTAAGTGTTAGAAAAAGATATAATCCTTTCTCAAACTGAACAGTGGGTAATTTTTGTTGCCTTGTACATTTTTAAACGTACATCTTGAAAATATGAATGCTAAACAATGACAACATAAAATTTTCCGTTAGCCATATGACATGAATCTTAGTTGTTTCTGGACATACCTGTGTTAAATTGTGGGTTTTTATTAGCTACTTCAACCTAAGCCCAGGTAGTGTGGCCTGATTGTTCAATTTGTTCTGGTGTGTCAATTGTTGTAACATTAATAATTATCAATGGGATGAGCACCTATATACTGGTTCTCTAAATCTAGAACATTCTGGCCATACTGAGAGAAACTGGAAAATAACCACCCGCGTGGCTGAGGCTGTCTGCTGGGCCAGTAGAGAGTAGGTTGCCTGGCTGGTCAGGACCAGAGAGTGGACCTTCACTGGGCCTGTAGCTCTCTGTGTGGGCCCAGAGGGAACATGCTATCCCAACCTAAACACACCCAGCGTAGACAGAAATGGGTCCCAAATGGATTTTGACACCAGGGAAGCGCCTGTCACCGACCAGCACAAGTGCGCAGACTGGGTTTTAGAAACAACTGCTCATGCTGATTGTACATCATGCTGATTGTACATCACTCAGGGACCTTTCTGTCTCTGCTCTGGGTATTTATTCCATTTTAGCTCGTCACCTACCAACTGCCGCCGCGCCCTGTTTTTATGCATCCACTAGATACCCTCCCAGCAGAGGGACTTCTGCCTTGAGGGAGCCTAGAAACCAGTCATGCCAGCTCTCCCACTGCAGCTCGAACCACTTCAATTGCTCATCAAAATGTTCTGTAGGGACAAATTTGCCATAAAGTCCACGACCCTTAAACTCCACTTGCATAGGACCCTTGTCAGACCCTGTATCTATTTTCATATCTGTAATTTTGGATTTTTGCCCTTAAAGCAGTTCTACTCCAAATTGGGTGAAGTTCAGACCCCACCAAACCTGCCTAGGAACCCGGCTACAGATGTTCAGTATCTTGAGAGGTTGTTTTCTGTTTAATTAAGTGAGTAACTTGTTTATTTGCCTTTCCAAAAGAAGTGGGACTATAGGTTTTAGCGAACGCATGCTGCAGTTAGTCGTGGTCTGGTGTTGTGGGTACCGGCAAATCCTTGTTTGGTGCTCCGTGCTGGTCTCCACAGCATTTCATTTACCACTGACAACAACCCTAGTACAGATGCGCTGTTCTTATCCTCCCTTTTCACAGGACTGACTTGAACTTCAGATGGGGTCAAATAACTTGCCAAGGTCATGTGGCTACAAGGTGGTATTGCCATGGGAATTTGCGTTTTCTACTTATTTTTTTAAAAAGATTTTTTAAAATTTATTTTTAGATAGAGGAAGGGAGGGACAGAGAGAGAGAGAGAAACACTGATCAGTTCCTCTGGCCAGCCCCCAGTCCGGAACCTGGGCTGCAACCCAGGCCTGCGCCCTGACCTGCAATGAAACTGGCAACCTTTCGGTTTGCAGGATGACACCCAACCCTCTGAGCCGCACCAGTCACGGCTTCTTCTTCTAACTATTAATTACTGAGATGTGTAAATGATTTCATATCTCAAATTATTTTAAATAAATTCAAAACTATCTCCAATATTCTTTCAACTTGCCCAACTTGTGCATTTGATGTTGCAAAACACTCCTTGTCTAGCCCGACTTCATATCATCCAGACCACGCTTTCTAACAAGCCCTTTAATAAAGGCAATGTGTTCCCTGTGGACATCAGCTTTTGTGGAGGACAAAACCTAAAACAGTGAGTTGGAATACCTGCCTGCCTTGGCTTCAGAGGGGATAGACATCGCTCCCCCTGAGGAGCGGGAGGTTGGCTTCCATTCTCTACCTATAACTCACCTGTCCTCAGGGGCAACATCCAAATGACAAGTGTGAAAATATTGCTATGTGAAAACCTGAACCAAGTTGAAGTCACTTCTATGGTTTCAATAGATTTTCCAACTCGATTCAGTTCTGCTGAAGATGTTATATTATTGGGCACTCTAGAGTTAACCTTGATCTTTGGACCAAGATGTTATTTCTTCGCTACTTAATGAAAAACTTCCCTGGCTTTTTAGACCTAAATCAAAAACAGCTCCCAATAGATTAGGCCTTTAGAAAATTTTATGCACTGTAATTTTTTTATCAAGTAGGTGTATGATCACTAACATAAATCTCTGTTCCGAAGATCACATTAAGTGATGCAAAACCGTTCTCCAATTAACTAAAAAAACCTGTCCACTGATGTCAGGTAACAGAGTCAGATGTCATTGCTTTTTTTTTTTTTTCTGGCTACTGAAGGGACAGGGATTAAAGTGGAGTAAGATTAAAGATGGTTGGCGAGAGAGAACAGTACCAAAGCTCACTTTCGTGTGCAATTTCTACGTACAATGGGCTTCGAAGTTTGGCTTTTCCTTGATATAAGACACTTCATTTTAATGTGGATGCATGAAGAAGCCATTTGTAAAACTTACGGTCTGAGTAGTATGGTATCGTTTTCTTTAAAGGAGAAGGAATAGAATTGTTTTTGCTTTCTGGTGATTCAGCGTCCACTTAGGTACATCATGGGTATATTTTTCTGCACTGAGATTTGTATCTGCAATTTTCTTAATACTAGTGCCACGCTCCTGTAAATATACCTGCAAGAACTTCCATATAGGTTTAAAGAGTGTTTTACAGCTCTCAAAGTGGCTGCAAAGGTTTAATAAACGTGTGTTAAATGGCACACTTTAATATATTAGGAAAATTGGTAAAGTGGAAAAAAGGAGTGAATTTTCTTCCTCCAGATTGAGACATATTTCCAAGATGAATGCGGGAAGATGAACTATCTCGGGCTTCCCCTGCAGATTTTCTTTGAAATAGGACTGTGGTCTCCCTCTAATAGGATGGAATGTTGAACTTTCACATTGGCCTGTGTGTTCAATATACTAGGTAGCAAAATCAAAGCTACTTTTTAAAAAATGAGGTGTGGCAGAAAGAACCTTGAGAATGGATGCCATTTGAGTATGAGCTACATATGTGCTGTGTGATGTTGGGTCAGTCACTCACGCCTTTTGCACATTCTCAAGCAAAATGAAGCCAGGGATGTCTTTGTGATATGAAAACTCTTAGTCCTTTGTAAACTGCTTGCTGCTAAAAGAGGGATTGACAGGCAACAGAAGGGAAAAAAAAACAGTAAGTCAGACTTCCATTAAAATTAAAAACTTTTGCATCAAAACCTACTATGACCAGGGTGGAAAGGCAACCCACCCACAGAATGGGAGGAAATAGTTGTATGTCATCATTCTGTCTTCAAATATATATCTAGAATATGTAAAGAAGTATAATTAAAAAACCCCAAGGAAACCTGATTGAAATAGGAGCCCAGTCCTGGAGAAGGTTACAAATGGCCGAGAAGCATATACAGAGGCTCAACATGCAGACGGTCAGGGCCACAGGAGTCAAAACCGCAGTGGGAGAAGCACTTTACACACACCGGGACAGGTAATATTAACACAAGCCCACCCAGAAAATATCAATAATAACTATCGGTGAGGGTTTGAAGGAATTGGGACCCTTCGTCCTCGCTGGTAGAGTTGTAAAGTGATGGCGACTGCTGTCTAAAACAGTGTGTTGATTCCTCAGAAGTTGAACATAGGCATGCGGTATGGGTGAGCAATTCGGTTTCTGCTTACATCCCTAAAAGAAACGAGAGCAAGGAGTTGAGTGGATATTGGTACACTTGTGCTTATAGTAGTGTGAGTCACAATAGCCAAAAGGTGGAAGCATCCCACGTGTCCATTGGCAGATGAGTGGGTAAGCAAATGTGGTTTGTGTATATACAGTGGAGTATTACTCAGGCTTAAAAATGAAGGAAAATCTGACTCGTGATACAACATCAGTGACGTTGAAGACATGCTACACGAAATAAGTCAGTCACAACATGAGGACCCTACAGTAATCCAGTTCATAGAGACAAAATAGAATCGAGGTTGCCGGGGGCGGGGAGGAGGGAGGAATGAGCAGTTGCTGCTTTAATGGGTTCAGAACTGCCGTTTGGGAAGATTAAACCATTCTGGAAATGAATGGTGATGATTGTTGCACAGCCACATGTGTACTTTATGCCACAGAACCGTGCACTGACAAATGGTTAAATTACTGCACTTTACATGATACATTTTACAACAATATACAAGATGAGAGACTGATGCGTTCAGATTAATATTCATTCCTAGCTGCTTTGCCTGGGGAGGATTCAAAGAAACCACACCAAGATTTCAACTCCAGCTGTGATCCCAACCGCCGGGGCAGGGCAGCTGCGGCTCTGTCTGTCACGCTTTGCTGAGGAGTAGTTTGCTCCTGCACTGTCCCGGGCACCCTAGGGAATGCACTGCGAAGGGCTGTAGATTCTAGAGAAAGAGCGAAAGGTATGGGGAGATTTCGTGCCATTCCAGTGTGCCTCTGTGCCCCAGCGACAAGGCAGATTTGGAAGCCACTTTGAAGCTCCAGAGCGGCACTGTTCAAAGTGGTAGCCACCAGCCACTTGGGCTGTTTAAATGAATTGGAATGGAATGAAATAAAATAAGAAATTCAGTTATTTAGGTGCACTAGGCACAGTTCAAGTGATCATTAGCCACGCATCTCATCAGCTGATGAATGAATAAATGTGCTCTATTCATGTAATGGAATATTATTCAGGTAAAAAGAGGAAGAAAGTACTGATATATAAATGAATGGGTGAATTCTGAAAGCGTTATGCCAAATGGAAGAGGCCAGACCCAAAAATGCCACAGATTTTGGGATTCCATTTATATGAAATGTCCGAGTTAGGCAAATCACATAGAGTGTAGACTAGTTTGCCTGGGGCTTGGGGAAGGGAGAATGGAGACTCCCTATTAATAGATAAGGGGCTTCTTTTGGGCGGATGAACTGTTTTGGAGTTAGTGGTGATTGTTTCACAATCATATGTCATAAACATTACTGGATTATACACTTGGAGCTTTATGGTATGTGAGTTATATCTCAATAAAGCTATTATTACAAGTAGATGTGTAACTTTGTAAAACACGTTGTTATTTTGTGTGCAAATGTCCTTTTGCTTTACATGCTACCATTGTGATACTTATTTAAAAAACTAATCGTAACCTCATGCGGCTAGTGGTAGCTGAGATAAAGAACGTTTCCATCATCTAGTAGGTTCTGTTGGGTGGCACTGCTGGAGGGAGGAGAAAACTCTGCGTTTCAGACAATAGGTTCCCAGAAAGCCACCCCCCTCTTCTGTACACTGATCCCTTCTTGACCTCACTGCCTAGCATATAGTTTTGTTGAAATGGCTATTTTGAAATTGTCTATGATGCTTGTTTCGTCTGTAATAAAATTCTTCCAGAAATCTCTGGGGGAAAGATATTTCACACTGGATGTATTGATGTTGGAGGCGAGTTATTTTGTCCCATTAATGCCACATACATAAATTTGACAAATGGACATCGTATTGATTTGAATGTCTTGGTGCCTTTTGTTCAAAGGTAGGCTTATGTGACTGCTTCTGAGGCTTGGGCCACAACAGGGTTCTTTCAAGCCTTGGCCAGCAGGCAGCCCCTTCTGTTAAAATGAGGTTGGGGTGGTCTCCCCAGCCAGCTCTGGTGGCATAGAGAGAACACTGTGTCACTGCCTTTTTAGGTGGCAATACTTCATGGAGTAGAAATATCTCTAAGCTAATATTGACTTTTTCCTTGGGAGTTATTGACTTTTGAAGATACACAAAATTTTACTGTCTTTAAGAACTAATTTAATACATAACTCCATTACCAAGAAATATTGTTAAAATACTTTTCAAAACTCACCCTTAGCTATAGCAAGACATGGAGGAAACTTAAATGCGTATTACTCAGTGACAGAAGCCACCCTGCAAAAGCTACCTACTGTGTGATTCCAGTGACATAGTATTGTGGCAAAGGCACAAGTGTGGATAGAAAGAGCAGTGACTGCCAGTGGTATTGGGGGAGGAAGAGATGAATAGGTAGAACATGGGCTATTTTCAGGGTAGTGAAACCACTCTAACTTTGTAATGGCAGATATAGGAATAGGTCGGTTTGGAAAAAGTCCAGCCATTGCTAATATAACAAGAACGGTTGATGCTACATCCATGTAACCTGGCAGCCAAGGAGAGTGGAGTGGCATGCGTGTCAACAGTGCCGACTTCACTGTATTAGACAGTGCGGGTGGTAGTCGCTGTTTAGTGACCGTGTGTACTGTGTGGCCTTTGCACTCAATGTCTCATCGAGTAGAGCAATGAATCTGCACCCAATGTTGTGTTCAGCTTGAACATTCCTCCACTGAAACTATTCGGAAGATTGAGAAGGCTTTCGGGGACAATGCAATGAGTGCAGCACAGATACAAGTGTGGCACACACGCTTCAAAGATAATTGAGAACCTGTTGAAAGTGATCAGCAACAAGCAGATCACCTGAGAACGTTGAACGTGTGCGGGCTGCAATCAACAAAGATCTGTGACTGATGGTGCGAGAACTAGAAGCTGATCTGGGGATCCCCAAAACTGCTATGCCCGAGATTTTGAAGCAAGATCTTGACATGAAACATTCTGCAGCTTCTGCTACCAGAGCAGAAGGAACATCGTGCTGCCTCTGCTGAGGACTTGACTCTAACGGCTCCCTATGAACCAGAGTTCCTCAACAAGGTCATAACTTTGAAGGGGACTGAGCTGCCATTGTCCTACGTACAACATTTCTTGTGTCTTCTTCAATAAATGCCTCCATTTTTTTATATCACGTGGCTGCATACTTTGAGGACAGACCTTGTATGCCAGTGGACACTCATCCAAACCCATCGAGGCTGCAGTCCAAAGGGTGCAGGCAAAGGAAGCTTTAGGAAGTCAATGCTGGGTGTCTGAGAACAAGCAGGGGGCTGTCTGCTACCCCTGTTCGAGAATCCTTTTCTTGCTCTGTTTTTTAGGATTTGAGTTTTGCCTCACGTAATATGTCATCACTACTGCCTTTTAACTGGATTTCCAGATTGACATCACTTTTCTAACCTCATCGGTGTTGTAAAATATGCCACAAAGCTTTCCCTGAAGGGAACAATTGCCTTTTTTTTTTTTTATTAAAAAAAGGTACAGAATGCTGGAAGCCAACATCAATGCTCAGTGGAGAGGCTGTGCTGCCTGTTTCCATGATGCTGCAAATGTGATTGCTGGGAGCTCTATGAATAGCTCGGAGTTGATTTTTGACCTTGGATTGCAGCTATAAAAATAGATGAAGCAAATGAACTGAGGGAAACCAGGGCATATTCCCCACTTAATTTTTTAATGAATATTTAGTATATTGTGTGCGAAGGAGGGGATACAGGCATATACAAATAATTGGGGTTTTTTTGTGTAAACCATTTAAGAATGGAAGTACTACTGTCAGGTTAATCTGATTAGAAATAAGAAATCTTGGAGAGCTTATTACACTCATTTCTACCAGTTTGCTTATTTGTTTACAAACACAGTGCTGTGTTCTCAACGAAGCCGCCTCCATTATGTTGGAGGGCAGGAAGCAGAGGGCATTTCCGTGTTTCCCTTGTCATGTTTGTGCAGGTGCTTATAGTTCATGGGCTGTGGGGCGAGGCTGGGGACCTCCGAGTCTCTTCCACGGCATCGAAGCCTCCACCTCATCTGGGGATGACCACAGGTAGACCCTGTGGGCCTGGGTCTTCATGCAGCCTGGTGATGCCACCCCGTCTCAGATTCAAGTTTCCTCTTAATGCTACTTTTGTTCATTTCACTAATGTAGTTTGATTGAGTTTTGATTTTTTTCTGGCAGACCGATAATGTTGAGTGTTGTACAAACAGCTGTCCAAGTGTCTACCACACCACTAGCTCTTGATTTGTAAAGGAATTGAATATTTTAGATACATACCCAACTGATTGCTTCTTTTTAGTCAACCTGGAGTGATTAAAGAAAGATGGAGTTTCTCTGGAAAACAATACAGAGTAGGAGCAATGAATAGTTGAATTTAATGGCCTTATGGTACAAACCAATGCAGATGAGCTCTTTCTTGAGCTCTGACCGACACTACAACCCTGCCAGCGCGTGCTTCCCGATCTCACGTGTGGTGTACATTTTGAAGAGTATTTATGTATGGCTTTAAAGATGACTTTTGCCAGTAGCCAGAGCAATGAAAGTTCGGCTAGAGTAATAAGGAAATCTCTGTAGAATGCTTAGGCAATAAAATTCAATCGCCAGGGGGAATAATGCATTTGCTAACTCAGGAATGATTCCGGCTTGATCTTGACATTGGCTTTCTGTAATAATTTAGAAATCACAGGAGCAGGCTGCCTTAATGCTGGAGCCAGGCAGAGGAAGCACCCTGCTTTGCTGGGCACGGCTGTCCTATCTTTCTATTTGCATCGTTCAGCTTTTTCTGCTTGCAGGACAAAGTGCAGGCGGGATGTAAGAGTTGAAAGCAGTGATTTTCATGTACTTGGAGACAAGAATACATTCTTGTGAATGTACGTACAACAGGATGGTAGTTTCCTAGGGCTCCTGTAGCAAACTGAGAGGCTTAAAACCCCAGGCAGGGTATTCTTTCACAGTCCTGGATGTCAGAAGTCCAAAATCAAGGGGTGGGCCGGATCACACTCCCTGAGAAGGCACTACCAGCTTCGGGGGGGCTCCAGGCATTTTCTCACTCATCGCAGCGTGACTTTAGTCTCTGCCTCTGTTCTTACCTGGATGGATGTCTCCTCCGTGTTTTATGCTGTCTGTGTTGTCATTGAATTTGGGGCCCAACCAGTTAATCCAGGTCGATCTCCTCGTGAAATCCTTGATTACATCTGCAAAGACCCCTTTCCCAAACAGCATCACGTGGACCTGTCTTGTTGGGGGCCACCATTCAACACACCGTACACAGCAAAGGAGATGCCATGAAATTAGTATTTAATAGGAATCTCTCCATTTATTTTTTTCTAGCTCCTGTAGGAAATCTTAATCTTCTTTGTGTCTCTGAAAATATTAGGAGTGAAAGGCCATTATCCAATAATGGTCTTTGTGCTACACTGTGGTAACTGCCATCCCTGCTAGGAGCATATTTTATTCTTTCAAAATACTTGCCTTGTCCAAATGATGCAGTTTCCACAGGCAATGCGTGAAGCATTAGCTCAATGATAGCATTTTTGAGTCCTGGGACGTGCAGGCTCCAATGGCATATAAGTCAGCAGTGACCACACCTCGGACTGTGTAAGTCCCAGCGGCTTGGCAGCCAGGTCAGCTGCTCAGGTTCCCAGCTGCTGTGCCAACCAAATGCACTCATGGGTACCTGCCAGTGCTGGCATTTGGCATTTGTGTCGCAGCTCTGACATTTGGCACGCCTCCCTATATGAGGGGCAGTCTTCTCTCTGTGAGGACATTTTTATTTTCACTTTGAGAATTCTTTACTAATTTATGAAACCAAGCAAGTATTTGCAATCCTGCTGATCTGCCTCCAAACAAGATTTAAGAAATACTCTTAGGGCATTGGATATATTGTTGAATGAACCGAAGCCTCCTTTTGTTCTGAATTGATTTTAAATTTGTTATATATTTACTCGTGCTAGATATTGTCTCAAAACTGGAGTCAAAAAGATGAATACATCAGAATGGGAGTTGTGTAGTCTCGAATTTTAAACAGTTTCAAATGCCAAATGCATAATTATGCAATGTGAGAGGTGTTGAAGATCTGCATAAAATGCCAAGGTGACTAATTACCATGCCTGGGCTATTCTGGGGAGGCTTCCTGGAGGAGGTGGTGTTTTAATCTGGGTCTTGAAAAATATGTAAGAGCTCAATACACGGGTGGGAGAGAGATAGTGAGTCTCATAGTGGAAAGCTGTGTTATAAAGAAGGGAGCTGACATAACAAATGCGTGATGGCTCAAGGAACTTTGATATAGTTCAGTTGAAGATCACTGAGGGCGAGTGAGACACAATTCAAGTAGGTTACTGTTCATAGGCTAAACAATTAGGGCTTGGTTGTTGTTTTGACTCAGTTGTAGCCACAGTTCTTAACTAAGTCACGAATTCAGAGCACTGTATGTTTTACATGTGGTATATGTGTGTGTGTTGATATAAATAAATTTTCCCTCTTCTGTAATAGTTAGTGACTGTATTTCCTTGTTGGCCTGAAATTTTGCACGTGAAATGGTTTTCTAACCTTAAACTCCTTGTAGTTTTCCTGGTTTTTATAAAAGACAATCTATGCTCTTTAATATGTAATCCAATTCACCAAGAAAGCATGCACAGAGAGTTGACTTCAAATTGGTCGCCACCTTCAGAGTTTTCCATCTGGGGCTATCCCAGGTGAAGAAAACTAACAAAAAGCAAAAGCTGACAGGGTGGGGAGTTTTACTGGTGACTTCCCCTCACATGCATACTCTCAGGAAGACAGGGACCCTAGTAACCTTGGGGGTGGGGCCTGGGAAGTTTGTGCGAGCTCCACCCAGCCCCATTCCTCGTCTCTCCATCCCATCCACTGTGTTGTGAAAATGTCTCCTGCTCAAGGACAACTCTGAAGATGCCTGCGAAGCCTTGAAAGTGTCCTAAACAAAGGTCTCTTGTGAGAGCTGGGGAAGGTTCCAGCCGACCATGGGCCGCCATAATAATTCTTCACGTTTCAGCCACACAGATACCTGGTCTTTCCTGTGACGGCTGAAACTTATACCTCCTTTCTGAAACATACTTTTAGTAGTTGTTACTTGATTTTTGCCATTCAGGGATTTCGCCATAAGAATGTTTGGAATCCAGAATGCTTCAGTGTCTTTAGTAAAATATCAAAATCGACCCAGTCTACTGTGTTATCTGGGGAGATGAGTGATACAGTAATCTTTTTCCAGGGGACCTTTTCCTCTCCTGATAGTGTGTTTACTGTTATTAGACAGGGAACCTTGTAGTCGATCCTTTCTCTTTTTGCTTCTACAGCTGGGAAACCTGTAGTTACACAGTTTCATACTACATGGCCGTAGCTGTCTTCAGGCTTGGCGCTTTTGTAAAACCATCTCTTTTACTACTTGAATTTTTTAGTTTTATACCTGTGTTTGTGATTTTTTTTAGCACCTCTGTTCCCTTATATCAGTCATCCAAATAAAATGTAGATCCCTCCCCACACACACACACACACGGTAAGGAATTAGCTACCATATTGCATCGCCTGATGTCTATCTTCTGTCCCCACCAAGTCAGAGCTCGAGCAACAAGCAACCCGAAATAAGAATACATGTGGAACGGTGGCCTATGATAAATGCCGAGAGACTTCCAGAAACCACTCCGTGTCTTGAGAGCTGAGTGTGGACACGTCTAAGCTCCATGAGAGTTGCTTCACTGGATTCAGATTTCCCATCTCTGTTTCTTGGAGTAGCTTCAGTCTTATGCAGGCTCCTGGTGTTTGCCGTGTGCAACCCAAACTTAGCTGGATGTTAGCGTTTCTTGAATTTCTTTTAAAATTTCTGATGTTCAGGTTACAGCCTAGACCACGGGTGTGAAACTCATTTTCACTGGGGGCCACATTAGCCTCATGGTTGCCTTCAAAGCGCTGAAATAATTTTAGGACTGTGTACATGTAACTACTCCTTAACTGTTAAGGAGTTGAAATTACATTCGGCCCTTTGAAGGCAACCGTGAAGCTGATGTGGCCCCTTGTGAAAATGAGTTTGACACCCCTGACATAGACTGATTATGTGAGAATCTCCAGGGATGTGCCAGGCATGAGAATTTTTGTTTCTTCCCATGATTGGAATGCACCGTGTGGGAAGAGAGTCGCCCCTTAGGCTGACTGGCCCTGTGAATCCTTGGCTAGAGCGCAGTGTTGTCAGCCCCTCCTAGTCCAGGCTGGGATATTCTTCTGTGTACTTTGTCCCTTCCGTGGTCATCCTTGCCATCAGCATCCTCTCACCTTCCAGATGGGCAAGTTGGATTCTTGTTAGAACTGCAAACGCCAGGCATGCTGGGTTCTCAGAAACATATCTAGGCAGATTTTTTTCCTGTAGGGTCTATAACTTGCTCCTGGAAATGGTTATTGAACCGCAAAAGACTCCTACAAGATCTCGTGGCCTTTTCCCAGTAGTCATGTCCTGAAACAGCCAGCCTCCCATTCAGTTGGGTTCGAAGCAGTTGTTCAGGGAGGAGAGTGAGCTCTGAATGACGGAAATCTTTGTGTTTGATTGAAAACCTCAGCCCTCAAGCACCACATGCCAGGTGCCATCTAAGATGGTCCCCAGCAAACTCAGGGAGGCAGAGGAGTGACCCCTGGCCTCTCAGTGTGTTGATGTGGCAGAGAGGTCCTTTGGAAAACAGTGCTGCTGAGGTCCCTGTTCCTGCTGCCTCACCAGATAATTCCAGGGTTACAGGACAGTGTCAATATATATCGGCCTTCCTCAGGTATGATATGTAACAATTAGCATAACTTAGCTCTGGATTTGTAAAGTCAAGTGCATAATCGCAATGTGCACGACTGGATGTTTTCACAGGGTAGGTTGATTCACCCACTCGGATCAGTGTGTTTTATTCGATTACTGCAGAGCTAACTGATTGCTCAGTGCAAAGGAAATAATTTTGCAGAGACAATATTACATTTCCGGTGCTTTAACCTAGGTGTTTAAAAATTCAGGTTTTCATATGACATTGTCTTGCCTTGAAGAGAGTTCACTCATTATGTAATAATGAGATGTTGATTGCTAAAACTCTACAAATTGCTTCTTTTAAGAACCTGAGTCCCACATAATAAATAGTAGCAGTTTATCTAACCAAGTGGCATATTCTTTTCCTCTCTGTTTTGATTTAGATATGTAAAAATTTCTACCTAGTGCTTTAAATTGGCCCTGAGAACAGCTTTTGTGTTAAGCCCACTCACAGCTGGAAGGAACCAGCATTAACCTGACAATGGAATATTATCATCTCTTAACTAAACAAAGACAAAAAGGCAATGGACAAATTGTTTTGTCACCAATGTCAAGCCAATTCTGTGTGGTGCCCTGCTATTTTTTATGACTGGAGGGGACAAAAGTCCTCTTTGTTGTAAACATGGTCTAATTAAACACAAGATTGGCCACTAGAAAAATCAGAGGTTCTTCGAGCATCATTTTGGATACCAGTGTTCCCTTCATTGGAGACAAACTGGGGGTCTTCAGAGAAGGACAGAGGGTTCTGTGACGGCAGGATTGCCCAGGCCAGCTGGCAGTTCAGACCAGCTGCATTACAACCTGCATGAAGTTGCAGAAGTTATTTGACCTGGCTATACTAAGAATACAGAAAATCTAAATATGACCTAAGTATGACCTACATCTCACCAAAGTCTCAAATTAAGTTCTTTCTCTCTTTCCCTCTCTCTTTCTCTTTTCTTCCTTCCTTCCTTCCTTCCTATTCTCACTGGAGGACATTTTTTTCCCCATTGCTTTTAGAGAAACAGCAAGGGAAAGAGAGAAACGTTGATTGGTTGCCTCCCATATATGCTCAAATCAAGGACTGAATTTGCACCCTAGGTATGTGCCCTGATCAGGAGCCAAACCCACAACCTTTCCATTAGGGGGCGACACTCCAACCAACTGAGCCATCTGGCCCTGGCCTAGTTCAAATTTCTTCATAGATGTGTTGGGTGGCCACAATGGGAACTCTGTATATTTTCTAGAGTGGAATTATTCAAATTTGACAGTAAAGGAGATTAATACTAGGAATAGATTTAAAGAAAATAAAGCTGAGCCTTTATAAATCCTTCTGAAGCTTAGGAACCATTGGTACCTTGTGGAGTGAAGCTGCCGTTGCGTAAAGATGCAACATCTCCTATATAGAACCCGAGGAATGGAAACAAGTGAGAGAGACTTTCCTCTCGTCCCTGAATTAGAATGCCTCAGTGACAGTGGCAGACTCATGGACTGATGAGCTGCGCCAGAATGGTCCAAGTTGCACTCGGACCAATGCCAGCCGTGTCCTGGCAGCTCACTGCACGGTCTGCTCTGCTTGGTCGTCGCTGGGGCAAGGCCAGCGAGGCACTCACCTGGGGAGCAGAACTTCAAGGGGTGCCACAAAATCCTGTCATCAAGATAAATAATATCATAATGCGAAATTTAAAAAAATCAAAACGACTGCAGCAAAATCCAGATGGACCAGTTGTCAACATTTTAAATAAACACAGAACATAACGTGGCTGATCCTGGGGTAAGGTGAGTAGGATCAGGTTATGTAAGCACAGAAAAGAGCCCATCTTCATATAAGATGTTGATTTGGGGGAGGGGGCAGTTGGTAATTTATAGTTATTTGGGGGGCTGGCTACACAAGCAGCTAGCAGCTTGGTTATTCACACCACCACTCACTCCAGCCCCTCTTCCCTCTGCACCCCACCTCCCTGCCTACAAATGAGGAGAGTGCCTCTATCTCCTGCTCCTGGCATCTCACGTAGTTCTGCTTTGCCTTCTAGTTAGAGGCCCCATCTCCTCCCCTCAAGTACAACCCCCCTGAAGACAGGGATCTTGCCTCCCTTGCCTCTGCATCCCCAGATCCTATTATAGAGTCTAGGACTTATTTGTAATATACATCTGCCTCAGTCCATCCATCTTCAAACCATCTTCCCGGCCTCTGGGTTTCCCTGTGTTGACTTAATGTCTTTCAAGGCTTGGCTTGTCCATCCAGCAACATCTTTGGCATTGGAAAGGGTTACCCTTTCCATGGGCAAGCCCAATGAATGGCCATTATCAACCAAGGTGCCAAGCATTCACTTTGTAGAGCGCTTACTTCAGTTATAGGCCAGGGCTGTCGAACTCATTTTCACCAGGGGCCACATCAGCCTCGTGGTTGCCTTCAAAGGGCCAAAACAATTTTAGGACTGTGTACATGTAACTACTCCTTAACAGTTAAGGCGTTGAAATTACATTCAGCCCTTGGAAGGCAACCGTGAGTCGGATGTGGCTCCTGGTGAAAATGAGTTTGACACCCCTGGCTTAGGCACATCTGGCTTGTTAGTTATCTCTTGCTATGTGATAAATTACCACTAACTTTGTGATAAATAACCTCCATTTTTTATCTCATCGTAAGTCAGTAGACCAGCGTGTCATGGCTGGATTCTCTGTAGGGTCTTTCTAGTTATCTGTCAGGGGTGTGGCATCAGCTTCCGGAGCTTGGGTGCTTCTGTCTGTTGGCAGAATTCCGTTCCTTGCAGTTTCTAGGCTTGAGCTCTCCATTTTGCTGACATGTGCCTGTTCGTTTTTAAGCCTTTAATGGCACACTGAATCCTCAGGCTTCAAGGCTCTCTGACTTCATCTTACACCTTCCTTTTCTCCTTTTAAGGGCTCATGTGATTCTGTGGTACGTACTCAGGTAATCCAGGATAATCTTCTGTGTTTTTTTAATCCTCACCCAAGGATATATTTATTGATTTTAGAGAGGCAGAAGGAAAGATGGAGAGAGAAAAAGAGAAATGTTGATCAGTTGTTCCCTGTACATGCCCTGACTGGGGATTGAACCCACAACCTTGTGTGTGGGATGACATTCCAAACATCTGAGCCACTCAGTAAGGGCTAATCTTTTTATTTTTATTTTTGTATTATGTTATGACAATTGTCCTAATTTTCCTCCTTTGCCCTCTGGTGCCTGGTACCTCCCTTTCCTCCAGCAATCTCCCCTTAGTCCATGTCCATGGGCTGTACATATAAATTCTTTGGCTTCTCCATTTTCCATACTGTTCTTAACCTTCCCCTATCTATTTTGTACCTACCAATTTTACTTCTTATTCCCTGCACCTTTTACCCCAGTCCCTGTCCTCCTCCCTGCTTATAACCCTCCAAATGATCTCCGCATAGATGATTCTGTTCCTGTTCTGGTTGTTTGCTTAGTTTATTTCTTTTTTCTTTTTTCTAGATTGAGTTGTTGATAGTTGTGAATTTGTTGCCTTTTTAATGTTCATGGATATGATCTTCTGAAGTAAGTCCCTTTAATTTTTCATGTAGTAATAGGTTGGTGATGATGAACTCCTTTAACTTGACCTTGTCTGGGAAGTACTTTATGTGCCCTTCCATTCTAAGTGATAACTTTGCTGGATAGAGTCATCTAGGTTGTAGGTCCTCGCTTTTCATCACTGCGTACTTCTTTCCAGCCCCTTCTTGCCTGCAAGGTTTGTTTTGAGAAGTCAGCTGACAGTCTTACGAGAATTCCTCTGTAGATAACTCTGCTTTTCTCTTGCTGCTTTTTAGATTCTCTCTTTATCTGTAACCTTTAGCATTTTAATTATGATGTGTCTTGGTGTGCTCCTCTTTGGGTCCAACTTGTTTGGGACTCTCTGTCCTTCCAGGACTGGTACGTATATTTCCTTCACCAAATTAGGGAAGTTTTCTTTCATTATTTTTTCAAATACATTTTCAATTTTTGCTCTTTCTCTTCTCCTTTTGGCATCCCTGTAATTCAGATGTTGGCAAGTTTGGAGGTGTCTCAGAGTCTTCTTACACTATCCTAATTTTTAAAAATTCTTGTTTCTTCTTTTTATTTGGTTGAATGTTTATTTCTTCCTTATGTTCCAAATCATTGATTTGAATCCTGGCTTCCTTCCCTTCACTGTGGATTCCCTATATATGTTTCTTTATTTTATGTTGCGTAACCTTTATTTATCCCTTTATGTCGTTACCATACTCAATGAGTTCTTCGATCCCCCGTGTTTTGCACTCTGCATCTGACAGGTGGACTACCTCCATTTTGTTTAGTTCTCTTTCTGGGGTTTCGTTCTGTTCTTTCACTTGGGCCATATTTTTTGTCTCCTCAACTTGGCAGCCACCTCTGTTTGTTTTGTATATTAGGTAGAGGTGATTTGAATCCTTGTTAAAAGGCACCTGTAAATTGTGTGGGGTGGAGCCTTAGCTCATCACCACGTTGGGGTCACCCTCTTCACCAATTCGTTGCTGTGTGTGTGTGGAGGGCTGAGATAGGGGACTGACTGTTCTACTCCTTGGTTTCTGGGGGTTTGCCTGACACTATCCAGGTTTCTAGTCACTTCACCCACTCCCTGTATGCAAGTAGCGCCCCTCCAGCTGTTGCCCTGGTGTTGAATCTCAAAGGGGGTGAGTTTGCTTATGTTTTAAGACCATGTGGGCCCTTTAGTTAAAGTTTCCAGAAAATCTGTCAGTTATCCCGCTGCCCCAACTTCCACTGGGTTTTACAGCCAGAAGATATGGGGATTCATCTTCGCAGGGCAAGAACCTTAGACTGTGCACTCTGGTATGGGGCTGGGATCCGTAGCTCCCAAGATACCCCTTCTGGTTTTTATCTACCACACTTGAATGTGGGACAGTGTATGATTGTTCTGCTACCACTGCTGCCTCTAGATGCCACACTGTGTCTGCTCGCCTCCCAGCCCTGTCTCCCAGGTCTCCTCGACTTCGCCCCTCTACCCATCTGGATGATTGTGGCTTCCTTAAGTCCTTGGTTGTCTTACTTCCATACAGTTCCATTTTCTGACAGTTCTGGGTGTCATTTGTTCTGAGATGTAGTTACAGTTGTTTTGTGGTTGTACGAGGAGGCGAAGTATGTGAACCTACGCCTCCATCTTGACCAGAAGTCAAATCTTTCCTTTTTAAGGTCACTTGTTAATAACCTTAGTTACATCTGTAGAGTCATCTTTGCCATCTGACAAAACCACGGCCTATTTCACCATGATGAGGCCATGGCAAACATCCTGTAATTTGCTATACCCGCTGGTACTTCAGGGGTTAACCATCCTTGCTGTCTTCTTAGCTTCGTTTGGTAAGGTATTTGGGTAGATCGGGCTCATTTATTTAGAAATCACTGTTGTGGAATCCTGCAATATCATTTTATGTGACGTTGGCATAAGTATTTGTTTGGGATTTAAGGAAAGGCATCCTCAGTCCCAAGACCACATACCCTGTCTGGTCGTGATCTATATCCTTCATTTCTTTGTCCCCTGGTGGGCAGCACTGAGCCTGGCCCATGGGAGGCAATCCAGAAATGCTTATTTGGAGAAATTAATTGATCCATTCTGAGCATCTTTTAGGAAATTTTGAACCGATATTTATATATCACCGTATCCTACCAGCTGTTTTCATGTTTCCCCAAATGGCGGAAGACATCCTTCAGTTTCCAGGCTATATATCTGTGAGCAGTTCTTATCATAAATAGCTTCTGAGAGAGCTGGACAAAATGTTTGCCTAAAAAATCCCTTTCCTAATCATCGATGCCAGTATACGCATCTGTTCCTCCTTCTCATCACCACTCATGCTTCCCAGTCTTACACTAGTGGCTTCCAGTGTCTGTGCTAGTAGTAGAAACTGAATTTGTGTGCTCAGGTCTGTTGTTAATCTTAGAATCTACTATATTTTATTTTAAATCAATTGATGTATCTACTATTTGCAATATCTCCTAACCATTCTTCCAAATTTCCCGTTGACGTGTAGGAGATTTACATCACATGGTGTTTATCCCCATGCTATCAAATCATTCTCTCTCTCTCTCTCTCTGTCTCTCTCTTTCTCGCATAAAGCCCATGAAGGGCTAATTGGCTATAGTTGCAAAGACAAGTGTATAGTAGGTAATGCTCCTCAGCAATGTTATGCTTGGTTTTGCACTAGATTTACTTTTTTCCTTCTTTTCTTCCCAAATGTCATTCTGTGTGGCTGTAATCCAAAACAATAGTAATAGTATGCCACCCCCTTGGTACCTGCGTCCAGGGAAAAGGTAGAGTTGTGTCCACGTCAGTTTGTAGATGTGAAAGTCCTGGTGACTTGAAAGACATCCTTTGTCACAGCTTTAGTTACTTGGTGAATTAAAATTTATAAAACTGTCATTAGCCTGTGAGTGTGGTAGTGAGACTTTCCAGAGATCTGCATAAGACCCGGGTACAGGGACTGAAAGTCCCTGCCAGGTCACCCCAAGATTAGGTCCGGAATTCCTGAGCAATGCTGCACAGCCAAATTTAACCATACAAAGGTAATTTCCAAAGTATGCTAGGCAGCGGGGGCAAATTTAAGGAAGAAAAAGAAGCACTGTTACAGTATTGTCTTTGCAACTCAGTCAGCTGGGAGCTGCATGTGCGGGGAGAATGTGCAATTCATTGTACCAAGGGCCCTGCTTTCCCTCACTGCCGGTAGCAGGTCATTTTAATGAGATGGCATGTGTCCTGGTAGCCACTCATTATTGTGTTATGTAACATCACACACTTTCTCTACAGTGGGCTATTTTAAAGCTTGGATTTAATGTTATATATCAAAGAAGAATGAAAGCTATGGCGGCCTGAATTCCTAATAATTCAGGAATTTATTGCTAATAATGGCTCTCGGAGCAGTGACTTCTCAGCATAAAGCTGACACACCACAGTGCATCTGGTGGTCTTTTTTGCAGTCTTCAAAGTTGCTGAGTGAAAGAGAACAGAGAAGCGTGGCAGAGTCAGCTTCCTGCACATCACCGTCACCCGGCGTTCTCTGGGTGCAGATGCAAGCTTGCAAAAGGTGCCTCTCTCAGCACAAGACATCACAGTGTTTCACGTGTGTGTGAGTGTGTGGACAGGACGTTGGTTGGGAGTCACAATGCTCGCGGGAGTGCAGGGGGTGCTGGCAGTGGTTCAGGCAGGGAAATGTAAGCTAGCCCTGTAATAGAAGCTCTGGGAATGCAGAAGGTCCCTCCCCATTAGGCATTCTCCTCGTGTTTCACATAAATGCATCCTGTTCTCAGGAGCG
Source organism: Desmodus rotundus (assembly GCF_022682495.2). Lineage (NCBI taxonomy): Eukaryota > Metazoa > Chordata > Mammalia > Chiroptera > Phyllostomidae > Desmodus > Desmodus rotundus. The sequence goes on along the minus strand of NC_071400.1, from coordinate 96,176,979 downwards.
GATGAGCAGTGCATTTGCACCGGCTCATTCAAATTGAATGCTGGTAAAAGGAGAGTCCTGAGTGCACGGAACAGTCTGGCATCTTCGAAGGCAAGAGCGAGGTGAAGCTGTCACCCGTGTTCTCTTTTATGTTTTGGATGTTCATTTGCTGACCTCATGCACACCCACAGCACGTTGCAAAGAGATGCTGGTGGGCCAAGTGATGCCTGCCCAGCATAGGCATCCTTGCGGTTTGGCCTGGGCTTTCCTGGGCACTAAAGTTCAAGGCTTCAGTCGTGGCTTCACCTGTTGTCCCAAAGCCTGGTGCCGATAATGTTTTGCTGGGAAAAAGCTCCTCCAGAGAGGCAGTTTGTATTGTATTTTTCTTTTGTTCTCCTTTATCAATGCTGCAGCTTTAACTTTCTCACAGCAAGTGTGGGGAGAGGGAGCCTGCCGAGAGCTTTTTGCAACGTGATTTTTCCATTAGTTTTAACGGGAGCCGAGCATCCCCAGCAGCAGGGCTCGCTCGCTCTGTAGTCATGTGCTGTGAGGAATAAAGACTCTGTAGGGCAGTGAACCTGAACTTGGCCCGTTCATCCATACTGCATTGAGTGATTGCATGGAGTGGAGTCAAATGCCACTTGGGGGTGAAGAGCACGCATCATCTTGCATTCCTCCTGGATATAGTAGGAAGGACCCTTGACAGAATCCAGTAATTAAAAGGTAAACCATGAAGTGTGTGCTGAGTGCGGGGACATGTGGGCTGAGGGGAGACTGCGTGCGGAAGAGGGAGTTATGTTTCATTTTATGTGAATGCTATGTTTGCTAGATTTTCTTGCCCGGTGGATCAGAGGAAGATGGGGAGAGATTTTTTTTGACTTGCTGCTGACTTTTAGTGGATTGCAGAAGTAACTTTCCCACATATTGACGATGACTGTTCTTGCCCACAAGTACTCAGAATGCACAGGACTCCCGTCTCTGAATGAAGCAGGGCTGTTCTCACTGGGGGTCCTGGGGCAAAGGGAGGTTTGACCCTCGCAGTGAATGAGTACCCTCTTTACCGTCTCCATTTGCTTGCAGGTGAAATCTCATATTGAAAATTCACTTGCTGTTTGTGCTGTAGTGGTTCTGCTTTTGTTTTTATTTCCCCCCTGAAATATACTAGCAAACGGCTATTCAGAGGTGCAGAAAGAGTGCCAAATGTGACACTTCCCTCATTTGGGGTTCCTTTCCCAAAGTCTATACAGTTTCCTTCTTCCTTTTGGGGAGAATGTTGACACGAAGGTGAAGTTCTAAGTTAAAAGCTGTCGTCTGTTTATTGAAATTGGGCACTGTCTTTTGTAAAGCACCGTCACATCGGCTGCCTTTGTACTGTGACCCTCCGAAGTAAGCAGTGTCTGCTGGCAGTACTGTGTGCAAGTTATTGATGCGTTTTGCCAGCGTGCTTAGCTCGTGCCTAGTAAATCTCCTGTCCGGATCTTTGAGCTCTTTTATAAGCTGCATTAAAAATAGAAAGATAGATTTTTAATTAAATTAAGTATTGTATTTGCCCTTCAGGAGCCGAAATGCAGTTATGTGTGCATGCGAGCCCGTTGCTTTTTACAGACTCTTCATGTAAATTAGAATTTTAACATAATCCTGCTCTTGGGGATATTTTCTTTTACCACCCCATACAACCAAATCATTGAGTATCTGTGTCATTGAACACTGAGATTAAATAAACACATACTAATTATTTGTGTTATGTTATATATGTTTACCCATTATATACATATCCATATTATACATGGATATATACTGATGTATACACACACATATACATATTTTCTAGAAGATTTTGTTTAAAAGCCTTGGTACAGAGCAGCGCCATTCATCAGCAGCAGAGTGAACAAGACTTAGAATAGAGTAAAGCATTGTTGGCATCCACACATACGTTCTCAAAATGAAGAGAGATGCTGAAGGGTGCATCACCCAATGGTGTTTCACTCGAGAAACAATGCTGGTGATTACCCCGGGATTCATCCCAGCCCGACGTGTACATCATCGTTCCTGTGCCAGGAGCTGCATCTGATCTGAGGGTGACGGGACGGGAACAGGACAAAGATTTAAATGACGAAATGCAAAATGTTTGGGCAAAATTGATTATCAGAAGTAAGCTTCTAATGGAGTGCATGCTGGCTCAGGGATGAACGCCATGGGAATTTGATGGAAAAGGCAATTTTCATTGGTTGATGGCAAATTTTTCAGTATTTTGTACCAGTCTTTTTGGTTTATGTATTTAATTTCTTACCATGGTACTGGTTCGATTTTCCCAAGCAATACTTTTTTAAGGGAGGTTTAAAGGTATGAGCGTAAAGTTTCATTGAATATTTTACAGTGAAATGTCAAAGAAAATAGCAAATCTGTTATAAGCAATAAGTTACTGGATTTTTAGAATCGCAGTTTTGAGTAGTGAGTACAGAGTTTATAGAAGGACACAGCGCCAGAGGGTTCTGACTAGTTTTCCCTCATTTTCAATTGTCATTGTAATTTTATCATCTTTAGAGTGAGGATAGCAGTGTAACATTTGAAAGTAGGGAAAATAAGCTGGGCCTCTATTCCAGAATGTCTTACCTAATTTGGATGAGCAATTGAGTTTCTATGGTGTAGACTATTTTGCTTCATCCAAAAAATGTTTGATCCATTAATGAAAGATATTCAAAGTCCCATGGGCCATGAATTTACTCCAATAAGCATTTCTTTGAGGCTCCAGTCTAGCCTGTCGTGTTAAAAGAGACAAGAAGAGTTTTGTGACAGTGGAAGTCAGCAATGTCCGTGCTTGAGTTATTTCCTAGATTGAGTCACCAAAGCAGTTGTGATTTTGCATTTACACAGCCATGTTTTGTGCAGAGCTCTGCGTGTTATTAGACATTATCTAATTATCAGAATGCCACAGGGAAATAGAGAGCTCACACTGGCTCCACTCTCCCTTGAGATGACAGAGGGACCAGGGGTAAAGCAATTTATCCAAGATGATTCAGAAACCCACTGACACACAGCTAGGTGAGCTCAGTGGATGCCTCTGGGCTTTGTGATTTCAGACCCCTTACCTATCCAGTTGGCTCTCAGCATGGCCGTGGGGTTCTCTGCCCAAGGGGAACATGTTCTAATTGAACTTCATGGACCCCAGCCTGACAACTTATGGTGGTACGATTCTAGTGACCTGTCCTATATCTCTGATGACCAACTGGAGTGAAAGCGGTGAAGAACATGCCTGCTGGTGGCAAAACCGGAGTCACAGATTTGTCAGATGTCGACGAGACGTGTTTACAACTCATGAAGAAAGTGATAGGACATAGGACGTACGAGTTGCCTGGTTTACTCTTTAGATTCACTCAGAAGCCCATCAACTGGCAAGGGAGGCAGTGGGATGCCTTCCCTCCCGTGATACAGGAACCGTAACACTGTCAGTCAGGAAACGCGATTCCTTTAGTATTTCAGCTCTTAGGCACCCACACAGGCTAAGCTTGCTTGTTCAAAGTCCAACTGAAAGTGTCGAGGACTTTGACAAAGGATTCTCACACTCTCATGAGGACTTACTCTCTTTATTAAGTGCTTATTTTGGAAGACATTGTGTTCAAGTTACAGAGTAAGAAAATGATTTCATGTACATGGGTGGTACGTATGTCCCATATTTTTGTGCATGATTGCAATTTTGAAATAGACACCAAAGCTTTTGAGACTTAGCTCATTATTTAGATTCAAAAGTAGTTGGATGACACATCAAGGAATGTCTAGCAGACCGTTAAAAATTGCGACTGGCCGGCGGGGGCCAGTTTGAAAATGCGCTGTGGAACAGTAATTGAGAGACAGAGTCTGGGCAAGTGGGTTCTAGCGGAGGAAAGTCTGCAACGCGATGTCACTGTCCGAGCGGATTAGGTACAATAAGCCATAGGAAGGTCTTAGCCCATGGCTTGGCACCGAATGGCACCCTCCCATGCTGGATCTCGGGTGAGGGGACCAAGCTGAGAGGGACGCAGCCTAGAAACAGAGCCGCTGGGGTGGGGTGGACTGGTGTTGAAGGCTTTCTGAGAAGGAGAGACCACACAAGTGGAGAACAACAAGATCTGCGGGAGATGGAAGGAACCCAAAGACTCCAGACAGACTTGGGTGCTGAAAGTTAGGGACAGAAGCTTGAAGCCTGGCAGGGAAGCTGCTTCTTTGCACCCCAAGTGCAATGCTGGTGTGATGCGTGAGGATTTCTGACAGCAGAACTTCAAAGTCCCTAAGAAGTCAGGTATGTAGGCTGATAGAAAAGCTCCAAGAAGGCAGATGGGGAGTAGAGAGAGAACTCCATTTGATTGTGTCTTTGGTCACTGAGTTAAGTAGCTCAGACCCAAACAGGGATAATGATAATGAGGTATCAGAAGTGGAAGACAGAGATGCGAGGGACTGGCCCAGCAGAGTGGTGACTCTGGGCGAGTTGAGAAGTGGGGAAGGCCCAGAGGGGTTTGGGGGAGTCTGAAGTCTCAAGTTCCTATCGTGCATTATGCACTTGAAGACGCTGTGATCCAGGCAAGCAGGGGGCTTTTCTCCCATAGGCTAGCCTGTAATCATTGTTCTCTGAAAAAAAGCCAATTTTGTGTTCCACGCTGCTTCCATAAGATGGCCTCTGCTCCTCAGCCCAGCCTGGCTCTCCCTGTGCCTCCCTCCTACTTTGCCAGGTCCTAAGCACGCTCCACCTTCTGATACACTATATGTTTTTTGTCTGGGTAGCAATGATCTTTTATAACTGCCTTCTCCCCAGAGCCCAGAACAGTGCCTTTCACTTACTAGGAAATGGCTGTTGAATGAATGACGTGCTGCTAACTCATTTATAGCCCCTTCTGGAACTTTCCCACCTGACCTGTGTTACCTGTATTCTATGCTCCATCCTTCCCCCAAATGAGATTCTAAACCTTTCAAGGCAGCACACTATGTCATACTCATTTATTAAAGTTTCAGTGAATAGCGCAGCACCTTAATCTTCTTGAAGTATTTAATAAATATCAATAAAATTAAATTTATACATGCCAAAATAAGACGTAATTGCTCTCGTGAAAATTTTATTGTCATGCCTATCGACGGCATAGCTCATGGACAGAAAAATCTCCAACACTGAAAGAATCCATTTTGATCAGTGGTTCTCAAACAAGGGTGATTTTGCATCCCCAACCCCATGGGATAGCTGGAAATGTCTGGAGACATTTCTGTGGTAATATCCATTGTGTGCAGGGTGCTGCTGGCATCTAGTGGGGAAAAGCCAGGGCGCTGTTGAACACCCTACAGCGCGCACGGCAGCTCCCAACGGAGACTCGCCCACCCGCAAATGTCAGTAGTGCTAATGTTGATTAACCTGATTTATAATCACACCCTTATCATATTACTTTAGAACAGTTTTTATTACTTGTCTGTATCTTCCGTTGAACTCTGTGTTTCTGGGTGGTAGTGGTTCGTCTTAGTCATATTTTCTGCATTCCCAGGTTCAGCATAGCACCTGGCATATATAATCCTTTTACTAAACGACAGCTGAGTTGATGAATGAATGACTGCATGTTAATGGTACCAAACAAAGGACCTTCAGTATCCTCTTTGGAATACTGTAATTTCTTTTTTTTAAATCTCATTCTCTCTCTTTTCCTTAAGATTTTATTTATTTATTTTTAGTGAGAGGGGAAAGGAAGTAGAAAGAGAGGGAGAGAAATGTTAATGTGTGGTCGTCTCTCCTGCGCCCCCTACTGGGGATCTGGCCTGAATTCCAGGCATGTGCCCCGACTAGGAATCAAACTGGGAGCCCTTTAGTTTGCAGGCCGGCACTCAGTCCACTGAGCTACGCCAGCAGGGTGGAATATTGTAATTTCAAACTGCATTTCTAAGCAAGGCCTCAACATGAAATAGTCAATAAGGTCAATGGCAGGTTTTGAAAACAGAGACTAAGCAGTCACACATTCTTGTCTTTATTTAAAAAGTTTGCTGAGCCTCACCTCAGGGACCATCAGAACTGAGGGGGACCCACAAGATCATTCACCTCAGTCCTCTGAAGGGACAAGTGAAGCAGTAGAAACTCAGGGAGATAAAATGACTCACCTAAGGCCTCACTGGTAAATGGCAGATCCCAGAGTAGCATTGTTTCTCTTAGTCTTGACATGTTTTCCTTACAGGAGGCTGTCTCCATTACATCAGCCCAGTAGAAACTGACACGGCAGATTGCTCGTAATGATTATATGAGGCACCATCCCAATGTACTATTGAATATAACACATTAAAATATATCCTTATAGTAGTGTAGATTTGACCTTAAATTAATATGTATGTGTTGCCATCATTAATGTAGACTTTATTATAATGGAATATCCTAGCTAGAGGGTGTCTGAGTGAAGTGGGGGTGCAGACCCCCAGAGCTGTGTCTGTAGTCTCGGACAGGGGCTGAGCTTGCCATGCTATGTGCTTCTTCACCCCAGGAGTGTTTTCTAAAATAGAATCTTACTTGCATAGGGTATTACAGGAAAATGGGGTTAGAAGGTCAGATAAATTTAGAAAATGCCAGGGTATACAAAACAAAGCAGGTATGTTTGCCAGAGGACATTCAGAGTTCTTCATACTGTACGGTACACCTGTCTGAGAGGGAGCTCTGTACCTGGCTCCTCTCAGTCGTCTTAATTAGGAAATCATTTCTACGGCTCAGCTCTGTTCCTCAGAAGAGTCTGGGGAATGCTCTACTTCCTCCAGTCCACTTAATTGATACAAAAGAGGCCAGACTGCTTAGGTTCCACAGGGGCTTTTCAGGTGCACTTTATGTGGTCCATGCTGTCTGTGTCCTCCCCCTCCACCCCTACCTTCTTTGTGTCTTTTTGAAAAATCTGTGCAAAGAGTTTGAATCAAAATATTCTATTTCTCTTTCTAAGGTTCCCAGTCACAAACCAAGGTTTGAGGGAGAGGCGTTCCTTTGACCAGACTTGCAGAAACAGGTATTTTAGCCTCCTAAAGCAGAAAGATGCTGGGCTCCAAGCCGGGATCTCACCTTGGTGAGCCAGCCAACATCTATTGGTTATCAAGGACATCAGAGATGTCCTGAACGGTCTTACATGAAGCCTTCTGGTGTGATCATGGGGACAACAGGGCTAGTGAGTTTAAAGAATGTACTGAGAAATTATGTTTTCATCCTGGGTGTACAGTAAAACTTTGGAGCACTTTGGTGTAGAGGCCTGATGCCTGCTAATCCCCGCTGCTAGGAATACAGATGGTATTCTGTGATTCCGAGGATCTCAGTCATCCTCCCATCACTGTCTGGGCGGGTCAGCAGGCAGATATTTAAGTCGACATGAAGTGCTCATAAAAGTAATCCGTAATGGGAAAGTCACACCAACAAAATATTGCCCTTTACATACCGAGTTTCGGAGCAGTTACTGGGTTATATCAAAAAGTGGATGTTTCACAAATATATTTATTGCAAGAGCTTTTGGTGAATGTTAAGGAAAGGTTATGAGCTTATGTTTAACAACAAAGAAAATGAAGGGAGCTTCTAAGAATTATCCAGATTGGCATTGAGCCAAGTGATAGATGAAAATCTGCATCTTAACCTACAAGAACAACAGTCCAGGGAGAAAGAGGAGGATTATCCAAAAAAGCTCTTCCTAGGGGTTTTGCATTGCACTTGTTTTCCTCACAATACATTTCCTTGTCATTGGAAACCACGGCTTTTCGGAGCATCCCCTCGATAGGAAGTCCTTTCATAAATTGGGAATGTGCATAGAAAAACATAAAGAACGAAGACACTTTGCCTTTGAGTTGACTCACCTTTTACTTTTCTTCCTTGAACTTTGTGACTTTCAAGGTCACTGATACCGAAACCTTCCTTAGAATATCATGGGGAGAACACAGACATCTCTCTGCCTTGTGATTGGCAAGAAACCCCAGCCCTTTGGAGTGAAACCACATTTTTAGCCCTAAATCTCATATCTTCTGGAAGGGGCTCAGTATCGCTGAAATTTCCACCAAAGATGCAAAATACAAAGGAGGAACCCATTTTTATGGAAACTTATGCGAGGGAGAAAAGCTTGGGAGAATCGGGATCCATGTATGGACGAAATGGATTTCGCAGTGTGTTGGGGGGGCCTCTGCCCACAGGAACCCCTCTCCCCCCTGCCCCTAATGAGAATAAGTCTACCAAGACATGATCTGCTTGGGGAGGAGAGGTGGCTGATCTCAGAAAAGAGAAGGGCCAGGAGCCTGTTCCTCAATGGACTTTTATTGGGTTCAATTTGCATAGGAATACAGGTAAAGCTCATCAATCATTGTCAGGCAGTAAGGATCAAACAATAGATAACATTCAAAGGAATTATGAGGGCTTATTTAGAGTCAGGGTTAGATAGCTAAAGGGTCATAAAACTTTGGGGAAACAAACTAATTTCTGGCTTGGACCCTTATCACTTAAATTGAGGGTATTAGCAAAGCAGGTTTCACAGGATTTTATGGATTCTTTCTTAGACCTGATTGCCCCAGGGAACCTGCCCTTTCCAGCACAGGGCCAACCCACCTCTGTCATTGTTTCAGGTTTTTGTTGGGCAAGGGAAGTAAAGCAGCCAAGAGATTCAGAGACTTCTTGCAGACAGAATGAGGACTCAGGCTATGTCAAAGTCAAGGGGTGAGGGTCCATCACCCCCTTTTTCTGTAGCCCCCCAAGTCCTTCCCGAGGGCCTCTTTGTGACTGTGCCTGTCTTAGGTCATCCCTCTTTTGAGGAATCTTACCCATCATTGGCTAACCAGTCATCCACATGGGGCCAAGCAGGGTGAAGTAAAGCGGGTAGAGGCGGCGCCCCTGCCAGGGAGATAAGCTTTGTCTCCTTAGTGGCTTAGGTTCCTGAGGTCTCTCACTCAGCCTTAGCCATGGGAGGTTTCAGCTTCTGAAACCAGGCAGGGCAGTTCCCAACAGCAGTGGGTCATATAGGGAAATTTATGAGCATCGGGGGATTAAGAATGTGTGGATGGATTGGTCAGCAGGAACTTCTTCTCATTCTCATGGCCCAGCCTTAAGCTTGAGAAATGGGCTCCTCAAAGCCTTCGGGGGTTTACCTAACCTTCTCATGTGGCTTTGCTGATTGCTTGTTCAATAGGTGCACCCTTTGCCTATTCAGTTTGCTTTGAGGAAAGAAAAATAACCTGAGTGAATTACCTGCTTCTTCGCTTGTTTTACTGTAGCCAACTTATCATCTCTGCCTGAAAATCCCTCAACAATTCTTGGATTTTTTACCTCGTATGCCTCAGGCTACAGAGGGGCCAGGAGAATTGGGAAATGAAGTGCTGCAGCCCGCAGGAGAAGGCTTTTCATCAGGGGTTGTAAATGGAGATGGTGGTAAATAAATGAAAGGGCAAGAAAGTTATCATAAAAAGAGGAAGTTGTGATAAAGAGGTGAGCTAATCTACAGGGGAGGGAGGTTCCCCATTGCAGACTCACTATGGGCAATGTGTCTTTTGTTCAAATTATCCCTATCAAGAGAAGAACATTTGGTAAGCATTTCACAGTTATACTAGAAAGAAGCCAAAACATGCAATTATTGGTAAACAACGCATAAAGGAAAGCTGCTTTTATTTTATTGAAGGGTATTTTTTTCTGTATTGTATTTAGTTTTAACTGTGTTAATGGAGTTGCGCTTTTCTTTTAATTACCAGGTTAAGAGCCTCGTAAAACAATAGGGAAGCCATCCTTTCTTTGTCTCTGTCTGATACGAAAGTCTAATGCTATCAGCAAGCATTTCAGTCACAAAAATTGCAAATGAAACCTCAACAAATATTTTTTTCAGTGTTTCAGTTCCCACAAACATCCCTGGGGGCTCAGGTACATTAAACTTGGGTTAACACCATTCCAGGCAAGCCTGGTGATTAAAGGCTGTTCACTTCTGTTTGACGGCATTAAATCTAAGCCTCTAGGAAATTCTAAGACAAATTAAATAATGTGAAAGCAGCCGGCTGAAGGATGCACAAAGGAACACGAGGCATATTGATTATAAAGTGAAATGAATCTCACTCAGAGGCAGGAAGAGTGCAGAAAAAAAGTTATATCTCCGAAGAAAGCTTTTTAATAAGGTGTCATGATAGAGGAGAGTAGTTTAAGTGAAGTACATATGAAAAACCTAATTAAGATGAATTCATCATAGATCAACATCTTGCTGGAATTCCCTCTTGTTTATGAGTTTTAATAAAAGTTATATTAATAACGTTACTGTTCCTAATTTGATGTACTTGTATCATTTTAGGAACTTCTGTGTTTTCTCACAATACACACATCTGAGGGCTAGATGTGCAGTATGGTATGATAGAAACCAAATTCTGAGCTGGTTAAGTATTGCCGAGCCCTTCTCTCCCCTTCCCTTCTTCCTCAAGCAGATGGTAGACCAGTCTGGGATGCAGTCTGTGTCCATTGGTGGTGAAACAGCCTCCTGACCACCTCAGTTGCCACTGGGACAATTCTTATGCTAGCTTTATATTATATCTGCAGTATAAAAGGTAGTGTAATCACACATGGGGATACAATATAGTAATGCCAAGGAGAAAGTGCTATTTATACAGACATAGTGTTTGAGCGGAAGAAGCGAGGTAAAAGTATGTATACTGCATGATTTTCGTTTTTATGAAGAAGAACAGGCTCAACTTAGTCTTGGGAGATGAAGTCAGAATACTGATTAGTTCTGGGGGCCACTTGCGTATTGGCTGAGAAAGGTGTGTGCGTGACCATTGTGGGTCCTGGCGACGTCCGAATCTTCACAGGACTGTTGGCTACATGGGTGTGTACATACGTAAAATTTCAATGAGCTATACAGTTTATATTCATGTACTTTGTTGTATGCATTAGAACGCGATGAAAAAGCTTTAAAAAATACTCACCTGTAGGTACAGGATATATTCAAGTAAATGTATAGGACAGTTCACTTTTCAAGCAAGAAAGGATTTTTGATTTGTAAATGTACAAATATTTAATGTAATTAATGATGGTAGCAGAGACTGGTGCTAAGTACTTAGCACCAGGTTCCTCATTGCTCACGAGGCCTTACAGGATGAACGGTGTGGTTCCCATTTTACGTTTTCCACCAAGAAGAGCTCATCACTTGCTGCCCTGCATTTACTACGCATGAGTGTGCTGAAATTTAACCCCAAACTGTCACTGGAGAAATTATTGAAAGTGTGACTCCATTAGAAGTCGAATTAAAAATTGGGTCTTAGAAATTACTGGCTTTGATTGTTGTAGTTTGTAATCTTTCTAGAGCATTTCTAATGCAGTCAACATAAATACCAGGCTATGGTATTAAACTCGAGCTTTTTGATGGAGGAATAAAGTTTTGCAGGGAGACAGAGGTAGGCTCCCAAATCTCAGAGCCTCGGCAGTTCTTTTTTTCTCTGACGACAGAGCCTGGCGAGGACATGAGAAACAAACAAAGAAATGTAAATTAAACAATTTGTAACTATGCGAGCCATGAAGTTTCTGTCCTTATTTGCTTATGACCCCCTTTGACCTTTGTGTGGGTTTCTCAAAAGCTCCAGTTTATACGGAAGCTTTGTGATGTGCAGGGGATGGTTGCTGGTAGTTCTTTGACCGGTAACAAAATGTGTGTTTTTGCTCAGGATTTAAGCTGCTTTACTTGTGCTCTCTAGAATGGATTGTGTACCTAGATGATGCAGCAAAATATGTCAGCTTCCTTTTTATAGTCATTTAGTCTATCACCCTAGAATGGGACTGGGTCCTTGGCGATGACATTTGGAATGTCCTCATTTCAGAAAAGACTGGAAATTGGTGTTCCCCGAAGGTACAGGACTTGGTTCACAGATCTATTGCTCAGGAGTGATGGAGCCAAGTCTGAAATGAATTACCGTGTACTGTTTCTGCATCTGCGGTGAATCACTTTAACTTATGGTGAAGTTCTAGCGGCCAATAACTAAATCTTATATATTGTTCAGAAATCCTCTGCTATTTGCTTTCCTCTCGCACATTTCTGATTTTAATGTAATGGCTCAAGAGGTACTTTAAAATGTAATCAGGAGAGTGTTGATGGAAATCATCTATTACATTCACTCCCCCTTGTGTCTCTCAGACTTCCCCATGCTCAGTAATCACTGAGGTTTCCAGATCAGCGTGGAAAGAAGTATGGGCACCTTATGGAGTCTGTCCTGTGGAACAGGACTGCGGGAGTCACTTCATCCAAAACCCTATCTCACGTGGAAACCCGGTGATTCTGAGGATCATACACTTCTCATAGACCGGTTATTAAAAGTTTTGTATTCCATTAATGAAAATTCTCAGGTGAACATGGTATCCTTACTGTCCTTGCTTCCTAGTAACCCCTTCCTTATTCACCTGATTGAAATGGGGAGGAGCATATATCACAAATCAGACTCCTCACGTTTGAGGTCTCTGTTCTCATGAACGAATACTAGCTCCAGGGGTGATGTCCTGGACAGAAGTTATGGCTACCTCTGCACACCTATGAATAATGAGTCCACAGGGGGATGCCCTGGCCCTTCCGGACTCACGGGGAACATTTCTACTTAACTGGATTGATTCTTGCTCGCTGCAGTTCCAGTCTCTCGATGCTGTTCTCTCACAGAGTCATTGCATTTGAGAGCTAGAAGGGCCTTTCGACATCATCCATTCCTCATTTTAGAAATGAGGAAACTGAGGTACAAAGCGGTGAAGTAACCTGCTAGCCAGTGGAGAGCTTTGCAGGAGGCAGTTTCTCTGATTTCTGCACCAAGGCGCTGCCTGTCCTTGCTGATAGCACCTTGCCAAGTGCTAAATGAATGCTCTCTAGTCGGAGCCACCAAGGTGAGCTCCTCCGGGACGAAGATCACCTGGATAGAGTTTTGCTGCACAGAGAGCCCTAGCTGCTATAGAAATGCAAAACCAAAAATTCTGGCTAAGAGGACTAGTAAGTTGAGGCTTGGCAAGTTCTCAACGCTGTTTCTTGCGTGGCTGTTCCAGTTACATATAATTGCATACCTCGGTGCCAAGTAGAGTCTTAGTGGACTGGAGGCTGGAAATCTCTGCTGATAGCCAATGGGGCTGCTGAGTGCTTGAAATCAACGCAGCTGTTCAACTGAAGAGCTAAATTATAGTATTGAATGATTTTATAAATAATAAGTTACCCTGTTACGTGAAGATATTATATCTATTAGTATTATTAAGATATGTCTCATAAAGTAAGGCGAATTATAACAGTATAGACGTTGACATATTTTTGCTTCCATCTACATGCCCATGGACTTCATTTTTGAAGGTAAACTCAGGAGTTTGTAAGTAAGATGCGAACAGGTGGTAGCAGTGGCCTTGAAGGGAACGACTGCAAACCCATTTTGGAAGCTCGGGAGCTATCTTGTCTCTCTGTCTTCTCTGTCTTCCCGTCTGTGCCCTGCTCTCTCTCGCCCTTAAGGAGAAATAGAGATCACTCGTAGAATGGCCAGTTGTAGTGTTTTATCTGAAAACCATATTAAATCTGTGTTTTGAAAAGATCCAATTTGTTTTTTTTTTTTCCTGTTTCTCTAAGGAGAAAGACAAGGGGGAAAATGGGGAAAAACTTTAAGTGTTCAACGTCTTTTTTTTTTTCATTCATATTTCCCTAATAGGATTTTCTGGACTAGAGTGATCATTTTTTAAAAATCATGTGATTTACCTGGATTAGGATAGGCCATGCCTGTCTTGCCCTCTGGGCTGGAAAACAATTACATACGTGTTGAACTGAAGTGTAAAGAACTGTGAATTCCTATACAGTCATGATATTCCATTAATGTCCATTCTAGATGGGCTATGTGTACAGAGGCCCTGTTTTTAAATAACCACAACATTGGTTTATTTTTCTTTTTGAAGCAAGAGCATTTTTTTTTTGTTTTTGTTTGTGCCGTTTTAGTGCAAATATGCCTAGCTTTTCAGAAAAATGATAGAAGATGACATTTCCTTTTGACTAATGTCTGTCTCCAAGAAGATTGGATGTTTGCACATTTTTTTCTCAAGTTATCCCTTTCTCAAGACAACATTTTCACCCCTGAGGGGAGTATAAGGTAATAAAATATTTTCCTACAGATCTACCTGATGCATTTTTTAAAAGCAGAACTTTAAATAATACTTGAGACATTACCTGTGAAAGATAGACCCCTTTAGCCATTCGGAAAGACTTGAGTTGAAATTGCTGTGTGTGCGTGATGATTAGAGTAGGCAGTAGTGTTGGCATCGATGTGGAAATACTGTGTCTTATTCCTTTTGCCATCCTTGAGTGATGGCTGTCGCAGCTCAAAGTAATAAGCATTTCAAGAGGACCTCGATAGAATTTCAGGGTGAGAAAGTACCATGTATCTCCATGCTGAATCTGGAAGCTGGGGGAATGTGGGAGTTTAAAAGGAATATTCAGCATGCTGAAAGAGAATGCTGCCTCCTTTGCAAGGCCAAATGACAAATGACATTTGTTTTGGCCTTAACCCAGTAACCCTCGTGGCCTATTTCTCCCTTCTCACTCAGGTAGTCTTTTAATTGCGTTTCAAGCAAAATAAAATAATACAGTTTCCGATAAATGTATTCAAACGATGTTAGTTGTTGTTCCCTGGCCTATTTGAGGAAATGATTTCGCCTTTTGTTCCCTACTAAGAAGTGAAGTTGTCCTGTGACAAACCCTGGGTGTCAGCAGGCATCCTGTCATTCTCATTCTTCCTCCCTCCTCTCTCGGGCTTGACACTCGAAAAGTTCTTAGTTTTATGGGTCAAGTCTAACTTGGAACAGCCTGGAAGAGTTGCGGTGCATTTGCTGTTTTCCTCCCCGTGCGTGGCTTTCTTTGTGTTGGATTCCAAATGCTGATGTGCAGTGCAGAATACCCCATTATGAAGGTTTGGGGTGCTGGGAGCAGTAATGGTGTCTTGTCCTCAGCCTTTGCTTTTGACTCCCAAGCTCTGAGGCTGCGATGACTGGGGTGTTCGGGCAGGTCCTCTGCTCCCAGCATATTGTCGGTTGGCAGTTGCGGCAGCAGCGAAGCCTGCATCCAGCTTGCCACATCTGAAGCATGAAATTTCCTACTTATCTGGCTGTGTTGACAAATTTAACAGACATCTGTTGGTGTAGGTGTTGGGCACTGACCAATAACAATTGTAGCCTCCAACTGCTGGTGCGAGGCATGGTGTAGAATTAGTTATGCTCTGCCGACAAGCATACCAGTAGACTAATTAGCCCCAGCACGCTTGTCGGGGAACTGGAGGAGGAGTACTGAAAGGCAGGTAGGCCTCCAACCTAACCTTTCCATACAACTGGCCTTATTTGGAGAGTGAACCAAATTCCCTTTGGTGATGGAAAAGCCATTAGATTGGCATCCTGTATGTTTGGGTTTTGTTTTTTTTTTTTTCTCCCACAAAGATGATGATATGAGCTCTGGTTTAATTACAAACTAGCAACGTTTTCACAAAATTAATGTGCAAATTTGTTTCTGGTTATTCATGCAATAAAGAATGAACTTGGTAATTTCAAAATGATTATATGGATGTTAGTAATAGGTAATTCATTCACACTAGCTGGAAAATATCAAAGTTTCATCCGTCTGCTCTTTTGGCATAATTTCCCTTGAGAGTTTGAGGCTCTAGAGCCTTTCTTTGCTTTGGTGGTCGTTGTGGTTGCGTATTTCATTAAATGTCTACACATAACCTAATTTTGGTTTAAACGGGGAGCACTGATGACTATGCTTTGGTGAGAACACAAAACGTGACATATGAGCCCAAGACTAAGGTGGAGAGATTGAGAGCTCCTTAAAGTTAAGCAGTGCTTTCAAGTTTTTGTCCGTTTCATGTATGGTGGCATTTTCACATATTGGAATTAATCCATTTCCTTTCCATGGTATGACATCCCATCTAAGCGGCAGAATTGATCAAAGCTTTTTGTGTGGGTTCATATATTATGTAGGGTAATGCTGGCAGCTGTGACAGATGTACTCCAAAATCTTAGTGGCTTAATACCAGAGAAGTGTATGTGTCACCAACACCCAGTCCAATATTTATTTGCTCTACTCATTCATTCAAGTACCAAGGTTGATAGAGGCCCTGCCATCTTCAAAACATGTGCCTTCTGGGCTTGCCTATGCATTGATATTCAGCAGGCAGATGGAAACAGAGGAAGCACAGAAACTTGCATGGTTTTATGGGCAGACGTGATTTCGCCCACATCCCATTGCCTAGAATTCAGTCACATGTCTTCCCAAGATGCAAGGGAGACTGGGAAATATGGTTCCTGACTGACCAGCTCTGGGCCAACACAACTGTACATTATTGAAGGGGGGGGACATGGATGTTTGGTGAACAGCTATCTAACAGAGTTTTAAAATCCTACTAATGCTGGTATTTATGCTTATATGCTAGTAAATCAATGCTGGCATGTGGTTGTCAGTGTCTTCTGGCTAATGGCATCATTCATTGACAATTGTCCAGTCTTTGGGGGTCCTTTGTCTCCGTAAGTTAAGTAACCTTGGCTGCCATACCCTTCATTTGACCCATTTTGAAAACTATTCAATTTTTAATTATCAAGTGGGTAGAATTTGGTACATCAATTTTCTTAAGTGACCTTTATCGAAATTAAAACCTGAGGGAAAATACGTTGTACATTTACCTCTGACATGGTTTAGGAACCAAGGATGGGGAGCGAACATGAGACCTTTATTTACTCTGTGGGCCAAAATTAATGTAGAACAAATTCTTGAAGTGCTGGCAGTTCCTACACAGAGTCTGAGCTAATATTACATAGAAGGCTACCCTAGGAGTATTCCTTGTAAACTAAGGAATTCATTGCCTGCTCCTCTCCTTGAGTTCCAGGGGAGGGGCTGATGGGTGGAGGTGTGTGGGGGGTAAGATGCCTTGTGCTAGGCTCTGGCCTGGGAGTTTCCCAACCTAATAAATAAGCTTAGTTATTTTTAGTTATTTGGTGCTTCCTGGCCCTAGAGAAGTATTCCAATAGCCAAAGTTAGTTGGCAGGATGTGCTGAACATTGAAATGACAGGGACATGTGATAGTTAAGTCGCACAGTCCAAGAACACCATCTCCTGCATTTTTGCAAATGCCTAACGAGGCTCAGAAAGATTATTTTGTTTATAAGAAATTAACTTGGGAGGCAGCTATTTCAAAGCAAGAAGAAAAAATAAAATTCATCAAAAAAAAAAATCTCTTCACCTAGGCTGCCATTATTTCACCTGGGGTACCTCTGACACTCTTTTCATCTTCCATGATGTGTGTGTTCTACATGTTTTAGTCCTTTGTGCAAGAGACTGTCCATTCCACTCAATCTGTGGACCTACTTCAAAGTAGTAGCAGTAAACTTAGTGCTTCCGGTCCTCACGCAGGCCCAGGCTCCCATACCGTCCCATTCCCCCCATCTCCCTTTACCTGGCTACCTGCTGTTCAGCCTCTGCATCTCAGCACAGAGACCATTCTTGCCACAACCATGTCTTTCCTATGCCCCCTCGGCCCGGCCTTAGCCGCTCCTCCCATGTGAGTGTCCAGTGTCCTGTTCCGTCCTTCATTTGAGTGCTTGTATCGCCGTCTGTCCTGGAAGCTCCTTGGAGAAAGAAAGGTAGCACTTCGTAGGTTTTGTAAGGAGGTAGGCATATATGTAAATGAAAGCGGGTGTGGGTGGGTGGTAGGGAGGTAGATATAGATGTAGGTATTCATTGTAGAGATTTTTTTTAAAATAAAAGCATCTTATAGGTTCCGCAAGACACACACTGTGAAAGCAGGATGTTGCATCCCAAATATTTATGCTGCAGCCTTCCACCTTGGGTAATCAGTTGTGTTTGACCTCCTGTTGTCCTTGCCTATTTCTTAGCTGCCTTAACGCCCCACATCAGCTTCTCAAGTCCTCATCTGGAAGATGCTCTATGGCAAAAACAAACAAACAAACAAGCAGGCTTAGCAGGAACTCAGTGCAAACATTTGCACTTGCTCCCAGCAGTCTGTTAGTTAACAGACGCGTTTCCTTAGAGGGCTTCATAGCAGTGCCCTGCCCTGACATGGAGGTGAAATGAAGTTCATGTACAATAATTAGTAACATTAACGTTCAGTGGTATTTTTAGCAACCAAGTTGAATATCTGCTTCTCCATATTTGTCATATTTAATTTACTAGGCTGGATTTTTGATTAGAAAACGGCCAACCACTGTATCCTTTGGGGAAATCTGCCTAAAGCAGAGAGAAGGGCCCACTGGTGGAGTACAAAGCCCAAAATTATTGGAGGAGGATGCATTCTACTGGGTCTCCCCTTGGATGTCACTGCATGTTTGAATGGAGCAAGCCTTGTGACATATGTGCATCGAGTTAATTTGGATTAAAGGAAAGTGACATTCACAACTGTCATCTGCCAAGTACAAAATAGGATTTTGAGAGCATTACTTTCCGGCATTTTCTGTTTCTACTCTTGACAGTCTTAGGCCCTTTCGACCCTGGGTGGATGCCAACCTGCCATTTTAATTTATAGGACTTTTCTGCCCTTTCAATTTGATTTCCAGTTTGGCTTTCAAAGAAGCTGAGGCCAAATATCAAGATCACAAAAATGTTTTGTTTAATTAGAATTTGTGTTATTACTGTTTGTGTTTTGATAGTTTATGGTCATGCAAGATTTTGTGATGACGCTGCTTTGAAGTGGACACTTGGTACTAATGTTATGACCAAAATCTCATAAATCAAATTTTTACACGATCCATAAAAAGCTTTCATTCTCATATTTTGGTAAAAGTATGTAATGATAAGAATATAATTAAATTAAATTGCATGTCCCTTAGCTTAAGCCCAATGTTAGCTGAATAAAATTTGTATTGAGAAGAATGTCTCATGTCCAAGTTATAGGTAGATTTAATTTTTTTAGACAAAATGGACCATTCATGAGCTGATCTTATCTCCTTTATTTTAGATAATACTTGAAAAGCAATTTAAAATCTCCCTCTCTCGCTCTCTTGTTCTCTTTCTCTCTGTCTCTCTCTGTCTGTCTGTTTGTCTCTGTCTCTCTGTTTCACTCTTTTTCTCTGTCCCTTCCTCCCCCTCTGCTCCCCAGCCCCGGCCCCCTCCC
Organism: Desmodus rotundus; assembly: GCF_022682495.2. Lineage (NCBI taxonomy): Eukaryota > Metazoa > Chordata > Mammalia > Chiroptera > Phyllostomidae > Desmodus > Desmodus rotundus. The sequence continues at coordinate 96,157,920 of NC_071400.1, read as the reverse complement.
CTCTAGAGAATATAGTTTCGTCTATGCCAACATAAATGTTCAGGCAGGTGCTGGCTTATTTCAAAAGCTCACAGCAGGATGAGCAAGGACAGTGTGAGGACAGTTGTTTCTAGAAGTTTCTGGCTTATGTTGCTCCCCATTTGTGGTATTCATCATGTCCCAGATTCTCCTGGTTATTCTTGTCCCCAGCAGCCTCCTCCTGCCTTTGGGAGTAAGAAATAAGCCAGAGAGAAATGTGAAACAAACAAAGGGGAGTGACCACCCCCGATGTAAATTGGATATGTTAGTTAACCTGCGTTAGATGATGATTAAACAATGTTGGTTTTATACTGTCAGTCAATTGGCCTTTAGATACATTATCATATGTATATATCGTAGATATAATAATTTTGTCTGTGATGCCATAATAAATCTTTTAGAGATTCATACACTCCACAAGCAGTCCGTTTGCAAACAAGTATTTGTTTACTTAGTTATGAAGCAGAGCACTAGATACTGTGGGAGAAAAAGCTGAGTCAGCCACGTCTCTTTGTCTCGTTGTGCTTAAGAGGAAGTGTGTAGGTGACCTCGGGTGCATAGTTTGTACCAGAAGGTCAAGTCATGCTTCGAGTAGGCAGGGCCCTGGAGAATGAGGACCAGGCTACCCTAGGCCCGTGTGGGCTGAAGGCCAGAGCTGCTCTGCAAGCTGCCCGTGTGAAGGAAAGCCAATGCTTCTGTGGCCCTTGCAGGGGAAGTTAAAGGTCAGACTCCCAAGGCAGCCAAGTGGAAGAAGAGGAACAATGGGAGGAGGGGGAGGTATAGGCTGGCTGGGCCAAGTACAACCAGCATTTTGCCAATGCCACCTCTCAAGGTCTTAGTAATCCCGCTTTCTCTAACAAAGCCAGTTATTATTGCCTCCTCTCGCCCACAGTCCCATCTCAAGAAAGTAGATAAAGTGGTCAGGATGAAATTCTCTGTGACCGTGGTATTTCAGATGTGATCCAACTAATCGGATGGGAAGGAAGAAATCTTCCCCAAAGGGCTCAAAGACATTCAAAGACCCTGTGTCCAGAAAAAGCTTCATGTGTTCCAGAGAGAAAATGCCCAACTTTTTTTAATCCTCATCTGAGGACATTTTTTATTGCTTTTTTCAAGAGCGGGGAAGGAAGAGAGACAAACATCGATGTGAGAGAAAAGCTTTGATAAGTTGCCTCCTGTGCACGCTTGGACGAGGGATTTTACTCGCTTAGACCTGGGATAGAAACAGCAACCTAGACATGTGCCCTGACCAGGAATCGAACTGCCAACCTTCGGTGCACTAGACGACGTTTCAAGCAACTGAACCACCCAGCCTGGGCAAAACACCCAACTTTTAAGCTTGTGAGGATTTTCCCATCTCAGTAAACTGCCACACTCTAGACCCTCAGGCCAAACCTCAAGGAGTCTTCCTTGGTTTCTCTCTTCGACTTGTCACCCGCCGAGTCCTATCCATTAACAGGAGAGTAGAAGCAGCCCCTTTAATTTGATCAATACCGTTACTAACGAAGGTCCACCACTACAGCTTATCTGGATCACTTTTGCTGCCTCATTATTGCAAGGTGAAGTCGGTAGGCGTGTGAACAACTAAATCTAATAAAGACACAGTCAAATAACTGTTGTAAAGAACAAAGGAAAGAAGGGGGGCATCGGACAACTGTGTTTAGAGAGCACCACTGTCCTTGAATTCTGAACAGCCTTTGATGTGTGCAGAGATGCTAGCTAGCCGTCTGTGGTCAAATATCTGCGAAGTCCTATCTCCCTCATTAATGGGAAGTCAGGAGTGTAATGAAGAATTAAACCTTGTATTCAGCAGTCGTTGTTAATTTGCATGTTGTCATTATCTTACACTTGTGGAATTAATATATCAGTGACTAAAGGCAAATGAAAAATGATATTTACTTACATTGCAGTGTTTTTTAAGGAGCAGAAAATGAAATTCTTTGATGTAGGGAACAATGCAGAGAGGCAGTGGAGCACGTTCTGTGTGCTTGCCCTGAGTGCCTTCTCTGCACCTGGTTTCCCCAGCGCCCGAGGTTCTTTTGGTCACTTAATGTTGATGGGGGCAGGGGATTCTGGGCAGCGAGGAGGAGTGGACGTGAAGAACAGCATGATGGAACTAAACTGAAACATAAGGTTTCTCTTCGAGTCCGCTACTGCTTCTCATCCAGGGGCCATTTTGCCTGGCAGAGGACATTTGGCAATGCCTGGGGACATTTTGAAAATCACAGCTGGGGGGTGGGGTGGTGATACTGGCATCCAGTAAGTGGGGTCCAGAGATGCTCTTAAATGTCAGACAATCCACAGCACACCCCCCAACACAAGGAATTATCTGGTGGCAAATGTCAAGAGCTGAGACTGAGAATCCCCCGATTATGCTAATGTATTTAGACACACTCAGCTTTTCAGGAAAATTTCTGTCTGGTATTTCAAGGTGTACTTACATAATTATTCCAATAGGTCACATTTTTAATAATATTGAAGCCAATGATATTTTTTAACAAAGTAGAGGGCGATGGCATTAACATACTTGCAAATCTCAAAATTAGCTTTGGGATGCTACAGAGAGAGAAATCAGATTAGAGGAAGGCCTACTCATATAAAAAAAGAAAATGCTTATTACAGTCTCTGGCCCTGGGGGCAATATAGCTGCAGCGCTGAAGCCTGTTCTAGCTTCCTCTGTCGGTCCCTGTCTCCCAGCCTCCCTCCCTCTTTCTCCCTCTCCAGGCTGTGGAGGTTATTATCTGCCTTCGGGGATGATATGCTGAACCCAGTGCTATCCATATCGGCAATCAATCTTCAAATTCCTCCTCTCACGTTTCCAGGTAGCTACTTAGCCCAGAGCCTCTGTCTTAACTCAACCCCTACCTCACTGTTCACTCCAGTGCTCTGGGAAGCTTCAGCTATTAACTTGACTTAGAATAAGCCCCTGTGTTCCTGCCATTTTGTAGGTATTAATGTGTGGTCCAAGTGAGTAAAATATGGCCTGTGAATGAGTTTCCTATCGCTGCTGTAACAAATTACCCCACACTTACTGGCTTAAATATATATACATTTATTATCTTATAGTTCTGGACCTCAGAAGCCCAGAGTGGGTTTCACTGGGCTAAAATGTAGGTGCTGTCCCGGCTGGCGCTGTCTGTGGGTTCTAGGCCAGAATCCTGTTCTTACCTTTTCCAGAACCTACAGCTGCTTGCGTTCCTGGCCCTGCAGTCCAGAATCACTCTTCCCTCTGCCCCCATCATCACACTCCCTCCTCTGCTCTCTTTCCTGCCTTCCTCTTTCAATTCTCAGGATGTGGCGATGCCATTGCACCAACCCACCGGGATAGTCTAGGAGTATTTCCCCATCTGAATAGCCTTTCAGTCAATTACACCTGCCAAGTCCTTTTTATCATGAAACGAAACATATTTGCAATCTGCAAGATTAGGGCAGGGACATCTTTGGGGACATTTTGTCTGGCAACAGGCCTTGAGCTTCATCGGCAAAGGACTTGAATTCCAGTACTGTTGTCACTAACTATGAGTTTCACAGATACGGGAAACTTACTTCTTGCCTCAGTTTCTTCTTTTCCTGTCTCTAAAATGAGCATTCCGGTAACTGCTCCTTGGTAAGGTGTTTGTTGAGGGCGTGAATGAAATAATGTACTTATGTCAGTGACCTTGACACCCGGCACATCGTGACTGCTGGGTGTGCATTAGCTCCTACTGCTGTCACTGCCGTGGCTGTCATGAGGACTAAACACGGTGTTCAATGGTCAGCAGACTTCTCTAAAGATATGCATAGTAAATATTTGTGCCTTGCTGACCGGACCATCTCTGTCACAGCTACTAGACTTTTGCTCTGGGACAGAAGTAGCTGTAGACCATCTGTAAATGAATGGATGTGGCTGCCTTCCAATAAACTTGATTTGTAAAGGCAGGCAGCGGAGTGCATTTGGTATGCCCGGGACCCACTTGGCCAGTCCCTACTCTAGAACAGTGGGACACAGCCCTGGCCACATACTGGCGTCCCCTGCACCACTTTTACAAAGCGATCATGGTATTACATATGATTTTCAGTTTTCTTTTCATTAAAAATCTAATTCCTCTTATTTTGGCACTTCTGATTTCAGGTTCCGTGCCCCCCGAGGACACGGCCTCATTCGGAGTAACTGTTCAGTAGCTTTCTCTGGTAGAAACAGTGATGCTGGTTCCGGGTCTCCACCTCAGTCCACTGGGGTCCAAATTTCTAGGGAGCCTTTGACTGCAGACAGCCAAAGCCTAACCGGACTCATTTAGGTAAAATAGGGCTTTCTGGGAAAGATACGGAAGTGCTCAAATAATTCAAAGAAGGTAACTGCACAAAGGACAAGGAGGAGGGCAACTTATAGGATGTTAGAAGCAGGACCTGGAGGATTTCCAGGGGTTCTTCAGGAGGATGAATGATGGCCTCTATCTTCTTCTTTTCAGTCTGTCTTTTGTTTAGAAACAGACTATCTACCCCTGGACTAGGAGACAGTGGGGCACCGCAACTGGCAAGCCACACCCTCATTGTGAATGTTCAGGGAGCAGTTGCCTCCAAGGTAAACAATTAAAAATCTCTTACAGCAAGGGAGGTTCCGAGGCTCTGAGCCAATGCAATAAGTTATCCACAGCTGGCGTTACTGTTTTTGTTCATATTATTCTTACTACACATGCTCTAATGAGCATAAAAATGTACTCCCTGTGGTACAAGCCACACAGTGCATGGTGAATCCAGTTACGATCCGTGAACCTTTACTGAATGCTGGTGAAACCAGTTAGTATGTCACCACCAGGTGATCTTGCCATCTCTGCTTTACATGTTGTGCGGGCAGCTTGCTACTGGTCTCTGGTGGGTGGGGGCCAAGGATGCTGCATCCCACCGTGCAGAGGACAGCAGCCAGAGCGAAGTCTCATCCAACCCATAATGTCAGCAGGGCTGAGGCTGAAACACTCAGGTGTCCCATAAAGCAGGTGAGTGTTGATGTAGCCCTTTTTTCCAGCTGAAGGTGGATGTGCTTTTTCCGGTTGCTAGCTGCTTCCTCTTTGTGGGCCCTAACCCTCTGCTTCAGAGATTGAGCCTGAGGGAAATGAGGGGTATTTGAATGTTACCATTTCCTGAGGACAGAGCTCTGGTGGGGTTCTGAAGGTCACGGTAGAACAGTGTGATGCTTGCAGAGTGGAAATGTAGGGCTCATTTGTAAAATTCACCTTGATGAGGCTACCCAGAATCTGACTTGCTAAAATTAAATTGGCAGAAGAAATTAAAATTGAGTAAACACATGCCAATGAAATCCACTGTATCATTAATGGTCATATAGAAAATATTTTATAATAAATTTAATTAAAACTCATTGGCTTTATGGTTTCAATTTTTGCAGAAGGAATAGTTTCATGAATAAAAACCATATTTAGTAAAAAATCACTCAAAATAATGATACCTCAGTTATATTTTTTGGAAAGGATGTGCTGAGTAGTATCACCTTTGAATAGTGGTAAATTTTCATGAATTCTAAAATGTGGTTATTAATTCATTGGTATGCCCTAAATATTTTATCTCCTTTTTTTCTTATGAAACATTTCCATGATATGGGAATAGCACCTCTCTTTTCTCCTGAGTTTTAGAAAAACAGGCTTTAAAATATTTCATTGAAGCTTTATGTCAGTAGCAATTTGAACATCCAATTTAAACTGCAACTTTTTCCCTCGGGGGGAGCATCAGATTGAGTTAATTATATTTTTAAGTTTCTGATTCATGATCATCACTGATAATTAGTCTCCTTGTGCTTGAATGAATAACTCATTCATTTCCTTTTATACCTTGTGCCTATTTACATACCCAGGTGTTCTGCTGAGTTGAGCGTGAGTGTTGTGTATTTATTTGGCTTTTACAAGTGAGTGTTACTGTTTTACATACATTCTCTGCAGTTTGCACAAATATTATTGTGTGATATGTATCCTTGTGTGTTTTTTCGCAGCCCTGAGATTTTAAGACCCATCCATGTTGTTCTGGTTGCTAACAATACGTTTTTTCTAACGGCTGCATTATGCTCCTTGGTGTACAGGAAACTTGGTTTTCAGGATAAAACGGCTGTACACCAGTAACTTCAAGTTCTGACTTTCCCCCTTTTATGATGGAGTCCGAATAGTGTAATGAATGCAAAAGTTACTCATTGTGAGTAGCAGCTAAAACGTCCATTTCGGGTCTCTCAGGACTGATTCTGCCCACTATCCTGTGAACTGCTGTTACTTTTAATTCTGGTGGAAGAAAAATCTCTTTTATCAATCCTCAAGTCTTTTTTCATTAAATTTATTGGGGTGATATTGATTAATACAATTATGTAAGTTTCAGGGGTACAATCCTATAATATATCATCTGAATATGGCACTGTGTGTTCACCACCACAAGTCAAGTCTCCTCCCGTCACCACTTATCCCCCTTTACCGTCTTCTACCTCCCCCTAATTCATTTCTGTCTCCACCACCAAGCTGTTCTCTGTGTCTATGAGGCTTCTGTTTCTTTGGGTTTGTTTGTTTGTTTGCTTAAAGCCTTCCCCTTTTTTACCCAGTCCCCCACTCCCCTCCCCATCTGAAAGTTGTCAATTTGTTCCATGTATCTATGAGTCTCTTTCTGTTTTGTTTGTTAGTATATATTGTTCACTAGATTCCACATAGGTTGGAAATCTCATGTTACTTGCTTCTCTCTGGATTCTTTTGTTTTTAAATATTTTATTTATTTTTTAGAGAGGGGAAGGGAGAGGGAAAGAGAGGGAGAGAAACATCAATGTGTGGTTGCCTCCCGTGCACCCCCCACTGAGGACCTGGCTGTCAACCCAGACATGTGCCCTAGACTGGGAATCAAACCAGCGACCCTTTGATTCACAGGCTGGCTCTCAAACACTGAGCCACACCAGCTAGGGCCATTTCTCTGGGTTTTACTGCACATCTGAGCTGCTCCAGATTTAATATGGTGGCTTTACAATTCATCAGAGTCCGCCACACCTTCTGTTCTTTCCTGTTGCATCTTCAGATCTAACTTCCATTGTGGAAGTCCCTGCAGGGTCCAAGATGACCTAGGCAGCTCCGGTCATCCTATCCAGACATAAATGGAGGAAGTCAAATCCACAGAAAGGCAAAATAGCTACAAGTCACTGGACACCCCTAATTTGAAGGAGGGCTGTCTGGGCTTACAGTCTTTTACTCTTTTATACAGGGGCCTTTGTCCCCTGGGAACAAATTTGGGTGTGGGTATGAGAGAGGAGAGAATGGATGCTGAGTAATCACGTAGGGGTCGCTTTACCACATCCTTTTGAAAGGCTCAGTTCTCCTGCTACCTGAGTTCTGGCCCACTTCATCCTAAGTCCAACCGTATGACAAATCGATGTGTAATGGCTTAGTTAGAAATCTTAACATTTTGTTCTTATCATTATATGTGAGTCCAAAGTAATCACTGGTATTTGATGTGGCTAAGCCACTTCTCCCTATTGTGTCTGCAGATTCCTTGAGGCGGATCTGTGTCTTTTCATCTTAGTCACATCTCTAGCCCACGACCCACCCCACTGCCCACCGTCCGAGTTAGATTGCACACGCTCCCTGCGTGGATTTGACGTCTTCGGGCTTCTGTGCTCTTGATAAGTGATTGCTGCTTCCATCTGATTTGGTGTCTGAGGTTCTCTGTGTTCACAAGGAATTTTGTAAATGTAGCAGCTTTGGAAGAAGAAATGTTTAGTTTGCTAATCTCTTTTGCGAAACTTTTAATCCATGTTCTGGGGCCATGAGGTCTGGGTCAGGCATTTCCATACCTGCAACCTGTTAGGAGAGTCTCGCGATCACACCTAATAATGGCCACAAAGGGAGAGGCAGTGGATATCATGACAGTAAAGACCCAAGGGTTCCTGGAAGAGGAATTTGTGTTTGGTGTTGGGGGTAGTTAGCACTTCATCTCATAGACACTCGGTGTACAAAGGCAATTATCTCTGATTTTTCTGGCTGAGCGTTGGTGATTGACTCGGAATCATCCTAACGCTGACCATGAAATGTCATGGAATTAGCTCCTCTTTGTAGCCTCAACACAGGTCCTTGTAGCAGGACATAGACGTAAATACCTGGTAGCAGCAGCCACTGCCTCGACAGGGAGTAACAGTAATAATACTGATAGTCTGAGTAAATAACCTTTCTGGAAGCCTTTCCACGTGCCATGCACTGCTCTTCACATTTGATACACTTGAATTCACTCAGGCCCGCCTGTGCCCCTTGGATCCTACCCCGTCATCGTGCACTTGAAGACTCCCGCGGACAGTATCAGCATCTCTGTGGCTGAAAGATATTTCTGGATGTGTTGGTGCTGCTTACCTTTGTCTGGGAGTGGTTTAAAAACGACTGACAGCTGTTGGTGTGTAAATACCCAGGTCCCTTGCCCCTGGTATGAGGCAGTGCGGAATGTGAGTTTTACACCATCCGCAAAGCTTCCTGCCAGTATTTCGTTCCACACATCCACTGTGGTACAAGGCTGGATGATACATTCTTTCTTCCCTTTTTTAAAAGATTGTATTTATTCATGTCTTTGAGAGGAAGGGAGGGAGAAAGAGAGGGAGAGAAATGTTGATGCGAGAAAGAAACATGGATCAGTTGCCTCTGGTAGATGCCCTGACCAGGGACCGAATCTGTGACCTTTTGGTTTCCGGGCCAACTGCCAATGGAACCACACCTGTGTGGGCTGGATCATCAATTCTTTATTGACTGCTTTCGCGCGTGGATTTCCCACTGCGGTGCTCCAGTCTTTGCCTTGGGGTCTGCCTCTGGGAAATCCCAAACTAAGACGAATACTAATATCTGTTCTGTGACTTACATAGTATCACTACGTTTATTTCACAGAGAAGAAAATTGAAACAGCCGTGTAAAGGAACTGGGAGAGGTGGGGTTCAAACCTGCAGAGTGAGTCTGGTTCCAGAGCCCTCACTGTATAGCTACACTACATCGTTGCTACACGAGCTAAGAAAAAGAGAGAAAAGATTGCATCGTGGTCTGTAGATCTAATTACTTTTCCAAAACAAAAATGGCTGGGCAAATGTGGGAAGTGTGTTATAGAGACTATTGCGCTTGCCATTTCGTCCCGGCAACATCGCATGGCAGCCTAAAAAAACGTTCACTCTCTCATCTTTGAGGGCCTGCTGTGTTTACCAGTTAAACCTTTGCAGTTGCTTTTCACCCTGGTGCTCCTTGGGGATGTTCAGCCCTTTCAGTCCATAACTCTCAAGTATCATCAGCCATCTAAAAGCTGATATTTTTGCCTTCTCTTTCCTTCAAATTCATTTAGCGCCCGAATGACAAATGTGTTTCCATTAAAGTCTATATTGCTATGGACTTACTGTTTGTGAAGTGGTGGCTTTTCCTATCAAACCAACGTTGTTCAGTATGTCTCCAAATAAGGGTTTCAGTAGTTTTGTATATCTTGGCTAAGTGAAAAGGAATTAAATGTTATTATAAAGATTTCTTTCAAAAACACTGAGTGATAATTTAATATGCATTGCTTCTACCTTCCACCTCAAAATCCCCATCCAGTAAGTCAGACAGGTCCTGAGTTTCACACCATGATGAACAGACTCCTCCTGATGTGAGTTTTACCTGTCTGTTTGCAACTTCTGCTTGTCGAGTTTCTGGCAGAGTACAGTTCAAAAGGTCAGTCATTGATTCAGTTTGAAATTTGATGTTATTTGGGACAAAGACTTACTTGACTTGTTTTAAAAGTCTTTCATGAAGTGAAAAAGCTGTTTCTTAGCCCAAGTTGATCCATTTGGCTGTGTTATTTGATCTCTTTCCGTGTAATAATATTCTTCTGAAAATATTTTGTTTCAGCATGGAGATCTGTGGGATACATACTTCTATTCTCCTCTCTAGTTGAAAGTGCTCATTTCTTTACTTCTTAGTGCGAACAAAACAATCTCATTAAGTCAATGTGTTTGGAGAAAATCTGATTAAAAGATTTTGTACCAGAATTCCTGTCCTAACACCCCTTTTGACCCTTGCCAGGTCAATTTTTCTATTTGGCCTGAATGATATTTTCAGGTGATGTTTTTAACAAGGGGATTTTGCACTTAATCTTCTCCACTCAGCATAGACCATCAATGCTGAGAGTTCAACACAAAGCGGCTTATAAACGGTGCCCTCAGAGGGAATAATTGGCTACCAGACAATAATAGCTTCACATTTTCCCCTTGGGAATTGACATGAAATCAAAGTAGCAGGGCCATTCGAGCAAAATTGTGGAATAGGTGAAATGTGACTTTAGGCTTTTCTATTTCCTGATTTGAGTTTTGACTGCAATTACAGTGGAATAAGATTGATTGCTAAGGCTCCTAACGTTACTAAAGTTCTTGTTGCTTAGCATCCAACTGCCATTTATATATTATGATTATATATTATTAAATATTTGGTATTCAGTCTTTGCCACTTCATGCTTGAGTGTAACAATTAGAGTTTTATGTGGATATATCCAAAGTGTTCCTGGTTTATTTGTTGCTCACCAACAAAACCTGATGTAGGTCATTAGCTCCTGGAAATATTTTGGACCTTCAGTTTGAAGTGTGTTCTGGAACATTGCTGGTTACCTGTGATTCCAATCATTTGAAGGTCATAGTATGTTAGCATTATTGTCCACAGAAGCAGAGCTTTAAGGAAATGTGCTGGTTATCTAGAATTCCTCACAGAAAATATGAGAAAGTGCAGAGACTTTTTGGCAGCATGTATACCTTTTAAAGAGAAAGAAGTATTTGTAAAATTGCTATTTACCTATGCTTCCAGTCATTCGAAGGTGGTAGTGAATTACCATTATTTAAAATTGTCCACAAAAGCTGAGCTTTAAGGAAAGTTGCTGGTAATCTAGAATTCTTCCTGAGAAATGTGAGAGAACGTACAGAACTTTTGGAAGCATGTATAATTTTCAAAGACAAGAAGTAGTCTGCGTGCTTTAAAATGTTACAGTGCTAAAAGCAGGCTATTCAGAAATGATGACAGTTACTGAGCATCTATTTTTTTTAAAGATTTTATTGATTTATTTTTAGACAGAGGGGAAGGGAGGGAGATAGGGAGCGAAACATCAGTGTGTGGTTGCCTCTCATGTGCTCCCAACTGGGGACCTTGTCCACAAGCCAGGCTGTGCCCTGACTGGGAATCGAACTGGTGACCCTTTGGTTCACAGGCCAGCACTCGATCCACTGAGCCAAAGCAGCCAGGAGTTATGTGAATGTTTTCTTTATTCCTTCTCTTTCTCTTTTATTCCGTCTGTCTCTCTTTCCTTTTGTCTCTCTCTCCTCTATTCTCCCTTTCTCCTCTCCCTCGTTTCTTTCTTCGTTTTCTGGATATAAATGGTGACTGAGCGAGGACAGCACGACTGCTGTAAACTCCTTGGGGGCACGTTTTGCTCTTGGCTGGGGTTACAGTGCCTATCCTGCCCTGGCTGCTCCTCAGGGCCGGCGGATACCACTTAAGGACACACACACGGACAACTTGTATGACGCAGCCTTTGCAGGCGTGGCGCTACTTCTTAGTCTCAGTCCTACCGTTGTCTCATTTGCGACATTGATCCTCACTTTAGATTCACTTAAGATCTTGTTACCTTCATGATCTTGGCGTTCTCTCAAGATAAATGTTCAAAATGAAGTATACATGCTCTGTGTTCTTCTTCGGTTGGAGTTTTCCTTTAGCCGCTTTACAAAGGACTTCACTAATACCATACATTTTCTCTATCTTCAAAAATCTTTTGATTTAGGAACATCAGAAATTTATTTTCAGAAGACTTTCCCCTCATTTTGCATAATCTCATTCCTTAGTCATCCCAAAAGTATCTCTAATTAATTGTAACATTTTGGCTTAATTTATAAACAAGGATAATATCTTCACAACTTGAAGCCTCCCCTCAGATCGGATCTCCTGTTTCGATGCTAATAGACTCTCTTCTGTACCCATAGGATGGGTGCATTCTCTAGTATTTCTTCAGTTTCTTCCATTTATCTCTTTATTGGTCTGCTTTTCATTAGGCTATAAAGTTTTTATATTGCTAGCTGTCACCACAACACCGGGCATATTTAGTGATATAGTAGGACTTCAAAATAGTGCTAGATCTTTGTATGTAATGCATTAACTAAGAAGCCCATCTATTTCTTCATTATAAGTTTTAAAGTATGCCAATAATTACAGCGCAGTATAATTTGTTCCCTTTGTCATCCATGTATTTTGTTTCATGCATTTAAAATCATTGTTCCGAGATGGAGTCTGTAAACTTCACCAGGCTGTCAGAATGGCTCATGGCGCGGAAAGCGTTCCAGGCCTCTGCTGGAATAAAGCATTCCAAGTCGCTGGACCCTGGAAAGAGATTCGAGAGGTTGGGTTCATACCCCTTTGCCTCAGTAGCTTTCTTCGTCATGGACTGACTCTCTCGTTGTCATCAGCGTAGAGACAACTTGTATACTTCTGGCTGGTACAGGGAAGAGCAGAGACTGGGAGGCTGTGGGCCATTTCAGGTCCAGCTGATGACTTATGGATTCACACATCCGTCCCTGTTTCTATTTGTAAACGATATTTGTTTCTATGTGGCAACTTTGAGATATTCAGAGAACAACAGTGCTGTTGAATCAGACATAATCACATTACTCTGCTGCTGCATCCTATGATAATACCATTAGTGCTAGGTTACACCAGCTGACAACAGCCCCCACTCGGTGACTTTTGAAGGCCAAAGATGTTGCATTTATTTGTTGTTTCCTTTAGACCTTTTAGGAATGAATTTCACTTTCCCAGAAGACCTCACGATGCCTAACACCACAGCTACTTTCCTTGATAGTTCACGTGTATTTTTCAGAGGAGACTTCATTTCTTGTATTTTTTAACAGAAAGGATGATGATGATTTCTGCTCAAATATTCTCTATGCTTTTAAAATTTCTGACTCCTTCATCCTCTTGCATCGTCATCCTGTTGTTCAGGAAAAGTAGAATCTCCTGGATGAAAAGTCCCTCAACCTCCTGTCTCCACGTGTATTCATTGCCACCTTGCCTTTGTTCCGGTGGAAGACAAGTCCCTTCCCCGCATCAGTGAAGGCCCACTCTGTATCGCATCCTGACTCCGGTAATGTTGCAACAGATTCCATCCAGGAGCAGGCAGGAGAGCCTCATTGACATACATTAAGCTGTACATTGAAGAGATGTATTTTCAGATGTGTAAAAAGATGCTATTCTTATCAAATGCTTTTGTTTTAAAAATTATGCTTATGTTTTATGGAATTATATAACTTATGTAATGGAGTTAATGTTGTCTTCCATGCAGATACGGGTCGCCATTCCTGACCCCTCCCCATCTATAACCCGTGCTGTGCTGGTAACTCCCCCGAGGTGTTTTTATTCCAGATTAGGCTTTTCCCCAAGGGAAGCCTTCCCTACGCACCAGTTCCCACCTCACCCAGCTTTTGCCCCATTTCTGAGCCTGTATAGTACCCTGTTTGATGAATTTTGTTCATCCACACATGTAACTGCTTGCTTGGCTTGACCTTTAAGTGGGCCTGGACTCTTTAAAGCATCTGTTAGCTCTGTCGCCAGAATCTGGGACTTCCCTTTGGTTGAATAAGGAAGTGCGTGTTTTTAAACTCATCTGTTACTTTAAAGGTGAGGTGATTTCACTGATTGTCCTTTGTCAAACAATCGGAGTGGCTTGAATACTGAAAAGCAGTGATGTCAGTATTTACAAACTACAGTATTGAAAGTTTTCCTGAGACCTGGGTATAATTTCACCTACTACCCATAAGAAAGACGAGCTAACTATAAGAAGGGCAGGGTATGGGGAATGGAGATCTGATTTGAAAACTTTAGCTTAAGATGGAACGTGTCACAAAAAAATAATTCCATTATTTTTTGCTTTCCACGGTGACCATTAGTTATAAAAACCCTAACTGTTAAATTAATAAAAAATGAGACTATAGAATTTGTCAGAAGACATGATTTGTAATCGATTATGTCATAGGTTCTGAGTTTGGGGGAGAAAGGCGTCTAAGCTAACTTTGACTTTCTCAAAAAGTGAAATATTCACAATGGAGCTGAAAGGGTTGGATTTGGGGGGTTTTCCCCTATCTTTTTCATTCAAGGTGGAATTTCCGGTCTATCTGGTAAGGTGGTTAATGGATATAAACACAGGCCACAGAACAGGGGTGTCCGGGGCCCTGCAGCACATCGTCATTTCCTTAAAATCATGAACACGCCAAACGAAGTTCAGTCCTGACATCGTTATTCCTTGACATCAGGGTGGCGAGTAAGGCATTTCCTTGTCAGTAGTATGATTCAGGTGTTTCATCATGGAGTTTCCCAACGATGGTGGCTCGGGGATTTGCTTCTTAGGAAATGAAAGCCAGTCGTGACTCCCAGCTCGCGTATCTCTCATGTGAGTTTCCTCGCGGGACACAGAGCACTTTCCGGCCAACGAAGACCCCGGGGTGCAAGTCCTTTCCATTCAACAGATACTTATTGGCTGTCTCCAGTAAGACTTTGGGGAGGACACCAGGGAGCGGACTACAGCCTTTGACATTTGGGGTGTCATCCCAGATTAGGAGACCTTTTCTTCTAGTTACCATTACTTCCTTCAATCCCAGTTTCTGTAGTTAGAAAATGGAACAAACAATAGCCCTATTTCAGAGCTGTTTTAAGAATTTATTGAGATGATGCAAATATGGTGTGTAGCTCAGGCCTCATAGCCCAGAGGAGCCCCGGAAATAACGGCTTTCCGAATGAATCAGCAAGATGAGAGAAGATGGGGAAAGAGGCCCCCGGTTCCAGACTGAGCTGGACAGATGTCTTGCATTTTTGTAAGAAGAGAAATATCTAGAATACTGGGAAACAAATGAGGAAATGCATGTTTATAAAAGTGGGACGTAGTTAGGCTAATTTCAGTCTAAAAATAGTACTCTTGCTAATTGCTTTGATTTATTATTGGTGAAGGAGATTAGCTGCCCAGAGACATGAACAACATCCTTGAAGGGCTTTGTTTTTTGAGGGAGTGAGGGTGCGGCGGTGTTATTTTATTTTTATTATTTTTTTAAATGCTTGCACCTTTCAAAAGGCACAGTTGATCCAGAAATGGGAAAGATGGTCTTCTCCAGGTTTACTGGTGCTGGGAGGGATGGTGGACCTACGCACGTTGTGTTTGTTCAAAGCGGCCTGATCTTTTGAGGTAAAAGGGTTTTCTTGACAGCTGGGTGTTCGATATCCCGCCTGTGGAAACTCAGTATGTTCCCAACAGAAAAGTCTGGAGGCAATAACCTAATGTTCCTAGCGTACTTATATGAAAGGATTATTTTTCCGGCTTTGAGAGAGAGCAAAACACCTTAAAAAAAATTTTTTTTCTACTCCTGAAATCTGTCAGTGCATGATTTCATTTGGAATAAGGTCATGGTTTCCATGTCGAAGTAATCTAACATGTTTCAAAGGTTGGCCCCAAATTATTATTCCTCCCCACGGTTTTGTAAAAAGTCTAAGATTAGGTTTGAAGGGAAGGGAAAACTTAAATGAGTGCTTTTCCTTAATTATATTTTTGGCCGCCTCTGTGGGGGTTGTGGGCTTTAAGCTTCTGATCTCTCACCTTTTTGATATTTTTGCTGTTACTGTGTTTTTGTTGCCTGAGTATAGGGGAAAAAGGCTGTGTGGGGAAAAATAACTCCATCCATGTACCGGAAATGTCTTTCTCTGAAATTTAGTGACCGGCTTTGTTTTTAGTATATTTTTAAGATTTTTTACAATTGCCTTTTAACAGAACATTGTTTTCCCTTATTTATAGAGCTCATCGCCTGCTAATTATTGATGCTCTTTAACCTGTGCACTGGACTTTCACTCCCCATTGGAAAAGATGAGTTTTAACCAATGGGGTTGACGGCTGGGGACTGTGAGACTTCGTGTCCCCATAGTCTCAAATTACGAAGTCCAGGCCACATAGGCTTGTCAGCATATGCTGACAAGTATCAGCAGTCTCAACGTCTTAAGGAAAAAAGAAAGACAGAAGGGAAAAAGGAAAGGGTTAAGGAGGAAAACAAGAGAAGAGTGGGAGAGGGGAATTAAGGAAGGAAGAGAAACTTTCATAATAAAGTGTATCAAGCCCCCTTGTTAGAAGGAGCCATCTTAGGGATTTGATTACTTGTTAATTACTCGTTAATGCTACCATAAAATTTTGTATGTTGTTGTGAAAGAACTGAAACATGTCATCATAAAGAAATGACAGGCAGGGTCCACCTTGACTCCTGTGATGGTCAGGGAGTGCTTTGACCTTGAGCCTGCCAGATGGCCCTTGTCATTTCTTTTCAGGTAGATTTCTCCACCCCCATGTTAAATACCCAACCAGAAATCTCTTTCCTTTGAAGAACATCTACAATAAAGGCTTAACTTCATCATTGTTATACTAGTTCTGTTTATTTTGTTTTCTATTGTTACTTTTTGTATATAAGATGCTATTCTGGGAATATCAAAGGTTTGTTTTTAAAGATTTTTAAAATATTTTCTAAGAAATACTAAAAAAGGTAGTTTCAAAAAATCTTTCTGGTGGGTTAGCACAAAACATTCTGTACAATATAATCTTAAGTGATAAAATTGGACACTCCAGAGTAGTGCTTCTCAAACTTCAATGAGCATGATTATTGCTTGGGGATCTCATTAAGATGCAGATTCTCATTAAATAGGTCTGGGGCAGGGCCTGGGTGTTTGTATTTCTCACAAGCTCACTGGTGATGCTCATGCTTCCGAGCCACAGTCCACACTCTGAATGAGAAGGTTCAAGGCCTTTTAGGAAGCTCAGAGCCCCAGACTGAATTACTGCTTATACAGGAACAGAGCATGCAGCCCCCTGGTGCCCCAGCCTATCCATCTGGGAAATAATTATGTAATTTGTCATCCCGTGCTAACATATGCATGTTTTCAACAGCTTTGCAATTCCCTTGAATGTTTTCTGAACATCTCTGATTACAAATGGAACTTGATTACAACTGAAGATTATAATTTAAGATTCCTCGGCAAAGGAGCAAACACAGTTCTACTTCTACAATGCTTTTGCTTTCTCAAAGACAGGCCTTAGTCCGAAAACAAATGCCTCATTAACTCTGTTACCACTCCCCAAGTGTTACTGACCGAATGTGTCCCTCCAAAATTCATCATTGCTTGAAAACCTAACCCCCAGTGCGATGGCATTGGGTTCTGAGCCAGTGGCAGCTAAGTAGGTCCTGAAAGTGCAGTTGTGGAGATGGGATTAGTGTTCCTGGAAGGAGATTTAGAGAGGCCAGGTTGCCCTCCTCTGTCTGTCTGTCTCTCTCCTCCCCCACCCCCAAATAGGAGGACACAATGAGGAGGTGGCCATCTGAAGGCCTGAAAGAGGTTCCACACCAGGACATGAATCTCCTGACACCTTGATCGTGAACTTGCTGACCACCACAGGCTTGAGACATAAATGCATGTTGTTTTAGGTGCGCAGTGTTTTCTCAGAGTAGGCTGTGCTAAGACAAGAAAGGGTTATTTTTTAAAGTTGAATATGTGAAGTCCTTCTTTTTAACAATGAGGTCCTCCCTTTGTGGCTAATTGGGCACTGGGTCACTGGGTATGCTATCATTCGGGAAGACAAATTAACTAGAGCCTTACTTTCTTTGCTAGACAGACTTCTCCACTGAGCTTTTATTCATCCTTAGTTTTTTTTTTCTATGCCTTTATTTGGTTAGACAGAATGCATTCTTCAAAGAAATGCCACTTTCCACCTTTTTAGGCTTTTGATTTGTATTCCATAGTGTTCTTCTCTCTACTTGTCAGAGCAATTTTCAAAATTATAAGAAATTGACCGTCAGTCAAAATTGTATTTTTCTCTTCCTTCTGTTCATCATCAGTGAAAACAAAATGAATAAAAATTACAAGTAAAACGGTACACATTCTTTAGTTTTCTTAGAGTTCTGGACCTGGTAATCCCTTTTCCTTGTTTCTTACTGAATGAATCTGTCATCGTCACATTATAAATACAAAGGAAATTTCTTCTCTAAAAATTTCAATCGGAATTTAGGGATGTCCTCGTAAATTAATAATGGACACATGCCTCTGTGTCCTAAAATGATTCTCAGTGAGGGGGCAATTTTGCCACCAAGGGGACACTTGGCAATGCCTGGAGACATTTTGGTTTGCCAGACTATGGCTGTGGGGGGTGATAGGGAGTGGCAAGGGGAACTCCTGGCATGCTGTGGGTCAAGGTCAGGGATGTTGCTGCACTTTCTGTGACTCATAGCACAGCTGCTTACAACAAAGAACGACCCAATCCCAGATGTCAGGAGTGAGATGCATTCGGAATCCGGGCCTACTCTTCCTGGGGAGCGTAGTTGTTTTACTCTCTGCTTAACCTTAATTTCACTGGACTTTATAGTATTTTGATGTGTAAGCACGTTAACCATGTAATTCCCATTAGAGTAAGGATAATTGTGTATATTCTCTTTGGCAATGACATTGAATTCTTTTGGAGGACTTGATCTTTTTTGTGACAAGTCATTTTTATGTTTTAAACGGTTTGTGATTTACTGACTCTAATAGGACATTTAACATTTTAGTGAGTTATTTTTCATTTGATGCTCTCATTCAAGCACATGCAGTTAGAAATATATTTTGGAAATAACTATGTCTGGAAAAAGACGTAGGTCCCAATTTCTCAAGGGATTAGAAGTTTTTTGTCTTAGGAGGAACACATTATAGAATCAAAGTAACTGCTTTGGAATTATGTTGAGCCTCACTGCCCTTGGAGAAGATGGTCCACCACGCCAGTGCTCCCAGAATCCTCCAGTGCCCTTGCCTGGAAGTGCGCATGCGACCAGCGCACACACTTTAGAGACTAGGATTGCCAGCTGCCTCTTTTCCTTTCGTGATGTTGCCATTACACTAGGTTCTCTGGAGTTTTCTTATGGAATAGCTGAGGCTCAAGTGAATCTTTCCTGTGAGTTTATCAACTTCAGTTTTTTCCAAAGGTTCGCTGACAAACTAGTCATATTATACATTCAAATTCCCATGGTTACTTGTAATTTCAAATATAGTAAAATGGTCCTGGCTGTTGTTTCTCCGTGGGTGGAGCTTTGTCTTGCAAACTAAAAGGTCGCCAGTTCGATTCCTAGTGCGGACACTTGCCTGGGTTGCGGGCCAAGTCCCCAGTTGGGTGCGTTTGGGAGGCAATCAATGGATATTTCTCTTGCACATTGACGTTTCTCTTTTTCTCTTTCCCCTCCCCTCTCTCTAAAATTCAATAATTAAAATCCTTTAAAAAATAGAATAAAATGTTGTTTTGTGAGTTCTGTTCAAGATCAAGGATCAGAATTTATTGGTGAAAAACAATGTGTGGATACTTCCATATTTTACCTTCATCTAGAAAATGATGAAGAGAAATGGATAAGACAACGATGCGTATGGCCTTTAGAGATTTGTTCTTTCGTGATCTGCCATTCCTAAAAAGAATTAAAAGCTTTTTGGATTATATCCGACTATTATTTAACAACCGAGTGTATCAGCAAAGCAATCCACAAAACATTTTCAGATGACCTTGTTATAGAGATTCCTACTGTCTTAGTAAAGTAATAGAGAGTCAGTTTAAGCAGACACAGCACAGAAAGACTTTGTGAAATTAGGAATCTAAGAGCTGAATATCAATGACGTGACCTTCTTTTTTTCTGTCACCCCTTATGCTGCTTGGGATTGCATGTGAAATGTCCTACCTCCTTGGTCATTAAAGTGTGCTAGTCCATTAATACAATTTTGGCAATACTGGATTTATTGGGTTATGTGCTTATCATTACTGATAATGATATGCAGAATATACAGGGGGGTTTTTTATTGGAGAGAAAGGAACCCTCAGAGATTCAGGATGTCCTTCAAGGAAGAGAAGTTAGATTTAGTCGGACGTTTTGGGCTTAATGCTTGAGCTGGTGAAACGGAACCGTGTGGGTGGTAGGAGCTCCGTACATATCTGCCTCATGAGGGGATGTCAAAAGTTCGGATTCCGATGCTACAACCAAAGCGCTTTCTACTTCCTCTGCTTTTAGTCATTTGGACTTGTACTACCACTGTACAGAGGGCAAGGAGCAGGACTGTTCAGAGTACGGGATTTTTCTTCCAAACAGGACGTAAACAGAAACTCTGTGAGTTAGAAACTATTTTCGCCATTTTATAGATGAGAAAAACAAGACACTTCTCCGTGGGCCTCTTGCGCTTCTACGTGCCTTATGAGTGGAAATAGTGACCACTGTATTTCCAAACTGTCTTTTTTTAACAAAAGATTTTATTTATATATCTTTGGAGAGGGGAAGGGAGGGAGAGAGGGACAGAAACATCAATGTGTGGTTGCCTGTTGCACACCCCCCACTGGTGACCTGGCCCACAGCCCAGGCATGTGCCCTGACTGGGAATTGAACTGGCGACCCTGTGGTTTGCAGCCTGCACTCAATCCACTGAGCCACACCAGCCAGGGCCAGAACTGTCTTTGCAAGGATGTTTGTATAGTGAACACACTTGGGTGACAGTGAGAGTGACACCATCCACAAGAAAGGCAGGTTTTTGTGTCGCCCAGCAATATGAAGACAATATCTCCCTGCAGGACAAAGGTCATACAAGATTATTGTCCATTGTGAAATATCCAGGCCCCCTAAGTTGGGGGTGTCTGTCCTGTTAGCAGTGTTTAGGTGTCAGTTTACCCTCTTCGAATCTGGGAATGTGGCCTCTGGAACTGGTCCCAGTGCTGTCATTATTGATGTAACTAATCAATTCTATTTCCTTCTGACCCAGGAGTCCTGTGTCTTCTACAAGCAAACATGACAGACCAACCTGGTAGCTTGCAAACACAGTGCAATCTCAGACCTTTCAGGGTTCTTGAAACTTAGCAAGGCTCAGCACTAGCCAGGAAATACTGGGCTGCGATCCCACATGCAATGGGCTTCATAGCCAGACTGTGCAACCTCTACTCTCTACTCTTTCCCATGGAAACGGCCATAATTAACCTTAGGAGGAGCCCATGGTGTAACTAGAACTGTGTTATTATTACACTCTGAACTCATGAGGTCCAGAGCTCATTTAATTTTCTTCTCTACTATAACCCACGACATTATATCCAATCTTATTCAAAGGCAAAGGAAATGGGTCACTTCAACTGTAGGACGGTCAGAGAAGGCCACCTGATGGCAGATGACATATTTCCTTGGGGAGCAATCTCACGTTTTCCTGCCCAGGCAATGTTTGTTAATAACGCCGCATTCCAAATGGTTCAACAGACTTAGTTATTGGCATCTTAGTTTGAATTAGTTTGGTAACTTTGTTTTTCTAACAGGGATGTTGCAAAGTTCAGAGTTCTACAAAAATGAGACAAGGCAATACAAAACAAAAACGATAAAAAGGAATCAGAGAACTGAGAACTATTATATGACCTTTGAAAAGTCGCTGGACTTCTCCAAACCTGGGTTGGGTCTTCTGTGAAATGGAAATCAATATCTCCATGGGATGCTGCGAGCAGGTGACATACTAATACTAAACTGATTTGTAGCTGAAATGCAGTCCGGAAATGGAGAAACACCACAGATGTGTCTCAACCAGTGTTGGGAACCTACGCTTTGTAATTCCTGTACCTCTCAGTTTTGGTTAAGGGGTACTTAGGGCTTTCTGCAGTAATTTGCAACAAAGTTTCAAGGATCCTAGGGTAGTCCTCCAAAGATTTTTAGCTGCAGATCATTGAGAGAGAAACAAATGGTGGAGGCAGGGGGAGCCCTAAAGAAGGGACCTAAGGAACCCTGGGAAGAGTGCCAAAATGTAGAATACTATGAGTAGTCAATTGAGACCAAACTCTAAGTTAAGAAACTTTCTTAGTCTGTTCAGGCTCCAGAAATAGAAAAGCATAGAACAGAAGGTTGTAAATAATCAAAAAATTAATTTCTCATCGTTCTGGAGGCTGTAAGTTGAAGATCAAAAGTCCAGCAGAGTTGGTGGCTGGGGAGGGCTGCCGTCTGGATCTGGAACCGGAAAAGACCAGCATTAGTGCCGCCTGTCACATATGGAACCCAGCAAGCGGAATCCAAGCAGAAACATGGATTGAATCTTTATGGGTACTTTATTCAGGTGGCTGGTGATCTGAGAAGGCTTTCCAGCCAGCCTATTTATAACAGAGAACAAAGTGCCGTGAGAGGTTTTGAAATTCAGGGAAAATTAGATTAAAAACTGCAGCATTCTAGCCCCGGGCGGTTCGCTGTCTGGGGCGGACTGTGTGCCTCTGTCTCTCCCTGGAACACGATGGCTCGGATGTCTCCAGCTATGCCCCAGGAGGTCTTCTGTCCGTCCGGGGAGTGGCAGGCCATACTTGTAGTTCCTGTAACAATAGCTTTAACATATGTATTATCTATTAGGCATATTAACTACTTACCTTAAACTAAAAATTTTCCAACTCTTGAGTCCCCTATCAGATGCACAGCCAGCGCTCTGCTCCCTCTGTCCTCACTTGGTAGAAGGAAGGTCCCTGGGGTCTCGTTCATAAGAGCACTAATTCCATTTATGAGGCTGCACCTCCCAAAGGCCTAATACCATCACTTTAAGAAGTAGGGTTTCCACATATGAGTGGGGGGGGTGGCCCAAACATTCAGTTCATCACTGAAACCAGAGAGATAGAAGACCCTGTTCCCCTAAAAGATATGTCACCTGTTCTAACAGTCCCTTTCTTAGAAAGAAAACAGTCCTTATCCTTGTCTTGGAACCTTCTATTCATTTAGAACATTGCATAGTATTTCCTCCATTTCATTTGCATGAATATGTGAAATAAGTGAACTCTCCTCCAGCCCAGAGAGAACACAGCCCCTACAGATCGGCGCCCTCCTTACTGGGCTGCTGAAAGCACAGCTGGAGGGAACGCCACACATACAACATCCTTGCAGAGCATCTCTTCTCGGAGCTACAGGGCGGGTGCGAAGTGCTACATGCCTTTGTCGGAAAAGTCTTGGAGAGAAGGCAAATGGTCTTAAACTGATGCCCAAATTGTACTTTGACAAACCCTGTAATTTACAGGAAGTCTCCCCAGGAGGCTGTAGGCCCTGCTTGGCCGAGAAAACTCTCAGTATGAAAATTAAAAATAGCTGCATACACAACTGAAAAGTAACTATTGAAATCATCACTTATTTATTTAGTTTGGTTTTTTTTCTTCTCCCTTCTCTCTCCTTCAAGTAATAACTCGGCGATAAAAGGATCCTTCTGGATCACACTCACTCCCCCTCACTCACACTGGAGACTCTGAGGATGCAAATTGATAGGCTGAGGGGCAGAGTCTTGTGCCACTGCCTCCTGCATTATTCACAGGAGAAAAGGAGCAAACGGAGAAGCTGGGGGAAGAGGAAAACAGACTTTATGAAGACACATGGGAGATTTATTTTTGAAAACTGAAAAGAACTGTAGGAATAAACTTGAACAATGACTCTCAGCTCAAGGGAGAACCATGCTGTCACTGGGCAGGTGCCAAGGCTGTCACTGTATCCTATCGATATGCCTTTCACTGATGAGATCGCCCCCCTCTCCAAGAAGTCCCGTCCATGAAAAGGATTGTTTTAATGGAACCACAGATCGTAAGTCTGACCAATAGGTAGCGATACTCACAAAAATTGTTTGGGAACATATCACTCTGGCAGCTACAAAATGTGGATGGTGGAGATGTTGCCAAGCACAGCGTGGTCAGTTTCTCCTAGAGAGGCTGTGCTTCTACAGTAAGCTTCCCAACTGGTGTGCCCCAAATGGAATATGGGCACAGTGACTGTAAGTCAATGTTTGCTGGGACGTAGTGTTCATTTTGTCATGGGACCTCTGCTCAATGAGCACAGCCTGGTTAGGATCACTACCAGGGAGTGTCGTTGTGTGCAGAAGGCAGGACACAGGAAGATAACGCTGCGGACACGACCAATGCAGCCCCATCGTCCCTGCCGATTTGAGAAATGGAAGTCTTGTGTCTCCTCTTTGACTGTCTAACATAAAATGGTCTGATGAAAATCTCATGGAATCAAAACCACAGTGAGATGCCACTTCCTTAGGATTTATCTCATGAAAACGTTAGATACTAACCAGTGTTGTTGATGATGCAGAGAAATTGGAACCCTCATACCCACGTGAAATGAAAACATGTCCCCACAGAAGCTTGCACATCAACAGTCTTAGCAACGTTGTTCATAATAGCCAAGAAATGGCTATTTTGTCCATCAACTGATTAACAAAGTAAGGTCTACTGGTACCATGTAATACTATTTAGCTGTAGAAAAGAACAAAGTACTGGCGAAGGCTCTAACATTGACGAAGCTGGTGGGTACAGTGCCCATTTGGTGGCGATAGTAATGTTAGAAAACTAGAAAGCGATGGTGGTTGCACAAGCCCCTTACTATAGAGAGAACCACTCAGCTGCACAGTTTAACGGGGGCATCTTAAGGGATGTCAGTGGCATTTCAATATTTCTTTCATTTAAATACATATATAATGCAAGCTATATATATATATATATTCAATAATTATAAATTTTCTCAGAGACATTAAGATAGCTCCATAAAAGCAAACGTCAATACTTTTAATAACATTCTTTTAACCTTATATACCTAAAATATCATCTTCACGTCGTCAACATTTTTGAAATTAGCGCTGTACATTCTGCTTACTGTACTAAGGTCTTAGAAACCCCTTGTATGTTGTAGTCGCAGCACAGGGCAGTTCACACTCGCCACATCCCAAAGACTCAAGTGCTTCATGGGGCCCCGTGGCTACCGTTCTGGGCAGTGTGAGTCTAGCTATGGGTTAGGAGAACTGGAATGAAGCGAAAGGATGCTTTAGTTGGGTTTTAATCATCCTTGGGGCCAGCTTGTTTCAACTGTCTAGCATTATCGATTTTTTCTCTATTAAAGTATTAATAAATGTGAGACACACGTGTTTTTGCTTTTTGAGGGAACAGAGCAAACCCACAGGTACTAAGTGAACTCATTCGCCATTCTCATTTTGGTCTCCTAGGTATGTGAGTCTCAGCCGTACAGCGAGTTAGCTTTCCTTGAGCTTCACCTTACCTAGCATTTCCATCATTTCTCCATTTTCTAAAACTCAACCTAATATTCATCTTGGCACTTGTAACTGGACTGAGAACTCCTGATTTTTCCAGTTCTCGTTCCCTGTCCACCTGGTGGATTTGGTGCCCTCCTATCTCAACAGCATGGGTAGGCTCCCCCTTAACTGTTTGTACATCATTCTGCCCATCACCTAAGTTCAGGCACACAGGGTTTTCTTTATCCTGTGGGTGCAATTGGTGTTTATTTGTGAAACAGAACACGGGAGAAAACTTAACCTGTGGGGAATATACTCCTCTCTTTCCTAATGCTGAGGTTTTCTGTGGACAGGAAAAACAAGAACCTGGAAAGAAAATTTTCTTGCCTGACCGAAAGCAGAATTATGCCTGTCTTTCATTTTGGCCAGTGTGTGTTTGTGTTGACAACTGGGAACAAAGGGGTGGCAAACTTCACAGAGTCGGGACTATAAACAACAGCTGTGAGGACGTTTTGCTATGCAGACGAAGAAAGACCGAACTTTGCTACTTACTCCAAAAACGCACGCACAATGCTTGTGGGGATTTTTGTTTGTTTGTTTACCTACTGGACAGGGAAGTTCTTTGGACTGGAGGACAGGGGGTTTATTTTGTTGCTTTTTCTCCTAGCAGTATTTCACCCATTCTAGGAGCAACTGTGCAGACCTGAGCTAGAGTCAAGCAAGTTATGGCAATAGGATTCCTGTTTTCTGTCCTTCCGGAGACTCTTTTTATCCTTGTCTTAGAACCGGGGTTGGCTGGTTCCAGCTCTTCCTGGTGGATGAGGTGGGGCTGGCTGGTTGGTCTTGTAATGGCCGCTGCCTTGGTTACAATAAAAGTAGATCAGTGGTTCTCAAAGAGTGATCCCTGCTGGGCATCATCAGCATCACCTGGGAACTTGGCAGGAGTGAAAAATTTGGGGCCCCTCTACAGGTGTATTGAGCTAGAAAATATGGCTTAACAAGGTTTCCAGGTGTTTGAAATGCATGCCAGCATTTGAGAATGCTAGTGTAGAGCATTGGATACTATGGAGATATTTCCTACTGCATTTGAGGGACTTTAAGAATAAATAGGAATGATTGAAGGTGGGAGGAGGTGGTTCTTGGGGTGGGGGAAAGTGGTGGCGAGAAAATGGAGACAACTGTACTTGAACAACAGTTAAAAAAAAAAAAAAGAATAAATGGGAATGAGAAGAATGGAAATCTCCATTTGAAAAAAAGTTCCAATAGCAGAAGTAGAGAAAGGATATGGAAATGTGAATGTGGGAATATGAAATCATTTTTGAAAGCCTTTGATGTGTAAGATGCTGTTCCAGTGCCTTTTACATGCATTGTCTCTAGTCTTAAGAAATCAGAAAGCTTGGCTGCAAATATCCATTTGTATCTCTGTTTTAAAGCTCAAGAAATAGTTATTCCAAAGCGAGTCCAGTATCAACAGCTGATAAGAGGCAGCATTACAATGGCAGTCGGGTCAGGTCTGTTTGCTTAGAAAGCATAGTGGGGCAGAGAGGTGTGGCTATTGAGCTTTTGCTGAAAGTGCGGTGATTAGTGTTGTTGGTGTCTATTGTTTTTTCAGGAAAATTGTTGGATGTCTGACACAGCATTTCCTCCTCTCCTTTCCTGCGGTATATGTTGGGTTAGACTCAATGATTTTCAACTGTGGCACAGAGAGCCAAGTATGGTCAGATCTCATATGTTCGTCTTAAATGGCATGTCTTTTTTGGAAATAATGATGATTTATTACAAGTTCTTCAACAGAATGGGCTTTCTCCCATTGGTTTGAAAAACCAACAGAAAGGGTTTTTCGACAGTATGACCTGGGTCTTTGAGCTCAAGGATGAGAGAGAGATCATAAGCCCCATTATTACTCTCAGGTGGAGAATGGAGACAGCTGACCTAGACAGTGTCTATAGACTTTTTGGATTGAGACCCACAGTTAGACATGCCGTTTACAGTACATATGACGACATACATGAATGGTGACATTATGGAAATGTTGCAAAACATTGTCTAACAGTACAAATTCTGAGGGAATATGATACGCTTTGAGTGCCCAGAATAGGGAACAAAAAATCAACAAAGCTGAAACTCACAAGGAAGAGTTCGTTCTGCCTCCCAAAGCCCTTAGTTTGAGCTGTTCAACCTCAGAATGGTAGGTGGGAAAGAGCTGTTCAGGTGGTTCCTCACCAGGGGCGGCTCTGCTTGTTTCGGGGGCATTTGGAGAGGCCTGTGGGCATGTGGTGGTGGCACCATGACAGGGAGCACTCCTGGTGTATCGGTGGTTGGAGGACAGGGACACTGACTGCAGGGAGGAGCATGGACGGGGCTGTCGGGCACTGCCAAGCTGCGCCTGCCCCATGCGCACTGATTGCTCCAATGGAAAAGTGCCGTGGGCTGCTCTCAGTCACCAAGACGGCCCGATCCCTTGGGGCATGGGAACTGGGAAAAACAGCCAAAGACTAGATCTGAGGGATTCTCTGGGCTAGGCGTCTGTTGTTTAAAATTACTAAATTCACAGCCCGGTTACAAATCAGTGATGACAGAGAAAGTCCAGAGAGGAGAGCAGCATGGGTGTGCGAGGCAGAAGGTCTCAGCCTTGGCACTCTTGACATTAGTGGGCAAGATCATGCTTTGTTCTGGGGAGCTGCCCTGTGTATTCTACGATGTTTCCCAGAATCCTTGGCCTTGAATGTAGATGTCAGTAGCACTGCCCGACACTCTCTAGCTGTGACAACCAGAAAATTCTTTTCCAGATATTGCCAGTGTCCCTTGGGGCAAACCCACCCTGGTTGAGAACCAGTGGTATAAGGTACTAAATAGTGTCCCCAGACAACTTCAAAGTGAATAGAAGCCCTGGCTATTCTGACGCAGTTGTTGGAGCAGGGTCTGGTAACTGAAGGGCTGTGGGTTCGATTTTCGGTAGGGACACGTACCTAGGTTGCTGGTTTGATCCCTTGTCCAGATGCATAAGATCCCTTGTCCCAGCCCAGATCCCTGGTCTGGGTGTAGGCAACCAGTGCGTGCTTCTCTCTCGCATCAATGATTCCTCTCTCTCCCTTCCTCTCATTCCATCAAAAAGCAATGAAGAAATGTCCTCTGGTAGGATTATAAAAACTTTTTTAATGAATTTCAAGTAAGAATCGTAAATTAGCAAGCAGCGCGCTCAGGACAAGCCTGTCCTCTCCTGCACCTTGGCTGACTCACTGAAGGCATCACCGTGATAAAGTACGACCTGTACAAAACTTAGTCTCTTTCCCCTTGAATCACATTTTCTACACCTTCTGTGGTGAACTGCTTTAGTCAACAAAATTTAACAGGATGTATAAAAGGGAATGAAAGTCAAATCCATCTCTGCTCTAAGAGGAAATGGAGTTCAGGGGGGCACCCATGCATCAGTATCTTACAGTATTTTATCGTGTGTTGGGGTAATGCTTCTCCGGCTTCTCATGCTTCTCTGTGTCTTCAGCGGTTCAGTAATCATTTCACAGCCGAACTCCCTCATGGATCAAGGGCCCTGTTCTCTTTCCCTCCGTGGAGAATGAATATGGAAATTGCAACTTGCACAGGTTCCTCCTAAGGTCCTTTTGGAGGAGCAAAGCTGATTCCTGACACGTGGAATTATTATCAAAACACACCAAAAAAGCAGCCTCCCTCTGCTAAATTTCCTGAATTTTCACTCTGTTTCCTTTCTCTTTTATTTCATCAGACTAAATGTAGTATTATTGCCATTGACATCTGCTTTCATAATATTATAGCTGTCCTCTCAAGAATTCCAGTGTCGCCTTTTCTGACAAACATCATTTGGATTTAGGTACTGTTTGTAGTAACCGTCCTTGTTTTACTAAGGTAGCTAATTGCATGCCTCAAATATTGCTTACAACTTTTTGAGATTCTATTCACTGTGTATATCTAGGGATTAATGCAATGTTTGAGTCATGTTATATCCAAATAAAACAGGTTCTCTTAAAATTTTGTAATTGAGAGTCACTGCTCTTGAGAAATGAAATGACCTATGCATTTGCAAGAACTTTGTCCTCTCTTTCAACAATAACTGCGTTTAGAGATGAGAAGAATAGACATATATTCCATACAATTCACGTTATTGGCCATTAAGAAGATCACAGGATTTGAATGAATTATCGTAGAAACCACCTAATTCTTGTGCCAGAAACACTACTATAAATATAATGAGCACCTTTTCCTTTAAATAAACATTTCTGAAATGTGCAATGTGAACTAGGCAAAATCAACCACTAAGTGCAGTTTTAGTCCTTGCAAATTTTATTATTTCTGTCATTTATTGAGTTAAGAAATCTTAGGCTAGAACACAAAAATATTAGTAGCATATGCCTAAGAAATATTACATTATCCTGGCAGATGGGTTCGCTTGTTTCTCACTTGAGAAAGACTAATATGAATTATTGTTGCCTTCCCAAAGAGACAAGGATTGTAGGTCACACGTATTGAAATAAAGATGCTTCTATTTTGTGAACTCCAAATTTGTTTAAAGATTTTATTTATTTTTAGAGAGAGGGGAAAGGAGGGAGAAAGAGGGAGAGAAACATCAATGTGTGGTTGCCTCTCACACTCCCCCACTGGGACCTGGCCTGCAACCCAGGCATGTGCCCTGACTGGGAATCGAACCAGCTACCCTTTAGTTCACAGGTTGGCACTCAGTCCCCTGAGCCACGCCACCCAGGGCCAGTTTTTTATATTTGATTTCAAGTTATGTGATGTGTTGAAGATTAACCATCTCCTGATAAATGAGAGTGTGAAGACAGATCTGATCTCATGCCAGTCTCTTCCCATTGAGTAGTGCTACTGGCCCCTCCCAGCTTTAAGTAAATTTCATTCCCAGTCAACACTTCCCTTGCAGTCTCATTGGCCCGAATGTAATCACGAGGCATCAACCAGTGGTGAAGTTGAAAATGCAGTTTTGCTGACACTGAATAAAAGAAGGCTTCTTTTACTGAGGGAGAAGGGCAGGTAGCTATTAGGGAGCAGAAAACAGTCTCTATGAAATTCAAGTAGAATGTTCAAGTGGGCTTTCGTTGCCCTGAATAATTACCGTGAAATCAATGAAAATATCTACCTTTGGTTTTGTCTCAATGCTGCAAAATTTATCCAAGTAAAGGAAAGATGTAAAATCAAGACAGGTCCCCACCTTAGAGTGAAAGGCAATGTTGCCAGGCCATCCAGGAAGTGGGCTGTTGTATCACTTAGTGCTCATCCATTTCAGGCTCGCTGAACATTGGACTTGCCGAGCCTTGGACTTGCCCAGCAGGCCTCTGCCCTAGGATCTGTGCCCTGGCTGCTCCCTAGGGCCTGAGAGTCCTTCCCTGCTTGGCTCATTCCTTTTCCTCCTTCCAGCTTTGCTCCAATGGGCTCTTTTCAGCAAAACCTAGTGTGATGTTGTGATTTACAATAGGAAATATATATTTGGTCTTTGTTCCCATTTCTGGCAAAGAGTTTCTAGAAACACTTAATGAGGAGAGAGGTAGGTGTGTGTTGTTATGTTAGTAAGTTGACTTGAGGAAAGCACTGTTTATTTGGGAAGGGAGGAGGGGGGTGCTGTGTGTGCCTTTGAAAAAAGTGGCCAAGATAGCATACATGTTACAAATTTTTGGATATGTGTTTCTATGTAAATAAAAAAAAAACCTGTCATGGTTGATGTGGCTTCGTGTTTTGAGTGCTGGCCTGTGAAGCAAAGGGTCGCTGGTTAGATTCCCAGTGTGGGGGCTCGTGAGAGGCAACCACACACTGATGTTTCTCTCTTTCTCCCTTTCCCTCTCTCTGAGAAAAATAAACAAGTCTTTAAAAAATAATCTCTCAGGAGAAAAACAAGGAAAACATCTATTTAAATAGGTAGTATCTTTTTTTTTTTTTGTATTTCAGTTTAAAGTTTTTAGACTGTTCACTGTGTGTGTGATTGAATTTACTTTCCTCTTTTCTATTCTTATCTGGGTAACAAGTCTTGTTCTCACTAGTTATTTTCTTCTTTTTTCTACATCCATTTTCCATACTCTGCTTGAACTTTTGTCATTGCATGATCTTGTGCTTATTGCCTGTCCTTTTTTAAACCCCCTGCAGAGGGAAGAACAAATGGGGAAATAAAGGACAGAATTAGGCCTAGGCAGCTCCCCAAGTAGTAAAGTGTTCTATCTACTTCTTGAATAGCAGATACACTTGCTAAAAAAAAAAAGTAGCTACCGAAGGTGCGTGTTCATAGTAGAATGGCGAGGTTGCTTTTTGTTGTAGTTTTGTTCGCTGTGCTTTTGGATTTTTTGTTGTTGGTTTCATTCACTTTTGAAATTAATTGTTTATCTAACCTCTGTAATGAAAAACATTGCCCTTTTTGATGTCTACCGAAAAGCAGCAAAATATTGCCTAGTAATTCTAATGAAGTATTCCTTGTTTATGGTGACAAAAAAGGGAACAATGGGGCCGTGAGCCCTTTGGTTAGAGTATCATCCCTCAGAATCAGTTTTGAATGACTGTATTGCCAAGGCCAATGGGGCGGGTTATGGAAGCTTGAGTTTCCCACTTAGATAAAGTTCAGCACCATATCCTGTCACTGATGCATGCATTCATTCATTCATGTATTCATTTAAACATTACTTTTGAAACGAGGGATAGCAGCGTTTGAACATTCAGCAGAATTTTGTTTTCTGGTATAGAATGAGCAATTAAAATCCAAGCCTAGGAGAGAATGGGTAGGTCCGATCCCCCAAACACTTTCCACCCATGGAGAGGAAGCAAAAAATGGAATTTTCTCTTAAGAATCTGATGAACCGAGTGAAAGATTGGGAAAGGCATTCAGAAGCTTCCCATGAGGCTTCCATCTCATGGTTCTCTTTTTTCAATAGGGGTGCCTCCTCTTGTCACTGGTCACTAAATCCTCAGAGTGTGTGTAGATGAGCTCTTAGCAGAGTCTTCTAGAAGGATAGCTCCAAAAACACAGGGCTCGTTGTCAGCCTGGGCACCATCTCACCAACACTGCTTTTCCTACTAGCACTCTCTTTCCCTGTTTATAGCCCTGCATGGGCCAAATGTGTTTTTTGCGATACAGATTTTTCCTGAAATAAATAATGGTTATGAGACACATATAGTGGGGATGAAATTTATTCTTACAACCAGAACTCGAGTAAACCCAAATCCTGAAGTGGTTGTGTTATCTTTATTATCATCTCCTGGTAGACATCCGTTTGTACCGGGCAACAAGGCCACTCTTCACTCATCAGGTTTACCATGCTTGCTTCCTGTGTCATTTCTGTCAACACATTGTGAGTGGCTGCTACGGTAGATAAGGATGTGAGGGCAGGTAGTTCATTTGGGAGGTGATTCCAGGAAGCAGGACTGAGGAAGTGGCAAAAACGAGAGAGGGAAGGAAGACAAGCAAAACAAAACAAAATTGTATAGATTAGACATCTGGGCTTCTAGAGCTCAACCCCGTTGGAGAATTTCTAAGAAATGATGTGGAACGTAGGTCAACACACCAAGTCCTGCCGGCCGAACAAGGCTGTACTGACACACAGCACGTGTATTCAGGTATTGAGTCCGCCTCCTTTTGTGCTACAACGGCTGAGTTGTGTATCTGTGACAGACACCGTATGCCCCCAAATACCTAACAGTGCTCCCAAATACATGGCTCATTCCTGAAAAAGTGTCCTGACCCCTGGTGTAGAACTTATCTTCGAATTCACTGACTCCTTCCCAGAGGACTGGTGTTTAACCCAGGAGCACCTGGCTGGCATCTAAGCAACAGAAAAGAAAACTGAGACAGAAACGTAGGCAGACCATGCAACTAGGACCCTTGATGTTAAGACTGCCGGTGCGCATGGACCCATCCACCTTACCTGCGTGACAAGCACGTATTGGCCGATAAGGAGACATCAAAAGCAGCTTGTATAATACTCTCTTCCTGTAAGGAATAGCTTCTTTTCACCCTCCATATGTTTTTCTTTGATCAACAAGAGGGCTTTGCTGTCATTCCTGTACCATAATTCCATCAGTTCTCTTTATTCCAGATGTCCCAGTTTTGAATATTTGGAAGGGGTTGCACACCAGTGTGCACACGTCTGTGTGTGTGCCCCAGGAAGTTTTCTTTGAAGGTACTTTTTGCAAAATAAAGTAAACTATTACACCCAAGAGGAACCTCTACTCATAGCCACAGAGCAAGGGACAGAAGTGACACGCCCCACGCACTTTCTAAATCATGCGTGTGCGTGACAGCAAGGGCAAGATCCTTGGAGGTGACTGTCACCTGAAAGCAAACTTGCCATTTTCTCAAAATGTTCATTTTCAGCAATCAGGTGTACAATCATAACGATTTCCATAGTCTAACCGAGAGATAATTTTTGCACTGGATTGTATAACATTGATGGCTAAGGTTCGTGCTGCAGTGCCTCACTGGGACTGAAAATAGATGAAGGTGGCCATTTCCAGTAGGCAAAGCAGTGGAGCCAAAATGAAAAGAGACATAAAATTCTGGACACGAAGCTCCCTGCTTTCGGCTCCGCCTTGTGAAAGTTTACTGCCAGTCACCTGTGCGCTGCATTCCCCTGTAGGTAATATCACAGTACTGGAGAGTATTTTGAGTCTATATGGACAGCGCTTCCTTGATGTGATGGCTTCGGAAAAATGGAAGATAGACCCTGAACAGTGTAAGGTTAGAAAGACCGTGTCACGTGACTTCACGTGCCTTTTATGACAAGAAGCCTGTTCACATCCCTCCTGTGATGAGTGACCACGGCCCACGAGGAATAGGTGCTGATGGTTTTTGCTCATGTCCCCATGGTCTCCTGCATGGGAGTAACACCATGCCATTGATTTGGGGAAAATTATATAATCCTAAGATAGGAAGTGTTTGCATTGTTAGAATCGATGATTGACGGGATGGATCTGGTGAATATAATGGTCCGTGATTATATTTTGCTTGATGGGTTAGTGTCCTGGTGTCTCTCCAGCTCCCAGCCCAGCAGCACTGGGACTGAAGGCCAGGGTTGCCCCCAAGATGAGGCTGGGTTTCATTATAAAACAGCCTACAACAAAAGCCCTTCCAGTCCCTGAAATGAAATATGCCAGACCGTAGCTTAGAAAACCCCTGGCTTTTCATTACGCTTTGTCCCTCCAATCGAATGCTTTGTGGGATTTTTCGGTTACATTTTGCGAGTTAAAGAGAAGCATTTTTGATGCTGTTCTTTTGATATTTGAAGACCTGGGTTTAAAATATCCATTGCCTTGGGGGAGCCATGAGCTTCAGGACTAAACGAAGGGAAAGTCTGAGTAATGAGCGCAGTGCCTGAAATGCGGAATTACTGCAGGTTGTCATTGTTGCACCCAAGCCAGAGTGTGAGAGTCATGTCCAGTGTCAACAGTAACTTCTGACAGTAATGTCATTCTTTGCGCATCTTGTTGGAAATACGGGAAGGACACAAAGTATAGGTATCTTTTCCTGTGAGACAGGTCTCTGGGGTTTCATTCCTGGGTTTAGCCATCAACTCCCCTGCCCTAAGCCCACCTTTCTCTGGGGAAAGATACACCTGTATAGTTGGAGGTTTTTCCTAAAAGGTTGGAGGCACCTAGGAAACACTGAAATTCGATTCTGTGTAATACTTTTTGACTTTATTTCTGGAAGAGGAGGCCCCAGTTGGAAGAGCTGGGATAGGAAGGGAAGGAAGAATTGTGAAAGTATATTTCCATTCTTAGTATTTTTGAATTTATTGATGTAAATCTCATTAATACAAGTGAAGCATTACAAGTGGGAATATAACCCTTTTTTTCTAGGAATAAGCCTTTTTGGTTCGCATTCTCAGAAATGCCTTAGAGATTAAACGGGCCAACAAAATGTTATGCCAGGAACAAATAGAA
Source organism: Desmodus rotundus (assembly GCF_022682495.2). Lineage (NCBI taxonomy): Eukaryota > Metazoa > Chordata > Mammalia > Chiroptera > Phyllostomidae > Desmodus > Desmodus rotundus. The sequence continues at coordinate 96,122,935 of NC_071400.1, read as the reverse complement.
CTAATATATTTCTCAGTGTTGTTTTGTTCCCCTTAGAAGTGCCCGCAGTGAAAACAAAAAGTGATAACAATCATACTTTTACAGCATGCGATTAAGAGACCCTTTTGTTTCAGCGAATGCAGCTGCGGTCTTCACTCAGCAGGCCTAAGCTAGATTTTCCTACTTTCCTTTTTGATTTCCATCTCTCCCCAAAGTTTATTTTTCTTATGATTTGTTGTTACTCTTCTTTCCTGTGATCTCTAAAAACAAATTGATTTCGTTAGAACTCATGCCTACAGTCTTTTATGACACAGGAGCACGCAGAAAACAGATTGGTAGCCAGCTCAACAGCATGCTTAAGGGAGTGCACAGGGAGCGCCGGAGCTGTTTGCTTCTTCCTAAAGAAATTTCCAGGACAGGAATGGCTGCCGGTGAATGAGAGGTATCTTGGTGTGCATATCGGGAAAGGTATGATCCATTCAAAGAGCATTGAATGGTTTTTATGTGTTGATATATTTGAATCCTCTCTCTGTCTCTCTGTTCCTGCACTTACAGTTGTATTTGTCTCCAAAAATGGGGAGAATTACACGCTTGTGCTTGTATGTGTATTGGTATAGAAACTTTTACGTGTGCCTGCTACAGGGACACGCTTGACTGGTTGCTCGCTCAGAAATACCAATTATGCATCCAGCCCTAAGGCGGTTGTTGGAAACATGAGTGGGCAGACTCCTAGGCTTAGCACGGGTGTGCTTTGTTTTCTTTTCTTTTTTTTAAAGGCAGTTTGTATCACTAGTCCTTGGCCAATTGAAGTAAGTATAAGACAGCTTTGCCTCCAACACCCGCTCCGTTGTACCAGGTCAACATATTCTGTGCAATCGTGCTTGTTAATCAATTTCCAGCACTGTTTCTGTTATGGCTGAAGACTGCATTTTACCTCAGGCTGAAAGGCTCAAAGAATGGAACTCACAGTCCTTTGATAAAGTACAGTCCTTTTGTGGTGTCTGCTAAATCAGCGGTCATGTTCTGACAGTCGTTCCTTCACTTCTTAGTAGAAGACCGTTCTGATTGACATTTTACCTGCCTATCCCTGTTGGACAAGCCCCCATGCTGGGAAATTGCAAGAATGTTATCCCTTCATTCTCACGTCGTGTCGGTGATCTCCAGCACAGCCGTGCCTGGTCTGACATATCAGAATGAATTAAGATAAAATTCTAGTTCATGAGCCATCAGGAAAAATTATCTGTTTAACTTTAATGCAAAGTGCTTGTTGAGATTTAGCCAAAAGATATAGCGCTAGTATCTTTTAATTAAGATGACACTTCACTTATTTTCATGCAACATTACGTTAATCTGTTCCAATTTAATGAAAACAAGGGGGGAGGAAAACATACCTGCTCCTCTGCATACGGTCCTTTCTGTGGGTAATGTCTCGTGGAGGGATTTGATTTTCTGGTGAGTGAAGGGCTTAAATTGACAGTCAATCAGAACTACCATAAAAACGAGATCAAAAGTAGGAGAGATGAGTCCCTTGTTTTCATCATAGTCACATGATACCAATTTCTGATTTACTTTTGTGGTAATGTATTAAAAAGTACCACTGTACTTTTTCCATTTCTTCATGACTAGGTCCGTTTTGTGTAGAGGACAGAGTAACAAATGACAAATTGGACCCAACCATTTAAAGGCCAAAGTAAAATGAGTGGAGATGTGAATGAGTGAATTTTGGTGAGTTAGTCAGAAATTCCATTTGCTAGAACTATCCACCACTCCCCACACACACATCATATTTGCCTTTGGGACATGTATGAATTTTACCTCACTTTATTTTCAGTAAACATGTAAATTTTTTGTCAGCAATAAATAAAGGGGCATCCAGTTCTGTCCAGTTCCGATGTGAAAATGCTACAAACAATTATGCTTTTAAAAAGGAAGTACATTTGAACTGAATACACAAAAAATGTGTCGGGCAGGCATGTAGTGAAAAGTAGCAGCGAAAGTGTATGAAATGGAGAGTTAACAAAGGAACGTGTAGGGGGTGTCGTAGCCCAAGTTCATGTTACCATCATTTGGACTGCCCTCCAATAAGAATTGAGCCTCCTGAGGCCTGAAGCTTATTGTGTTTGTGTGTATAGGCCCGATGGAGAATCAGGCTGATGGAAGTTCTTGCAGAAAGGAAACTGTCCGTTTGGGTAAAGTTACTTAACTTTCAGAACTACCTCCTCATGGTGTATATATGACTTGAGGTTTACAAGTGACAGATGAGCCCCAAAGGGTAATCGGAGAATATTCTGCCCACACATCACCCTCTCTGACTATGGGATCCCAAGCATGAGTCACCTTGACGCCCTGGACCAGGCAGGTATTTGCTTTTCTATTTCACTGACAGGCGTCTAGAAATTTCTAGAGGGACGTTTACACAGAATGAAATGTCCTAAATGCACTCCGTGATCTTACAGAGAAAGGGCCAACATAAATGTGTTTGATTCTGCTTATTTCACGCTATGTAAACAGCACAGGCGGGCTGCGAGCCTGACCGAAAGAAGTCCTCTGCCTGATGCACCCTGAGGAAAAACTGCAGCCGAGCTGTGGGCAGCGCGACAGTGTACCTGGATTCCTTAAGAAAATGTCGGTTTTCCAAGGGATTTTCTGAAAACATGGCTCTTTTCTATGTTAAAATTAAATTGAGTCATGTCTGTTCCTTGCAATGGCCTGGACATTCAATACAGTTTTTCAGACCTAAAATTTTGGTCACATGATAGAAATTAGAAAGGAGAGTTTGAATATTTGGAAGTAGCATAGATTTCGTTTTTGTTCCTTTTCTTTCTTTCTCTCTTTCTTTTCTCTTTCTCTGTCTTTCTTCGTTTGTTCTTCTTCCTTCCTTCCTTCCTTCCCTCCTTCCTTCCTTTTCTCTTTTAAAAAGTTATTTTGTGCAGTATTATCTCTCCAGGAAAAAGTCTTATTCCCAGAAGTACTGATTTTTCAAGGTAAGGTAGACTGGCTTTTGTAATTACCTTTTGGAAAGTAAGCAGAGGCAAATACTCAAGGTGACTAGTATTTGAAAGAAAACCTTAAAATTAGAATAATTAGGAGAAATAAAAAAATCTTTAAAGTGATTTCAAATACATTAACCACAGTTGTCTTATTACTGGATACCCCGTGGATACCCCGTGCAGAGAAATATCAAGTCCTCTACTATGTCCCCAATGTCTCACCTCTCATTGGGAGTGTATTCTCTTAGACAGTTATTAGGGAATAATGTGGGTACCGTGCACTTGGACAAAAACTAACAGCCATTTTACCTGGGACCAGCCAGTCCATCGTCTCTGAAATGGAAATGCTAATAATTTACCCTTTTTGTGCTGGTGGTGTTACTATCAGATGAAATGGCAAGTTTCGATCACTTTTGTAGGGAACCTGTGATCCAAGATACCAGTCTTACAAGTGTCGGATGCTATTGTTGTACTGTATACAAAGATAACATTGTTGGGAAATCCAATTCAGAGCCAATCACAATAGAACCACAATTAAAACCAGTGTGTCAGTAAAAAAAAAAAAAAAAGCCCTCCTTTCAGAATCAATTAATGACTAGTAAAAGTTATTATCTCTGAGCAGGTAGGATTCTCAGGCTGCCTTTCTGTTTAAACACAAGGTAACATGTATATATTCTTTATTTCTTTTTCCCTCATGTAATAACCATCTGACTAATGAGCAATATGCTGGTATTGCATAAACAATGGGTGAATTTATGATGATCCCTCGTTCTGGAGTACCTAAGATTCAGTCTTTGCCTGTGTATCACCCCATACATTAAATTCCATTGACATAGCGAATCATGAATTATCCATTAACGCTGTTGATTATCTATAATAACACTGTTGTTTCTCTTCCAGCAAAACAGATAGAATGGCCTGAAGTCTTTGTGGCTCGGCGCACACGCACTAAACATGAATTAATCATATTTGTGAATGATCATCAATATGTCATTTTAATTCTGTTGTTGTTACAATCATTTGGGGTTTTTCTGAGACCTGGTATGAGAAGTACAAGCTGCATTCATAGGCTGTCCCTTTCAGATGTCCCTGTGTGAAGCTGTTGAATGTATCTCGTGCATCTGACACATCAGATAGGTCTTTTTCCTCATCTCAGGCTTGAAGTATCTATAAACAAGGTCAGAAACTTAATTTTAGGCTTCTAAGCTCTTCATTGGTTACTCCTTTCATATGTGTGTTTATCCATCCGTCCATTCATTAAAGGAACACATGTTTTTTGGGCATGTAATGTCTTCTGCGAAATATTTTTGAACACTTTTCTCCTGTGCTTACCATTAAGGAAACTGCCATTCTCTGAATAGAGCACTCAAATCAGCACGTGGCCCTTCACATTCTCGTGGTACCTTCCCTTATTCCCTGGGCCGCCAGGTATTCCAGGCGCCGTGTGAACCCGACCTTCCTGGCGATGAGGGCAGGAGCATGGCAGCGGTGGCCTAGTCAGTGCCTGACTCGAAGCCAGTGTCTGTAATAAAACTACATTCCCCCTAAGGGAAGCTACTCAAGAATGAAGAAACAGAAGCCTGCTTTTAAGGAGCTTATAACTAATGGATCAAGGGGAAATACAAAGAGAAACTCAAAATTACAGTCACAGAAGACATCTGAAGTAAAACTAATAGAGTTTTAAAGAACGGTAGTCAAGGACGCAGGCTGGGTTATGTGGTCAAGTTCGGTTACTGGATGTTGGGACTCCTCAGAAAGGCCTTTGTAGAGAGGGGTGAGCCAGGTAGGGTTTGGAATCACCCGGGAGAAGGCACATTGGATTTGGCACTTCCTACGGCACAGATGAAAATTTAAGCAAAGTCAGAAGCACAAATGAGGTGCAAGTTTGCTAAGCAAGTACTTAGGCCAGGGAGCAAGGAGATTCTAGCAAGGTGAGTTTGCGGCTCTGGCTGCTGTACTTTCATCGAAAAGAACAGTACTGATCCTTCATTTCTAATCGCCCAAACCGTACCAGGTTGTAGACGGCAGTGTGCACAGCCGAAGACTGGGCACCGCTCTGCTTCTTGACTACCAAGGTCGTTCGCCCAGAAGGTTGGTGGAAAGCCACTGATCTTTGTAATTGGCGTTTATTATCTCATTTAATTCACCGACAAGCAAAAAACTAGGTAATTTTCATGATGTAGAAAGAAACTGAACTTTAATTACTCGTGAAGGCTCAGCACAGACTCAACCACACATCTGCCTGGCTCCCGAGTCCCCTCCGGCCAGAGTTCTGCATAGAGAACTATCCCCTCTCACTAGGGCAGGGTGCTGAGCGCTGGTGGCTGGATCTTTCTTTGTGGTGGGCGCTGTCCTGCATACTGTAGGAGGTTTAGCAGCATCTCTGGCCTGTACCTACTAGATGCCACCCGTACCTCCCCCGATTTCTGACGCCCAAGAATGGTTTCCACATTTGCGAAGTGTCCCCTGAGTCAGAGTGGGCACAGGAACAAGCCAAACCACCCCTAGTGGAGAATTACTGCTCTAGAGTACTATAAGCATTTTTAAAAATTATCATGTAGATTCTTCCTCTCTCCCACTGTTAGCTACGCTAAAAAGTGCAAAAGAGAACCTGGAAAACAGTGTGAATGGAAGTTAAAGCTAAGTTTGCACAATTCTAAATTCACAGAACAATCACCTACTTTTTTTGCTGTAATCTAAGGTTACAACTTGGATTACACACCGGGCAAAATGTGTGGCGTGAGGTGAGCATAGAGCCTGAGAACTTGAGTTGTGGAAGAGAGCCTTGCGCACACCTCTCCTGGGGTCCTGCATCCAATTTGAGATGCCGCGGCTCTAGCCATAAATTGTGTGAAAGTCTCTTCGTGCTGGGAGTGTGAGGAGAACTGCTGGGCACACGTCAGTCTGTGCAGCTGGGCAGTTTCCAGCTGTCTGTTTGAATGCAAAGACGAATTATGAATATGGATCGCTCCTGGAGAATAGGGACCATGTGTCAGACACAGCGGGGGTATTAAGAAGCATAACTCATAATTAGCAATAAGTGAATCGGTCACGCAATCATTTGTTGACAAATATACATCCAGTGCTTGCTACGTAGAAGCATAGTATCACGGTGGGTGTGTATACCTATTTACCATTATGGTTATGTAATTGTCCAGAAGAGGTTTTGATCTCATTTCTATGGTAATTGAAAAATCAGTTTGTGAAATATTTAAAGATTAAAACAAAATAACTTGCCCCAACTCTAGAAATTCCCACCAATGGAATCTAACCCAACTCCTGCTACATAGAATTTGCCAGATATAATGACGGAAGTGTACTGAAATCAGAAAGTCTGGCACAGCGATTCTGGTCACACCCAGATCACGCACACCAATGATGGGTGTGACCCTGGCAGCGGATGCAGTATGTGGCTTGGACCATAAAGTTTATAAGTTGTTAGAAGCAAATTTTTAATAGGAAAATAGCTCCTTAAACTTGTCACTTGAATGTGTTTCTTCGCCTCAGCATGGGGTAAATAGGACACGATCTTTCCACCTCTTCAGAACACAGACCTTGATAACGGGACTTTTATTTCTAAGCTTTGAGTCTGCTTTGGGCCGTATCTCAGAGCAATATAGAAAATAATGCTACGTGTGTTAGCGTCGGTTTCATCTACTTGGTTCCAACGTTCACAAAAGCTTTGGGGTGGGGCTCCCTGTGGCAGTATCATAACCACACAGAAGGCTGGCAGACGACATGCGCTTTAAAAGGACTTGCTTTTGCCCTGGCTGGTGTGGCTCAGTGGATTGAGCGCTGGCATGCCAACCAGAGGGTCACCCGTTCGATGCCTGAGCTGCTGTCCAGGTCCCCAGTAGGGGGCGTGCAAGAAGCAACCACACACTGATGTTTCTTTCCTTCTCTCCATCCCTTATTCTCTCAAAAAAATAAACGAAATCTTTAAAAAAGGGGGGGGGGCTTAATTTCATGTAGTTCTTTAGAGAACCTGCCCGTATGTAGTTATGCAGCTTTCGCATTTTTTAAAACCCGGGGTGGATTTCTTCTTTCTTCCTCTCTGTTAAAAATTGTGTGACAACTTTCCATATTTACACTTCCCCCTGTTTACTGTGGTTAAGAATTATCGCCCAACTATTATTTATAGCAGCCCAATGAATAATGGTTCTAGGAACTGATGTGTCTGCATAAGGGGGCCATTTTTTTTTATAGATTAAAAGCACCAAAAGGATCTTCAGGAACTTGTGGCGCTTGTTTTGTTTTTCCCAGCTCCATGATATGCACGAACGATGCATTTGCAATGCCTAGCAGCCCTTGGCAAGGTAGGGACAGGAGGCATGGGAAAGTATTCCCGGGGTGTTGGCTTCCTAGTGCCTTTGGCAACACTTGGCCAGGAGACACAGGGAGACCAGCCAACACTGTCTTGCCTCCTGGGGACATGTATTTAACGTTTAAGACAAAATGAGCTGAAGGTTATGTCCCTGGGCTGGTATGTCCATGGGCCAACATTGCCTGCTCAAAGGAAAAAGAAAGTCTGTAGTAAGCCAAGCTATCATTTGCAATGCAGGGAGCAGTCCAAGGTCAGTTGCTTGTTAAGGACCTCAAGCCCTAGAAACACAGGTGAAGGAGGTGTGGGGTGGGGGGCTGGCGGTAATCCTTTCTGTTAGTGTGTTAAGAAAGAAGTTAAAAAAAAGGCATAGACTCAGGATTTGATTCAGACAAGACTGGGTTGAAATGTTGGCTCCATATACTTCGTAGCTAGATAATTCTCTCGTAGTTTTCTTATCTGTGAAATGGGCATAGTAATAATGACTGTATAGGGTTGTTGAGATCATTAAATGTGAACATTGTTATGAAGTAGTTAAGGAAAATAAGATGAAGTCTGAATTCCTAAAGCTAATTCGGAAACTCCATTAGCTCGGTCACCTATATAACTTTTTCCATATCATTTGCCCAATTTATCACAATGGTGTGGGGGAGAAGAGTGCTGTGGCTGGTGGCTCTTTCAGATAAAAAGTTACCAAAAGTTATCCAGTCCTGACTGCTGTTACTCCGTGCCTTGGGAGTCGTCCAGCCAACCTTAAGGTCACCTGGTTTGCTCGCCAGGTCCCTGGCTTTGGACATGCGAGAGACAACAGGTTGATGTTTCTACTGCACATCAATGTTTGTCTCCCTCTCTTTCTCCCTCCCTTCCTCACTCTCTAAAAAAATAAATAAGTCTTCAAGAATAAAAATTATCAAACTGTACAAGAAATCTAAGTAAAATCATTAATAGTATAAGAGTGGAAAAAAATCAAACAGATGGGAAACTCTCCAAGGAACCAAAGACGGTATGTAACACAGAGGGCGAAATTGAAATGAAACGTAAAGGGAATGTGCTGCTGCTTTGTGCCTGTACAGCAAGAGACAGAAATTAGTCTGGAGATGATTCACCCTATTGTGCTGGGTAAGAATTAAGGCTGAGGCTCAAGGAAAGAATGGGAGAAGTAAGAAAGTGGACCTATTGTGATGTAAATGAGTGACAGTCCGCTCATTCTTTCAGACTAAAAACACAGCTATCTGCATCCTGTCTCCTGGGAAATGGGTCCCTCCTTTGCAGAGCCTGGGAGAGATTGATGAGGTAATGTCTGCAGAGTGGCTTCATCTCCTTGGGCAAGGCTCCCTTTGCAAGTGCACATTCTGATCTTCAAGACTGTAGGTTTGTGAAATGCTGCCAAAGAGAACAAGAGGACGCCTGCCAGAGCGAAACATCCTAGGGCAAGAGATGAAAAAGAAATGGAACGAAGGTTGAGATCTTTAAAAATAGGCAAAAAAGTCATTGCAAGAAGGAAATTAGAACAATTATATAAACAGAGCCTGGCCTCAAGGACACAGGGCCAAAATCCCATAAGCAGTAGGGCTGGCAGTGGGAAAGAACAAAAACACAACCCAACCTTTCAGAGGTAGAATGTCAAATGCTCCAGGGGTGATCAGAGAGCTCCCAGAACAGAAGCTTCAGGTAGGCCATACTAAAAAAGAAATGAAACAGGACAACGAAAATTTCCCAAAAGCCTTTGTAGTTTTGACTTCTCTATCTCCCAGAAAATATTTTTCAGTCATAAGATGCTGGGTATCCATGTGAGAAATGCATACAGAATGTAGCGGACTGTAAAGAGTAATTATGGATTTTATAGCTGATTAAAGAAGTTTATTATGGGGTTTTTTTGGGGGGGGGTATATGCACTGCTTCTTCCTTTTCATCTCACCCAGCTGTGCTCTAGACGAAGCTCCTCTCCGTTGGCTCCTTCTTTTCACTAGAAAGAGAGTGGCCCGTATGGGGTGGTCTCGTGCATCGTGAGCGATGGCTGGCACCCTTCCTGTGCATAAAGCAAATGATCTTCATGGTTTCAGGAGTGTGCATCGGAAATGTTAATCACAGCGGCGGAGCTAACAGTCAGCCAGCGAACGATGATGAATTGGACAACTGGATTTCCATTTAAGTTTTTTAAAAAGCCTAGGAACAAACGTATGTTTTGCAATGGAGGCTTTCATGGAATAAACTTAGCAGTTGATTAGTTGTGCACTAGCTTCCTGTGGTATCCGAGTAAATGAAGATTGAGTTTTGTGTGAGAAGCGCCTTCATGCAGAGAACAGGTGATTTGGGGTCTGCAGACATTGTTACAGAGGTAGATTGTCACCTCGGGTAATACCCAGTACCCTTGGGCCAGTCCTTGCTTGCTTCTTACTGTCCAGAGTAGGAAAGAGGAGAGGGCGTGTATCCTGCAAAGAGCCATTCCTGTGTACTGACTTCTGTGGGAGCTTCTCGGTGGTGTGGCAAGTGGAATATTTACCTTTAAAGGAGGTCGCTGGCCCTGCTGGAGTCAGCTCTCCTTCTGTCCCCACTGTCCCACCTGTACCTCAACCCCTGCTCTTAGCCTCTCCCCTCCTAGCAAGGTGGTTCCATATTTGTACCTGATGGAACAAGAGTCCAATGTAGTTGAATACTTCCTCTCCTATATCAGCCTTGCTTTGTCAAAACTCGTAAGCAAGTATGTATTTTTAGCTTACTACTTGTTGAATTTATGGAGACTATTAAGGTAATAGTGTTCACTCTGTCCTGTGAAAGATAACAAGGAAAGACTAAGACATTTTTTAAAGACGTAAAAATCTGATGAGGAGGAAGAGACTCATTTAACCACCCATGTTAGATATTTGCAGTGAATGAAACTGGAAGGCTGGTGGAAACAAGTTACTTTATACTCTGGCATAACAGTGGCCCCTGGAGGTAAGGTCACCACAACTCTTGTGTCTTAATTGTGAATGTAGTGCTTGTTTTCCTCCAGCAAACTTATGTGAGCGCCTCCAAGCGGCAGTTACGGGTATACTCCTGAACAAGGCTGCTAGTTCCCTGCTTAAAGATGCTAACAGGTCCAAGAACACATAATCCAGTCACCAAGCAAATGAACAGAATGGGGGATAGAAGGACATCTGAGCGAAACCCCAACCTTGTCTGAAGGGTCAAGGGCAGCACAATCCAGTAAAATTACAAAGTCAGCAAAATGGGTTATTTGAATGTTTCTGATAGACGTATTTTAAAAATAAAAAGAAATCTTGGACAAAGCCATAGGGGGACAGGATTGAGGGTGGGAGGTGGGGGTGTTTGGGGCCGGGGAAAGTGGTGGTAGGAAAATGGAGACAACTGTATTTGAAGAATAAAGAAAAAATAAAAAGAAATTGGTGAAATTAATAGTATATTTTGCTCAACCCAGTATATCCAAAATAGTATCATTTCAATATATAATTTATCTAAAATATCATTTCAATATGTAGTCAATGTATAAAAATTATTAACGAAACATTTTCTAGTTTTTCCTATTATGTCTTTAAAACTTGGTGCGCATTTCACACTTAAAGCACATTTCAAGTCAGAGTGGCCACATTTCCATCACCGAATACCAGCGTGTTCTGAGTACCACACCGTACTGGGCACAGCAGGTTGGGGAAAGTCCCTGGAAGGAGGCACCATTAAGCCAGAAGGTGAAGTCAGTTGACAGGATGAATGGAGATGGAGAGAGAGAAGGCTTCTGGGATGGGCCGCAAAATTGAAGCAGTCAAAGGCAGTGCAGGCAGTAGGTGCCTTCTTTGAAATACATGGAATTCACTGTTGCCTCTTGTGGTACAAGGGCTGCCATGTATCGGGTTGGGGAAGGTAGGCAGAGGAGCGGGTGGGAAGGAGTAAAGGTGAGTTCAGGTTTGGATGTGTGATATTTGAATTTCCTGTGTCAGACCATGTGAAGGGGCGAGATGGTAAGAACTACAGGAATTTAGAAACCTCCGTGTGGATGGGCTACCTTAGGGTACAGAGGATTTAGGAGGCAGGAGAAAACCAGAACTTTTAGGGATGGATATAGCCATCTGTCCTACCGGAGGTGGAGGTCACACTGTGTGGCAGTTCTCAGTTTTTGCCATTTGACACGGAGGAACACACATAGCCAAATTAATTATTGGAATGAAAAGTTAATATCCACCAATTTAGCCTGTATGTATCATTTGCACGACATTATCTTTAAACAAGTTAGGGTTTCTCATTATGCTAGAATGTCATTTGGATGCAGCAGGACAAACCTTTAATTGGAATATTTATATTCTAATCCTTTATGAAATCAAGATCCATTTTGTGTGGTTGAGGGAAATTTACAAATTTTAAGATGTTATTAGGGCAGAACACTGAAATGCATGATTTTTGATGTGTAATTTTTTGTTCCATGCCTAAACCAAGTCAATTAATTCTAAGCATCATAGTTATTAATCTTTTTATCTAAATTGTTTCAAAGTTTTTTCATCTTCCAAATTTATATATAAACTTGTGATACATAATTTGACTATGGGTAAGGTTTAAGGTTTTTGATTTAAGTAGTTGAAGCTATATTCATAAAGATGAAATTTGTTTTAAAGAGCCCCAGACTCACCAACATCTTGGGAACTCCTTTCTTCTATCAACTTAGGGACTAGTAGGACTGGTGTGGGCTTCCAGGGGTCGCGACTGCAGAAAGTGAGGAAGTTGTCCGACTGGTACGGTGACTGGAAATGAATGAAGTGCTGAGCCTAAGAACCTATAGATGGATAAATCTGCTCATTTGGGAAGGATTTGACTTGGTCTGTTTTCCAGAGGCAATGACCGAGGTGCATGTTTTTATTGAATTCTTAACATTTGATGAACATGAAGGAGGAAATTTGAAAGGAAAGAAAAAAATTAATTGCTTACAAAATGCAATTACTGCCCCTTCTCCCTGCTGCGTTGTCCTTGGAGTCCAGCTAAGATTGTAAAATACCAGATGCATGGGGCTGCCAGGCAGAAGGAGAAATACACAGGCCTTCAACCAGCAAGATGGTATCCGTGCCTCCGGGCCGTTTGCTTTGGAACTAGCTGAGACGGTGCTTCTTGTCTCTGCTAGGGCTTGGAAGTCAACATTCACCCAGGATCCTAGCACTGATACCAAGTATTTTATGGCTGTAATTCATTTGGGAACCTGTTGTCAAATCTCTGTCAGGCAAAATGAGTGTAAGAGCCTCATTTGTTTTGCTGCCAAAAGGATCTTTTCATCTCTGCTGATTTAGTTACAGGTATAAGCAGATGTTTGCTTATTGCTGTTGGTAATTTCACTGTTCTAAATATCGCGGCTTCAGTTGCGCCGATGAAAAATTCCGGAGTGCAGTTTTTTTTTCAAGTCTATTCATTCAGCTCCATCTTCAGGCACATCCCGATGCTGGTGGTCCACCACTTGGATGTAATAGTGCTTGGAACTTATAAAAGAACTAGGATAGGGGGTCACTTATAAATGGAGCCACCTGGAGTTTTGCAACTGTGTGGCTCTGGAGAGCTAGCCCGCACACTTGTGCACTCTCTGTCTCTCTCTCTGCCCCCCTTCCTCCCTCCTTTCCCCTTCCTTTAGAGCGGAGACACCATTACTGGAGGTAAGAGGCAGGCCCTTGTGAAGGAGGTAGCCCAAGAAATGGTTCTCACAGGGTATGTAATACTTCTGTAGGGATACCTGTTTATTCTCAAATTATTTTATCTGTGATAGTTTCCTGTCATCAGCTTTTGTACATGTGCCTTGTGAATGGGGGCCAGTTGATCATTTTGTGTTGTTAGAGAATTTCAACAAGTTCTAAGAGGCTATAGGCGCTCAACAAGTCCTGTGGGAGAGGAGTAGGGTTGGGGCTTCCAGGGAAGTGTCCCAGGGCTTCTAAACTCTGCTCTGCTGAAGAACTAAAGCCACAGCTAAAGATGGTGCCATGTGTCTTGTGCCCCTTGTCTTGAGCTGTGAATAGGATAGCGTGAGAATAGGGGCTAACCCCCCACCCTGCTCAGAGAAGAGAGTCCTTTGACTCCCGACCATAATGGCGGTTATCCACTGCTGTTGGAAGGAAATGAGTTACAGCTCCATTTAGTGGGTGGTCACCCCGCTCTTGTGTTACAAATCTGAGATGACCATGAACGTGAAGTGCCTCTATTGTTCAGCAGACATAGTTTATGGTGGTTTCTGTGTTCAGATGAGTTCTCAAGGACTCTGTAGCCTTGGCCTGGGTCTCCCAAGGTCAGTGTCAGGTGCAGAGTGGGTGCTGCCATCCCTCTTGGCAGATCCCTATCAGGCCCATGTTAGTGCCTCACAGACAACTGTCTAAGAGCTACAGGTTAAACCCAAGTGTGTTCCTTGGGCCACCAGCATCCTCATTCCCTGGGGGACTCACTAGAAAGAAAGGTGGCCCCACCTTAGCCAGACCCCAATTTGAAGCAGATGTTCAGCTAATTGTGATGTAAAAGTGTTTTAAAACTGGAGAAGCCTCGCTGTAAGGAGCACTTGTCATTTTGAAAGGCTCTTCCACACTTTCTAATGAATATATCATCTAGTTGATAAAATCTCCTTCCTGGAAATATTCATGGGTATAGTATATAGTAGTATTGTCACTTAGAGGAGATTTTTAGAGCTTGTCTAATAAAAACTTAGCTTGTCATACACGCTTTCAATGAAACTTTCCCACAATTTGTAAGCCTGCAGATGTTGTTCATAAACATCTTCCTTGGTGTGGAAATCATTAGTCCACAGTGTAGAAATATCAGGAGCTTATTGTCTTCCTCCTTCTTTTAGCTCATTTCTTGTCTGTGACACATCTTGTGGAAATAAGTGATAGCTTTTCGTCCTATTTAGAAAACGATCACGTTTGGACATAAAAAGGTAGCAGAGATTCCTTGTGTCCACTACCGGAGCTAGGACAACTGATTTCTGGACCTTTCTCTGTGTTCAGTGATAACATGCCTATCGTGGGAGCAGACCAAATGAGAAATACGAATGAACTCTCACTGGAAGCTGGGGAAGATGGACAAAAACTGAGCAGCCTTAACGGTGTTGCTAATGCCACCATTTATTTTGCTACAGTTTGTATTAAACTTTTCATGATACATGTGATTGTTCTCAAAATTGTTAGGGAAATATGAGGACAGAATAGGAAACTGAAAATCAGCAAAGAAGGGAGGCTTTCTCCTTCACCTGCAGAATTTGAGGAGGACTCCGGCTCTTAGAGATCTTATGAAGAGAAGAACCGCAGTTCTGTTTTCCCGTGTGGAGCAAAGAGGTTGCGAGCTCAGGCTCTGCACCGCCTCCTCCCCTCCCTGTTTCTGATTACATTGGTCGTTCTTTGAGGTCAGGGGCTTATCATCTCTCTTTCCCTGTCACGATTCCACCCATAACATCCTGTGCAATAATAGGGTTTTTGAATGAACAAAGTAAAAATAATTAATTGGCGGGCAATACTGGGTGGGAAGCACTTGTAAATTCACTTCCAATACAACCACAAAGTTCCCACACTATCCTTAGAGTGTGTTTTCTCCTTATGATTTCCAGTTATTTTCAAGACCAATCAGTCAAAGTGGTGGAAAGACCCTGAGTGATAGATACCTGTTTCCATGCCTATGTGTGTGGCTTCCATGAGGCTAGTTGGGCCCTTCTGGCCACACATGTTAGATGCCCTTGAAGATGTGCAGATACTGAGAAATCTAGTGAAATACTGTGTTCCCTTTTGATACGTTGGCAGGGCGCATTAAAAATAATCTTGATTTCTGTGCTTAGCCTCATGTAAATACTTTCTGCTTTGATATTAGTACTTCAGGAAAATGGAGGGAAGCTGTAGAACTGTACCAATTCCAGGTTGTGTCGAGGAATTGAAAGAAATTTCAATGGAAAGAAACTTCTAGACAAAGGAACAGGTGAACAAGGTCATGAATCTGTATGAAATGGTTGTTAATTAAAAGCCTCCAGAAATCTTCCTACAATTAGATAAAAATAAAATATACTAGTTTGATGTGTTGTCATTATATTATAAATAATCCATTAAATATGAAACCAGCACAGTCCAGCTGACACATTTTGGTCCTCCTCTGTCTTACTTTAAGGACGTCAGCGGGTGCACCATATAGGCTGTTCTCTAGGGACCCTAATTCACCAGCAAAGAGATGTCTCCAGCAGTTTCCGCCATAGCCAACGCAACTCCACTATGATTTTGGTTGACAATAGAACCATTTTAGCTTGGGAAATTCATGGCCATTGACATGAAAAAAAAATATGAATATGGCTAAAATCATGGTGGCTGTTATTAAGCATGACCTTTCTTGATATTAAAATAATCTTCTCACATGCTGTGCGTACAAACTAAAAATTTGTGTTTGAGTAGTGGACAGCAGCCAGTAGAGCTTTTCCGTTTTGTCTATAGACCGCATGTGTGTTGCATATTCAAGACCTTATCAATGGGCCAGAGATTTAAAACTTTCTATATGTGTTCGTGCATGTGATGGACTGAACTATAATGTTGTACCTTTGGGTCAGCTGCTGTGAAAACAGGATTCTTGTTCGCCTTCCTTGAGAGGTGCACTGTTATCTTGGTGGAAAAGCCATTTTATGAAATTTGTGTAGCTGGGTCTCTTCTAATTCTGGTAGAGAATATGGCCTTCGAGCATGGGATTTGTCAAGTTGATGAAGGTGACATTTTCAAGCTTGAGGGGACCTCAGATGTCATGTAGTCCAGCACCTTCATTCTCTGAATAGGAAGACGGAGGGGCAGGAATAGAAGTCACTTCAGCAAGGTGCCACTAGATGTCTGGGTCAGCACACTGTGGCCAGATGACCAAGTCAATTGTATTGGAGCCTGGCCACACCCTTTGGTTTACTTAGCTTCTGTGTCCACTGGAAATACAAATAGTAGAGTTGAGGAGAAGCAACAGAGACCCTGTGAACCTCCAAGCTGAAAATATTTATTACCATCTCTTTACACAAAATGTTTTGCTGATCCCTGATACAAATGGCACACTTTGGGGGTTTTTGTTGTTTGTGTTTTGTTTTGTTTTTTTTAAAGGATTTTTATTTATTTATTCTTAGAGAGGAAGGGAGGAAAGAGAGGGAGAGAAACCTCAGTGTGTGGTTGCCTCTTGTGCGCCCCCTACTGAGGATCCAGCCTGCAACCCAGACATGTGCCCTGACTGGGAATCAACTGGCGACCCTTTGGTTCACAGGCCGGCCCTCAACCCACTGAGCCGCACCAGCCAGGGCAAATGGCATACTTTGAACTCAGTCTTCTGCCTTCTAGGCAGGTTGTCTTCCATCTCTAGCTTTATTCATGAAAGGTGCAAATATGCATATATTACTTTCTTCACCACTCTACACTTTTCTTTTTAATAATCTCTTCCCTTTTATTCCTGCTTCTATGTAATTGAGGGTAATTTTTTGTAATATTTCATTATTTTACTCAGAAATTAAAAAATTTAATGGAATGGGAGATCGCTGTTACATATACTTTTAAAACATAAGATTCTGAAAGTCATTAAGCAAGGCTAAGAAGATATAAAAAATTAGAGTCCAGGCAAACACTTCATTCGAGAATCAGTAATGGTGAAAGTATATGGACATGGCCCCAAACAAGCTATGAAAATAGAATTTTTACAATAGATAGGTAACTCAGAAAATTTGTGAATTTTTCATTCTGTAGTTCTTGACAGCGTTCAATGGGAAGCCAATTGGATTTGTCTAGGTTGTTGAGTAGAAATATTACGAGTCATCTAAACAAAAGACAACTGTGAACTTCAGTGCTGCCTCACACAGTGATGAGTGTTTGCAAAAGTGTTTCAAGAAGGCTTTCAAAAATTAGATTAGGCCATTTGGTAGATTCAGCCAATTCTGGGTTTCATTAATCCTATAATCGCTGTCAAATTCAATGACATGATACATTTGGTGGGTCCTGTGAGTATATTCAAGTTCCATATTACAGCTGAGAGCAGAAGACTGGGCCATAGATCAAGTAGGAAAAAGCACTTAATGGTCTCTGTGGGTGAGATTGTCCTCTCTGTGGGATAATTGGAGAGGAGTACCACCCAATTTGCCCAGCAGGACGCTCCTACCTGAGGAGTTTCAATGAGATCTCAGGGTTCCAGGAACCAGCCAGAGCCTATATGGTATTTCAGGGAGAGTAAGCTATGATGCTTGCCTTCTTCCGAGATAGCATCAATTCCCTGAGGGTAAGCACCCATCTGCTCATCAAAGCCCTGGTCCCACACAATGACTGGCACAAAAGTCCTCAATAAAATGTTTTGATTGAATGAATGAATGAATGAATGAATGAATGTATTGTCATGAAGTTACTAGGCAGAGAGAAATAGTTCTCAGACTGCATTGTAGCCAACAGAACTGTCCATTAGAGGGTCTCTACATCACACACAACACTGACCACAGAACCTTGCAGAAAGGAGTCAACGCCCAATGATTGAAGGCCTCTGTGTGTAGGGGCTTGGCTCGTTCTGTGTCTACTCCGATTCCTCTCTCTGTCCAGATTGGCCCATCTTCTCCAGTTAGCAGCTAAGCCAGGCTCTTTACTGTCTTTTCAGGAGATTTGTTTGCCATTTCAGATCCTTTCTGGGAAGAGGAAGGACAAAAGGAGTGGCTAGAGGTCTGACATTCCCCAGCAAATGTCAGGGGATGGTCCATGTGGCTGTGCTCTGGGCTCCTGGCTCATTAAGCCATCTGGTGGGGGGGCGGGTCGCTTTCTCCCTGGGGCAAAACGTTCTTCAATGTAGAAACCCTTGTTCTGGCGCCTGTTGTGCAGGTTGCCACTGTCGCCTGTCCGGCCAGCTGCCTTGCCCTCGCCACCAGACTGAGCGACTCTCAGTCCTGGCTCACCAATTCCTCGTCATAAAACATTTTTTGTTCTGGTTTTTGTTGTTGTTGTTTCTTTGTTTGGTGATACATGTATTAATTTATTTTCCCATTTTGAAGTTTGCTCTTCAACAAAGCCAAGGAGTCTTTGGAGCCCTTTACTGCTGCGGCCCAACTGCCCACAGTTACCATCACACTTGCGTAAAAGGCTTTTAACTACTTGTGTGTGAGGTCAGTTAACAAACAGTATCTATTCCACAACTATCATTCCCAACCAGGCCCTGTGGGATCTCTGGAAGTCATGGCTGAGTAGCCTCTATGGTGTGATTCACAAGCATCAGCTATTATTGCTGGGTTTGGAAGGAAAAGGTGGCATCTTTTCTCAAGTCCTAAATGTATAACTTTGCATCCTTTGTACTTGATTGAATAAAGAGACAGGAGAAGTCATTGCAAGTTATAAAGCTTGAATGCATACTGAATCCAACAACAAAACCTCTAAAAGACTTTTCCTAGGATCATTGCAGAAATATGAATATAGACTATATACTAGATAATATTGTACTGATATTAAGTTTTAAGTGTGATACAGTTTTGTAGTTTGTAAACATAATGTCCTTTTTGTTAAGAGATAGAGGCTGATGAATTTTTGGCTGAAGCGCCCTGGTGTCCATTACTTACTGCAGAATGGTTCAAGTAAACATTTTATACAGATGGAGGGAGAAGATAAAGGAGAAAAGGGAGATGGGTCTAATAAATGTTGAAAAATATGAACAATAGGTAAACCTATGTCATTGTTTTTCAACCTCCACACCGGACCATTTGGGCCAGTCACTCTATTGAGGCATTCCGTGCACTGTATGACGTGTCACAGCATCCCTCGTCTCGACCCACTAGATGCCAGTAATGCTCCACCACCCCCAGTTGTCCCCAGACCTGGTCAAATGCCCACCGGGGAGTGTCCACCTTGTTGGGAGCCGCTGCTGTAGGTGAACAGGGCAAGGGTGGTAGTTTGTACACTCCTTTCCACTTTTCTGTACAATTGGGGTTCCTTAAACTGAGAAGTCAGGGGAACTCAGTCTTGGTGGGGAGGGGGAGCTTGCCAACAGAGGGGAACCGCCTTTGCCGTCTAAGTGAACCTTCTTCTGGAAAATGAAAATGACTTTATATCAAGGAAACTGATCATGGCTTAAGTTACAGCAGAAAGATTTAGACTTAAATTCTTTGACTTCAAGTTGAGGCCTTTGAGTTCCATTTTGTCTTTAGAAAAACAGGAGGCTTCCAGGACCTCTTGCTGGCTGGAGTACGTTATGGATTATAGCATCCCTCTCTTGAAATCATTCACACGCCTGCTCATTGTCATACGGCTCCTTGTGAAGGATGCTCCACAGATGAATGCTATTCATGCATTTGTTTGTTGAAACAAATGGTATGAAAGTTCCTATGTACCAGATCCTGTACTGAATGCTGATAAGAGTGGTTGCAGGTTGGGATCTAATAATGCAGGATACAGGCTTATTGGCCATGGGTGAACTCAGGGGTCCCATGGTGGCCACATGTATACATTCTTATCGTGCAGAAAGAATAGTCCTAGCAGCCATTCAACAGCGGAGGGTAATATGAAGACATATGTTATTACTTCTATGTATTTAGGTCTCCCGTCCAGAAGCAAATAATAATATACCTATTTTTGTGCAAGTTTTTGTAGATAGGAAAGCAAGCACAACAGGACCACGTCTATGTCCGGCGAGTCAACAAACAGTACGCATTGCACACCTACCGTTGCCACGTACTGAGCACTCTAGGGATGGAAGATGAAAGGGACTGCTGGCGGCCTTATAGGAAGTGTAATTGGCTGAGGGATATTACAGACAAAAAGAGATTATTCCAATTCAAGGTCACATTGCTAATGAGAAGAGTTCAAGTTGCAGGGAATTATTAACAAGTCAGTGTTTACTGAGCATAAGCTACGTGCAGAACGTGGAATTTTTTGAAGGTATGAACTCTCAGGAGCTTATAATCTAGGAAGACATGGATTAACACAGTAATTATGGAAGGTCAAGGCTACCTCAGTGGTGCACACAGTGGCTTCCTAAGTCCAGGGGAGCAAGGGAACCATTTCAACCCTGCCCAGGGAATGAACCCGCAGCCTCGGTGTGTCAGGACGATGCTCTGCCCACCTGAGGTACCCGAGCAGGAGCAGAATGTTTTCTTACGCCTATGGACAGAGAAATTTTTAAAAAGTACATCATATTGTGTACATTCTTTCTGTAACCAATTTTGTTCATTTGTTTTTGATCCATTGTCTCAGCCGTCCTGGTGACCACCAGCGCCTCTTGTGAAGGTTTTGTGAGATTTAAAATGGAATAACCTGTGAAAATCCCTAGAACGGTGTCTGCCTAATAGCAGTTACCGAACGCGTATTACCTGCCTCCTCCCCTGACCCACACGCTTACAGGCTAGAAGGCTGGGAGCTGCCACTGTGATGCCTAGGGTTCAGTGCCAGTACCATCATGTACCTTGGACTGTTATATGAACTCAGCGCATATTGAGCTTCTGTTACATGTTGGACACTAGTCTGAGTAAGAAGAGAAATATGGTGAAGACCTGGTCCTTGCCCTCACAGAGTGCGCACCGGCCTTGGCATCATGGGCGCGGACAATGGCATGCTAGTCAAAGGGGCTCGATTATTGATGGGCTGGCTGTTCCCACATTTAGCTCTCAAGTGCCTCTCAGGGCATCCTTGGCCAGCCTGGCCGTCATTCATCTGTTTCCTCCAGTACAATACGGGGCTAATGATAATTGTCCTTCCGGATCCACTGTGTTGGAGACTCCAGTGTGCTAACAGATTCAAGTGCACTTTGCAAAAATCAAATGTCTAAATTAAGGCAGAGCTGCGTCTGACTTTCATAGACACCCCTGTGTGCAATGTTTGGGGAGTCCAGATACACGCTGTCAGTCTTGCAAGATGTCTTAAGTCTGTGACGGGATTGTTTACAGAGGGGGCCTAAAGTTTCTATGTCCAGAGTTATGGAAGAGAACTAGTTAACCTGGCGTCAATTCTCCTAGTGATTCTCCCGGACAGCCAGTTAGAAACCAAGTAATTCGGTAGGCTGGAGAGAAGTTTGTACTGAAACTCCTGGATGTATAATGACGCAATGAGTTTTACTGGGTGGGTTGTAAACCACACAGTGAAGCTGCGGAAAATAATTAGAACAATGTTTCACTTTGATTATTATAATATACATCCAAATGTCTTTTACCGGAGTTAAACTCTCGGTGTACCCTTCATTTGAGCTCTACTAAAAGGATTTGGTTATGGATATATTGTTGAGTTTCTGCTTTTAAGTGGCTTGGCATTAATATTCAAACCAGTTCTTGGCTGCTTACTTTTCTTCCTTGACTGAATTTTCCTGTTGTTCTTGTCATAATAGAAGTGAAATGTCAAAAATTGTTGGTAGGATGATTCCTCTCGGCGCATAGCTTTGAGGTTATTTTCTTCCTATTCATGTAGCTTTCTTCACACGCACCTGCACTGAAAGCTGCTGCCGAGGGACCATGGGATGGAAAACTTACTTGTTCTACTAGAGTGAAAACTGACTGCTCTACTAAAGCCTGAGTGGATGACGAGAGTTAGTTTCTAAAATAGAACAGAATGCAACCTAATTCCCAACACGTCTATGTAGCAACAGCATGATTAACCGGAACCACACGATTACATCGGGCCCTGGCCAGTGGGGCTCAGTTGGTTGTAGAGTCGTCCCATACACCAAAAGGTTGTGTGTGCAAGTCCTGTTCAGGGCACGCACCTGGGTATTGGGTTTGATCCCCGGTTGTGGCGCGTTCGGGAGGCAGAGAAGGGATGTTTCTTTCTCTCTCCCTCTCTCTCCCCCTCCCCCTTCCCTGTCTCTCTTTCCCTCTAAAATCAATATGTATATATTTTTTAAAAAGACTGAGTTGGTTAGTCAGCGACTAATTGGAACAAGAAACTTTGCATGAGAGAACCCCCTCAATCCTAAAGATCACACAAAGTTGGTCAGAAAGAGAAAAAAGGCTGCCACCAAACTTGGAGCTTTTTAAATTCATGCAGAACCACTTTTGTTTCTTTTTCTACCTCCCTCTCTGCTTCTGTTGCCTTGATCCACATTGCTCCTCAACCTGCAGTGTCATCTGTTTGCAAATTGCTTGAGATTAGGAGTTTTGTTAGTTTGTGGGCGCTATAATCCAGCCACCATTTAGAGCAAAATAAATGAGAAAATACTTTACATTTTATAACACCATTTGTAACACTATACAACTTTGGGTTATTCTGAAAATAATCTTTGTGAGTTCAAAGAAATAAAGATGATCGAACTCAGGATCATATATTATTTTGTTGGATTTTTGTGGTGTCATTCTCTGCCATGGATGAATAACTGAATAGATATGTCTTATCGGAAATGGACATGATAATGAGCTTCTCAATACCAGTTTCTGAGGTACAGCTTCATCCTGGCTCCTGCTGGTCAGTACTGCCAGGTGTTTAAGGAAGCCCCGAACCTGAAGCTGGACTTCATTACGGTAGAGGGTTCATGGCATGTAATTTGAAGTAGCAAGTAGTATGCTTTCTTTCTGGACACTCTTCTAAGTAGTTGCAAACCGCCAGCGGGAGCTTTGCGTAGGGTGACTTTTAATGGGCTCTACCCTCGTCCTCTCCCATTTCCACCCCTCCCCACCCCCCGCAATCTACACAACCTCAGTCTCACTTCCAACTGCATTGCTGGGTTTATTTCCCTCAAAGGGAGGAAATCTGGCGCCGCCATTGCACATCGAGCCTCCGTGTCTTTATTTTTCCAATACATTAATTAATGCCTCACCGGCTTCTGTTGTTTGGTGAGGCAGACTTGTGAGTACCCAGGAAATCCCGTACGTGGAAGTGATTTTTAAAGTGTTAGGTCAAACATAAAAGTTGCTGTCGTTACTATTAGAACCACTTGTAACACAGCACACCATCTGTGGACGATTCTATAAAGGTCCAGCACTGTACTCCTGACTTTATTCATCTCATTGATCTGCATAACATCGCTGTGAGCTGGGTGTGATTTGTATTTGACACAAAAACTAAAACCCAGAAAGGCCAAGTATTTTGCCCAAAGCTGTGCAGCCATTAAGTGGCCAACCTGGGATTTAAAGTCATTCTGTCTGATGTAAAGATATCTATTTATCATAATTAGGCTTCAAGTGGGAACATCAAGAATGCTTTTTTTAAAGTTGTATTCAGCACCAACTATAGGTTCAGTGCTGAGCTGTGAATTATACATTTATTACTTTATGAGCTATAGAGGGACACTAGTGTCAGTTGTGCTGGATTATTCTGTGTTCTGGGGGCTGTCTCGTGCATTGAAGCTTGTTTAGCAGCATCCCTGGCCTCCACTCACTAGATGACAGAATTCTTGTCCCTCTTGTTAGTCAACAATGTCTCTAGACATTGTCATTGACAAGCGTCCCCAGGACAAAATCACGCCAGGGTGAGAATCAATGAGTGAGACTAATTCTGGTTTACTGATGCTGAAAATAAGGCAGAAAGAGTTTAGAGTCCAGGGCCACAAAGCTAATAGGTGGCAGAACTTGAATCTGACCCGGGACTTCAGAAGCCGGCCTCATTTTCCTTTTCTCACACAGCATCCCTTCTGCTAATCCTGAAGTGTGTTTCCTAGGAAACACCCGTCACCGTGCAGCCTGCAGGGCGTTTTCTAGGAGCCCACCTGTTCCTAGGTCAGATTTTCCATCAAGATTGTATTTAGGGACAAGAGGTGTACCTCCGGGAAGAAACCATGAGTTGCTTCCACCTACGGTCCCAACACAATTAGCTCTGCAGCTTTGCCTGTCCCAGTCACCGCTGTTACCACTTCCTGCAAATTAGGAAGATCTTTTATGTCCAGGACAGTTTGAATCTGTTGCAGAGAATAGATGGGTGAAGCGCAAAGTCGCAAATCAGTTCAGTGAATCCTGGGGAGTTTCTGGACAGACGGAAATAGTCCTGCCAATGTAGGTCGCTATTTTTAAAGCTGAGCTAAGTGTTGGAATGTGGTTCACACAGCCATGATCTCAGGTTGAAGTCACAGCACATCAGAGTTGCAAGAAATCTCAGGGCCTGGTCTGGGACAAGTAGAAATTGATCCTGCCTACCAGGGAGCACACGTGCAGCCGGTATTACTGACTCCTGGGAAAAACTATCTAATAATTTTATTATGTTTGAGACCAGCTGAAAGTCTTCAACTTCTGGCCTTATAGGAAGGTGTAACTAGGGCTTGCGGCAACCCCTTCTGGCCCTTGTCTTACCAGAAAGGAAAACACAGATGACTGATCCTTCCACCCTTTTCTAGTTTGAGCCGAGATAAAGCCGTTTAGGCTTGCATTCCTACCCAAAGTCCCATGTCCTCTCAAGGGGGAGGCAGAGATGTATGTCGCAGATTTGATCGCACCTACTACACGGTGGGCCAGGCAGCATACTAAGTACTTTTAAAACACATGTAATATTCTTCGAAGGCTGTGGTCCCATTATCACCATCTTATAGAAGAGTTGTTGGGACTGAAAGGGTTAGAGAGGTTGAGTAACTTGCTCAAATTTATGGAGAAGAACTGGCAGAGCCCGGATCCAAGAGAGATTGATTCCAACCTGGCAACCCGGTGGTTCTCAGAGTAGAGTGGGCACCGGCGTGGCCTGGCAGCTTGGTCGCCTCATCACCTTGGAGCTTTGGGTTCAACAGTCTTAGGTGCTGGCTAGTAATTTGCATTTCTAAGAAATTTCTGGGTACTGGTGGTCCTCAGACCACAATTGCTGCTCCAGAAGCCAGGCGGTGCTGGACTACCACACCCCGCTGTTGCCATCTCTTCTGTACTAGAGAGGGTTCTAAAGCCAAACAGCCACAGACTCTGCCTTTATATGCACTGGCCCTTTGGCCTCTCTCAAAGTGGACACCTGTTTGCCTTTGGGTAGAAAACTGTTTGAACAGTGATGGGATGGGGGGTATTTGGGAGTGGTGGGGAGTTTGGTGCAGCCACAGAGGTGGGAGACGAAAAAGCAGGTTCCTGGAGTATCTTCCCAGTGGAGAATAAACAACCGGCGTGCAAAGCTGGATATTGTTGGGGTAGCCTTCCAGTAACCACACGGCACAGACGTGGCACCCAAATCCCTGCACAATTATGACCCGCATCCTCGGTTTTTCTCCAGACCGTTAATGGTTTGATGTATGCAAAGACTATTATCTTTCTTCTCGCACTTTTAATTCTCTAAATCTTTACTCATGCCTTTGTGACCTATGTGTTTTATATCAATACATTAACAGACAGATACATAGTCATGTCTTAGTTTAATTATTGATGTCCTTTGACCTAAATTAACTCAATTAGTGTTTGTGGATTTTTCCAGCAGTAGTTCTTCACTTGGTATTTTATGACAAAAGAGTTTATTGGAGCCTGGCCTGGTGGCTCGGTTGGTTGGAGTGTTGTCCCATCCACAGAACATTTGCAGATTCGATCCCCGGTGAGGGCACATGTCTAAATTCTTGGTTCGATCCCCGGTCCAGTTGCATACAGGAGGAAACTGATCGATGTTTCTGTCTTGCATTGATAAACATCAATCTGTCTGTCTGTCTCTCTCTAAATTAATAAACATCATCCAGTGACGATTTAAAAGAAAGATGTTTTGGAAAACAACTTTCTGGACTGTCGTTTCCTACTTCCTGAACATACCGTACAGGACAGAATGTCATTCGCAATAAAATTCAGGTTTCCTCAAGCTCATTATTACAATTATAGTATTTTACATGTCAATTACACAAGGAAGCCTGTGTCTTTCTTTTAGTGATTTAGACTTCAGGGGGGAAAAGCAACAGAAGAAAGGGAAAGAAAAGAGAGAAAAGGCAGTGTACTGTATTTGCTTTGAAGAAGTTACCCCCTCCGGAAAAGGTTAATATTCTGATATAGCACATAATTTAGTAAATGCAGAATCAGTGGTTGCGTTCTCCACCTAGGCCTCCTTTCTCTTCAAAGAGTATTCTTTGTGCCACCCCTTACTGTACTAATGGTGTTACAAACCTGTAATAACAGAATATACTGTATTCATATCTCTAAGGGCTTGGGTTTTTTGGTCCAACCTTAGAAAGTGTTCCCAGTGCACTCTCAGCTAGTGTCGAGAAATTGGCAGTTTGGGGTGGTAGCTCAGCGTGGAAACTCGTGTGTTCTCTCCCTGCGGTGAAGCAGCGCATTTTGTTAAAAAACCACCAGAGGAAATTGCTACTGCTGAGTTTTACAGGAAGAAGAGGAACAAAAACTGTTGCCATGTCTTTGTTTTTGAACAGTCAAAAGACAAGAAACAATCCTGCGGCAGCATTAAAAATTTGCCAGACCTGTACTAAGTGTGTGAACTCTTGTTCACCACACTTTATGATGGACATGGGAAAATTGAAAGGAAGTTAAAGAAAAGCAAGGGAGGTGGTTAAAATTATGCCAAATAGTCCCTCCAGAAAACTTACAGGAAAGGGGCTTATTTCTCCTGAGGACATTTTGGGTCCCTGGCAGATGTATGAATTGGGTGGGGGCTTGGGGTGAGTTTCCGTGCTCTGTGGGGAATTAAGTCTCCCCTACTCAGAACCAGGTTGACACTCCTGGTTTGCGTGTTGGCTGCATGAGAGCTGTGGGGTATATTTGTGTAAGTTGTGAATATTGAGCCTGTTGTAGGAGTCAGGTTCGGTTCGCTAGTGAGACGCTGATGATGAGGTGCTGGAAATGCCATCCCTCATGTTGCCTGTACTCTCTAGTGCCAGGCTGCAATTTGGATCTGTCTACAGGCTCTCGCAGATTCTCCAGCGTGTAACTTCACCTGGAGCAAAAGGCTAAATAATGAGGAATGTTGGTGAATCATCACGGTATCGCTCTTTTGCTTTCCATTGTTCATCTCTGAAGGAGTCTTGGACACTGATGACAGAACAGTGGAAATTCTACAGGTCCTGGGGAGAAGTGGCGTGACCGGGACTCAGCAGTTCTCCTGAAACTGGACTGGGGCTGTGGTTGGGGAATGTGGCTGCGCAGGACTGCCCATCACAACATTTTGTCACATGGAGTCACTTCCCCTTTCCTGTTCATCTTGGAAAAGCACTCTTCTAGAAAATTCTCTATACCCTATCCTTTCATTTTGCTGACAAGTCAGATAATATGTGGATCGTTGTTGCGAATTAAACTGGGAGCTTGTCTAAGGTTTTATGGCTTACCTGGAGTGGAGTGTGGCTAGTATGAATGGAAATTTTGTCTTTGGTCTCAATAGTTCAGGTTATTTGACCCGAAGACCCAGTAATGTCGTTTATTTTTACATGTGTATTTATATTGTGGTGTGATATCTATTTATGTGCCAAACTGTCCCAGTGTCTTGTCTCAGGAATGCGTACTTAATGGAAAGTGTGCAAAAATTTTGTTGAGAATTGGCTTGTGTGTGCTCAAGTAACTAAATCTTTCTGAGGCATTTGTTGTTGCCTCATGTGCACAATGGAATAAGTACATTTACCTCATAGGGCATTCGTGAAACCGGAAGCAAGACACTACAAAGGACACTTCCGAGCATGTATCAGACACAAATGACTCATTTCATCAGCCAAGGATACAGCCCACCATGGAGAGGAGCAAGCGCTGGGTCACTTGTCTAGTGTCTCAGAAGAAATGTTCAAGAATCCGGTGTAATGATGCTTTTGTTTATTTTTTTTCTAGCCACAGGACGAAGTCTTCAGGCTGGCCTCCTCCCTCTGGCACCTGGGGCTTGAACCAGGTTGCACCCTATGGATGGGAGATGACGGCGAACCGGGATGGCCGCGACTGCTTCCTCAGGTCGGTTGAACCTGGCATAACTGTAAAATCTTTGGCTTTGGGGATGTCTCTGTTTTGACCCTCTACTGAGGAGAATTAGCATATGTGTATTGTGGACTTATGAGCTTTGGGAGGCCATTGCACCGTGAAGTTGGTTTCCTGTATTTACTGTCTCGTGGCATGTGGTTGCTTCGTTCTTGGACAGGTACCTTCTTAGAGTGACAATTCAACGCAGCCCCAGGTACTCATTGTCTGATGCTCACGTGAGAGTGTTTGGCATGAGGAGTACCAATGCTTTCTAGACATACTCAACACAGGAATGTCACTAACTCGCCTGTAACTAGAAAACTCAGCTCAAGGGGTCATGTGCGTTGTGGATTGTGTCATAAACTGGTCACACTGACATTGACTAAGGTTTTTATTTTGCTGGTGCTCTTTTTTTAAAAGGTTTTATGTACTTATTTTTTTTTTATAGAGAAGGGAAGGGAGAGAGAAAGAGAGGGAGAGGAACATCCATGTGTGGTTGCCTCTCATGTGCCCCTCCACCAGGGACCTGGCCCACAACCCAGGCGTGTGTCCTGACTGGGAATCAAATCAGCGACCCTGTGGTTCGCAGGCCAGCGCTCAGTCCACTGAGCCACACCAGCCAGGGTGGCGGTGCTTTTTAAAAAAAAATGGGGAAAAAATATATATATATAACATAAAATTTGCCATTTAACTCATTCTTAGTCGTACAATGTAGTGACATTAAGTATTTTCACAATGTTGTACTATTATCGCCACTACCTATTTCCAGAACTTTTTCTTCATCCCCAGCAGGAACTTCCTCTTCCCCCCATTCACATCTCACTGGTAAGCTCTGTTCTACGTTCTGTCATTAGGAATCTACCTATTCTAGGTACCTCACCTAAGTGAAATCATACAGTATGTTCCTTTTCTATGGGACTTGTTTCACTCAGCACAATGTCCTCAACATGGTCATGAATTTATGTAATTAACTCAGTTAACGTGTCATAGATGCTTTTGGTCAAAACAGTAAAAATTGCCCTGACTGACGTGGCTTAGGTGGTCTGTTTTCACCCTAAAGCGAAGGGTCGCCGGTTGGGTTTGCAGTCAGGGCACATGCCTGGGTTACAAGTTCAGTCCCCAGTTGGGGCACTGAGTAGAGGAAATGTATTCATGCTTCTCTTTCACTTCGATGTTTGTCTCCATCTCTTTCTGCCTCCCTCTCTTCCCCTGTTTAAATAAATTTTAAAGGGAAAGTTTCTGCCAAAAAATTGAAATTTTCAAGAAAAGCATACATTATGAATTCATCAAGGTACATCTCAGATTTCTCCAATTACAAAGGGTTCTCCTTTTTCCCTGGTTAGATTTGGGTCCCTGTACCTTCCAGGCTATTTGATCAATAGAGAGGAACAAGGGCGATCCTCGGTGGCATTTTCCCATTTACAAGGGCCTAGAGCCAGCTGTTGAAATGTGTAAGAGGACATTAGCAAATTAACAGTGCCACTTTTCCAGATCTCTGGGGGTGTCTGTCCACAGTCCTCAGAGACTCTGTTTTAAGATGTCAGGGACTGGAGTGCTTTGGAAAGTGTTTGCACTGTCCCTGTCACTAAGGAGTTTTACAAATAATGAGAGTCATTGTGAGTTTTTCCTTACGTACTGAGTAATGTCCATTATAAAAAGATTCTCTCATTACCAGAGTTTCTCGGAGCCCTGTTTGTAGTATGGAGTGTATCTCTAATCATTCGTTTTAGAAGTTAAATGAGCAATTAGAAAATGAAGCCATGGTTAGTAATTAGCACCTTTGCAGCTCTCACTCTTTCACATAATCTCTTTGAAAGAGATTAGACGTCTTCTCTTTTTATATCGTAGTAGGTTCTAAATGATAAGCCCCACCAGGGTGTCATTTTTGAAGGAGGTATAACTATTTGCAAGTGTTAGACAAAGCTATGGGAGGAACCAGGCCTCACGTGTTGAAAGTTAGAGCCTCAGAGCTAAGTAATGAGCTACTTTTATCACTGTGGGTCTTTTAGAACATGGTTCGGGAGAGTTCAAAATGGATTCAAATTTCGTCCTCCCTCTCCCCTTCCCAACTATTTAGAGTAGGACTGAATACCATGTTTTGTATAAAGAGTTACTAATCCACAGAGTTAACGAAGTGTTAATGGCATCACACACGTGTTAATGTATTTTTTATAATATTGAATAGTCGCGCATTAGTCATTTTCATCCTTGGCTGCACATTGCAATAGCCTGAGGTGCAGTAAAACATCTTGACTCCTGGGTGGCTTGGTTTGGTTGGACTGCTATACAAAAACGCCCTAGACTGGGGAGATTAAATATGGAAAATTGTTTCTCACAGTTCTGGAGACTCGGAAGTCTAAGATCAGGGTGCCAACTTGGTCGCATTCTTTGTAAGGACTCTCCCTGGCTTGATGACAGCTGTCTTCTTGCTGTATCCTCATATAGGAGAGAGCAGAGAGAGCGCTTATAAGTAATCCCATCATGAGGGGTTTGCCCACGTGACCTAATCATCTCCAAAAGGCCCCACCTTCCAATAGCATTACATTGGGTATTAGGGATTTAGGAGAACACAGTCATTCCATAGCACTGGATCTGGGGTAGATCCTAGGAATAGAGACAGTCAGAATCTTCCATGGTGATTCTGGTGAACAGCGATGGCTGCTGTTGTAATGCACTTTTCTCTACAAGACCTCATTTAATACAGAATAATTATCACAATTTCAAGATGATGAAAGTGTGCAAACTAATAAAATGGCTTTCCCAATGTTATATGCATGTACCAAGTCCCAACCCATTGATTCTCCAAGTATACTAGATCCACCGCCAAGAAAGAACGTCTTTTGTTGGTATTCTGAGGAACAGAGAGCATTGCTTCAGAATCATGACAGATGGAAAATAAAAAGTAGTCAGTTTATTTTTAGGAGAAAGAGCAGAGGAAGGGAAGGGACAGAGACAGATGTAATGAGAGAAAGTACAAGGTGATGAGAGAGTCTCAGGAAGAAAGAGCATCCTAGTTAGAAATGGATAAAAGAGGTGGTTGGATGGGAAGAGAAATGAACAGAAACACAGAAGGTTCTCTGGGACAGTTGTTATAATAACAGCATCAATAGATAGTAGGTGTGCGTAAAGGTGCGAATGCATTTGAGTATATGGTTGTCGATATAAAGAAAGATATTGATGGAGATGTTGATACAGATATACAGATATAGTTGTAGACAGGCATGAATGGGTATATATTATAGATACAGATGACATAGACATAGATACACATGTGTGACCATTCCACTGGGTGCGCCCAGGAAGTTGTTGGTTCATGGGTATTGTTCCAACATGATTACGGGTGGCACCTCCATTTACTGTCACAGTGTTCTGCTTTGTGTATACAAGATGACATAACTAAATATCACACTAGCAAAGTTTAGAGAATTCTTGCAAGATGGAAGATTTTATTTAATCTTGAAAACTGTCTTTTGAGGTAGTTAAGGTATATAAAGGAATCTCCTTTTGGCAGAAAGAGCCAAGATTCAGAAGGATCGGGTTCTCCACATCCTTAGACTAGTCAGCCCAGTATTTGCCCCACATCTTCAGATGCTAAGCCTCTGAAGTGGAGTTGAATCCATACTAAGCCTCCTTATTTTGTAGGAGTCCCCACCACTAGACTTAGCCAGCCCTATCCATGTGTGCTCAGCTCAGCTCACCTCCACCTGTCCCTGCCACAGCCTCCCTGCTCAGTGTCCTTAGAAACGGCCTGATCAGCTTGGTTGTCTGGTCCTGTGCTTCTTTCAAAAGCTCTCCTTGGTCATACCCAACATTTATTGAGCACCCTAAATACTCAAGATCCATTTATGAGTAAGATGAGTGCTTACCTTCAAGGATCTTAGAGTGTGGAGGAAGTAATAAGTGAAATAATAGCATATGCTTTAAATACAATGGAAGCCTTCAAGGAGGAATTAATGAAATCTCTCGGGAGTGAGGGTGATGGCGGGGCGAGGATGCAGGCTAGGTGTAGCCTCGGGCCTCGCTACGGAGGGGCCAACCATCATTCTCGACCAAGCAATGTCATTCTTACCCTCTTTAGCGACACAGAACATGTAAGAATCAGAGAATAGGGAGCGTCATGTGTTATTATTTACTGTATGTTTCTATGTATAATTTATGCCTATGTTTTTGGCCCAAACTTTCAGGAAAAAATGTTTCATTTTATTTTTTAATTCAGTTATTTATTTATATTGGCATACTTTTTTGTATTATAAAGGAACAGTAGCATTTATTTTTTATTATATTATTTAACATACAAAATATTATATTTTGATTATATTATGGTACAAGAAATTTTATGTAGCAAATAATTACACAACAGAAGAATAGATACAAGGTAAAAGAAATTTTAAAAAGAATTAAAAACATTTATATAGATACGGAATTAGTACTACCAATGTATAATGTGCATCCTTCTTTTTCCCTCAAAAATTTGAACCAAAAAAGTATGCATATACCACAGTAAAATATAGTATTTTCCAGTTTTGAGTTAAATGGAATAAGAACATGTTTGTTTGTAGGGGTAGGGAGACTGAACACAAAAATATGATTCATAAATTTGGGGTTTTGGTTTTTGTAGATTGAAGGAAAAATTTAAAAAAGAAAAATAAATATTAAAAAACCAGCTGGTAAGATTGGTTATTATGAGGCAATGTGGAGTGTGGGGCTAGGAATGGCGTAGGGGGAGACTGGGGGGTCATTTCCAAATTACATGCCCGGATTTTTCAACTTCGAAGTTTTAGCGTGTTGTGTTTTAATTTTTTCTCCTGTTGTTTTTCTGGCTACCTTCACTCTGTCAGTCAGCAAAAGCAGCTGTGTGTACATGTTGGACAAGGCACACTATTCTGTTACTCTACCAGCAATTCCCATGGTGCACAATTAGAGAGGGTCACTACTTTGACATGCAGAGGAATTCAGTTCTGAAAGCAAGAATGGCGACTAGTAATGAGATGTGGGAACTTCCACTTTCTTCTCCAGTATGGATTTAGCCCAACTTGGGAGAAGTTAGCCAGTCCGCCCTGCTAGTCAATTCTGGGCTTAATGTGAAATGTGTTCTTGGCTCATCTATCTCCAGAAAAGAATAATCTGAAAAGATCCAAGCAGCTTGTGTGCCCCTCTCCCCTTTGTATTATTCACCACAGAAGACAGTCAAGTCAATGCGACCGGATTCTGTCATCGTAGAAATTAGAAATCTCAAAGCGTTACGTCATCATTACGCATGAGCCTTAGAGTATTCCCTGTGCTCTACCTAGTCTAATTCAAGTGTCCCGGAGAGGGAAGAATGTTGATTGTCTTCCAACATTAGTTGGTATTTCTAGGGCTATTCTTCTGTATTTCCCTTGATTTTTACTCCAAAATTAATTTCATAAGAAATCTTAATGGTATTCTGTGGATGATTCCCTGAATGTGTTACTGTGTTGTGGTCCTTCCCACTACTCTGTAATATCTTCATATTTGAAACAATACAATTTCCTAATTTATCAAGCCTGCATTTTTAAAGGTTTTATTTATTTTTAGATGGAGGGGAAGGATGGGAGAAAGAGCGGGAGAGAAACATCACTGTGTGGTTACCTCTCGTGCACCCCCTACTGGGGACCTGGCCTGCAACCTAAGCATGTGCCCTGACTGGGAATCGAACCAGCAACCCTTTTGTTGAAGGCCTGCACTCAGTCCACTGAGCCACACCAGCCAGGGCTCAAGCCTGCATTTTTAATACACATTCAATAAGGGACAAATGAATTTGAGACATCTCACAAGCTGTTATCCTTTGTTTGTGGTAATGAAATGCAGAAGAGTTTTGTGGAAATTAACAGTTTTGCCAGTAAAGGAAATAAGCGAGATCTATTTGAGGTGGGTTGCTCTTTTATTTTACGTGGTTCTAAATATCCAGAGCAACCAACTGGCTGTCTATATCTATTTCTATATCCATCTCTGTTAGAACTGGTATTATATTAGAGAAGAGACAGTTTACCTCACTTTTGTGGTTTTGGAAAGAATTCTTAAATATATCGCTTCCAAGTGTACATATCAAATTCTTCATAAAGTGCAAATTATTGCCTAATGGCAAGAGCAAATGCTATTTCCTTAAATGAGTTCCTTAGGGTCTGCACATCCAGTCAAAGGGAGGAAGGGTTATTATAATTTTGGAAATGGAGGAACAAACTAAGTGTGATAGCATCATTACATGAAATGAAAGGTAATTAGGTCGTGTCACTGTGAAAGCTCCCAAGCTGAATGTTAGTGTCTGTGTATGTCCTTCATTGGCGCAGATTGGTTTCCCTCTGAATGTAGCAAAGCTCCTACCTGCCAAGTTAGTCGTCCCTGTTCCTAGCTGAAAGGTAAGTGTGCAGAGTCGATGGAAGGACTTTTAACAGGAAGGCTTTGAAATGACGGTGTCACTTCAAATCCAACTCGGTATGTGACTCACAGAGCTGTGTGCTGGACAGATTCTCACATATCACAGCTCTTTCATTTTCCTTGTTCTTGAAACTTTGCTGGTTTTCTTAATCTGCCCATCACCCTAGGACAAGTCCCCGGAATGCTTGGCTTATTTTTGTCTAGAAGACCCAAGTCTCTGAGGACATGGTGATTATCTGCGGTTCCTTGGGCCACTTGACAGCGAGGTTGGGACATGCACATTCGGGAGGAACTGTGGACAGCGGGTTAGCTGGTACACAGAGTGGCTCTTTCTTCTCCTGAACTTTTCTGTAGCCCCTAGGGATGTCCCTGAAGTGGGTCAGAAAGGCCATTCGGAATCACAGGGACAGCCAACCTGTGCCAGGGAGCGGCACCTGGATGACCAGGTTTCCATCACAGACTGTAATTGAAATGCTAGCTTGGGGCTGCTTACCACCCGTTGATTCTTTTGAGCGGCCCTTGGATCTCTTATTTCTGCATAGAGCCAACCCTTGCAGAGAGCAATTTTGATGTCATCGCCCAAAGCTGGGGCACAGGCAGGAAATTCTGGTCTGTGCCAAATGCCACGTGGGGGGTGAGGGCGTTGCTGCCAAGTAAATTGGCTGAACTTAAGAGGACATGTAGTCACCTTTGTGGCAGGTGTCTTTTCATTATTGCCTGCGCTGCTGCCTAAGAGCAGAGGAGGGCTGGTGACAGAGCGCTTTACTGTGGTTCACCAGGGGGTGGGAAATAGCAGTTTCCTGCCAAGCCCTTGTCCTCTAGCTCCTCTCAAAGCTTCAGTAAAACCTTGTTAGCCAATTTCTGGGCAAGAGCCTCTTCAATTGCTAGGATTATGAGACCTGACAGCGCCTTATGTGCCAGCGGACACTGACCATCCTGATTTCGGCAAAGCCACGTAATGTAGTTATTACGTGAAGTGTGCCACTCAGCTGCTGCAGGAGCACAGGTTTGGGGATAGCAGTTCAAATTGGGAAGGCTGTGGGCTACACTCAAAGCGGGCTGTTTTGATCTTAAAGGATGCTGCCAAGTCTGAAGGGCTGCCTACATAATTTGCAGGCCCCATTACACAGTGAAAATGTAGGCCCCCTGTTGTAAAAGTGGGGTAAAGGTGCTGATACAGTTACTAAAATGCAGTGTCCACCTATGTTCATTGGTGCCAATTCAAGGCGAACAGGAATCCCTAATCTGGGGTGTAGTGGAGAAGGAAATTTTGTTCAGTGCAAAACAGCTCAGTTGTGTTATACCATGACTGAGAAAATGGCACAGCTGGGATTTGGTCCTTGGGCCAGCCGCCTTTGTGGCTACAGATTTCTGCGCTGCTCCGCTCTGATGAGACATCTTCCGTGTTTCAGCTCGGCCAGGTAGACACAGTCTTCAGTCTTTGGTGGAAAGGGGAAGTGTGCTCTCTGAGCCAGAGCAGAGCTAGCTTATATGGACAGGAGTCCCTGGCCCTGGCCTCTGATTGGTGCATCCTCATGTAAATGAGGACTCTCTATCCTTGAAGTTTCATTGGTCCAAGAGGCTCTGTTCTGATTGGTAAGAATAGAACCAGTCTGGTTGGTTGGACCTGCATACCACTGATTGGGTAGGGAAATCATCAGTGCTAGTTGTTGAAATAAGATTCCAGGAACTCCTTTATAAGGACTGGCTCAGATGGTAGGAACACCCTGCAGGCAGGCAGTTGAATGCAGGCGTGTTCCTGAAGGGCATTTTGTGTGAGGGCTCTATGCAAACAAGGCTACTAGGCTGTTTGTTTTTAAATTACAGCCCCATTAGTCTGGAACACCCCTTTGTAGTTGGTGTCTTCTTTCTCAGGGTTCACATCCCTTTCTGCTATTTGATGCCATTCTAAGTTAGGAAGAACTATACTTTTCTTTATTTTTTAATTTAATTTTTAGAGAGGAGAAGGGAGAGAGAAAGAGGGAGGGAAACATCACTGTGTGGTTGCCTCTCTAACACCCTCTACTGGGGACCTGGCCCACAACCCAGGCATATGCCCTGACTGGGAGTCCAAGCACTGACCCTTTGGTTCACAGGCCAGCACTGATTCCACTGAGCCACACCAGCCAGAGCACAAAAATTATAATTTTAAACTCATAGCATGAAGTTTACTGACCATCCATATATTGTGCAGTGTGAGTCTTAGATGCAAGTATAAGAGCATTTAACTCATATGAGGGATAAATTGCTGAAATTACCCAATTGTAATTAATAGCTCATACATGTGTAAGTATTTCTTTCAAACCAGAGAAGTAAAAATGGTGCACAAAACAAATGCAGTAGTTCTCAGTTTACTTCTATAACTCAACCTACATCCCCTACCTTTGGCTTGCCGATAAGTAAAGAAGAACTGAACGGAAACGGAACTGTGGGTTGCCGTGACTTTCTCCTTTCTCCTCTCTCAGCGCTTTCAGTGTTGAGTGGATGGCCACTCCTGGAAGTAACACAAGAAAGAAAGGATGTGGCAGGAATCCTTCGTCATTCATGTTTCTTACAAGGCCTCATCTCTTCAATACTAATTACACCTGAACCCTCTCCTCCATCCTCACCTCTTGAATTTTTAAAAATCATTTCTCATGTTCGTTCTGTCTAAAGGTCCATCCGAGGGGAAAGATTGCCTCTCACTATGGACTCTCTCAGAAATCAATCTCCTTGCCCTCTTAGGGAGGGGCTTTCTCCCCAAAAGATAGACACTCTTCCCCCCACCCGCAGCCCTCAATTCTCTGGGCCAGGTCAGTACAGTTTTCCTGTAGCAACTCACCTAGTGAATACTTTAGGATGTGGATACAACGTGAACTGTTACAATTTAACACAAAGCAGCTCTGCCATTATAGAATGAAAGCAGCCATAAGAAACACAAACAGATGGACATGGTTATGTTTCAATAACATTTGATCAAATAGACTGGAGGCCAGATTTGACCCACACGTTTGCCGAACCTTGCTGTAGCCTTGACCGGTGTGGCTCAGTTGGTTGGGCATCATCCCGCAATGTGAAAGGTAAGTGGTTTGATCCCCAGGCCGGGAACATCCCTGGGTTGCAGGTTGGGTCCACAAACATGGTGTGTGCAAGAGGCAGCTGCTGGTCAACATTTCTCTTTGACATCGATGGTTCTGTCCCTTTCTTTCACCATCCCTTACCCTCTTGCTCTTAAAATAAATAAATAAGAAAGTAAATAAATAGTAAAGAGTAAATAGATAATAAATAGTAAATAAATAGATAAATAATAAATAGTAAATAAGTAAAGGGAAGGTTTTGAAACCCTCCCTTGAAATTAGAAGCTGCCATTTCCTATACATATGAAAGAAACAAGGGCCAACATTGGTGACGTGACATTTCTGGCTCACACTGTGAGCCATGCAGAGAGTGGAACACGGACCCCCGAGCCCCATTGTTTCCCACTTGTTGTCGAAAAGCTCTGTGCTGTATCTGCTGTCAGGAAGCAATTCTTGCACAGCTTGGGCACCCGTGACCTATGTCTAAAGGGAGTTCTCGAAATAACGTCGTCAAAATCCACCAGAGAAGTGGAACTTGTAGTGAGAGTGTCATGGCTGCCCCGCTTCCATCTGATGTGGCTGCTAATGACAGGGTGTGTAGCTGCCCCTCACCTCTCACCGGCCCCTCCGCGGGAGGGGGTGGAGGGACAGGAAATAATAGCTTCATAAAGCCCGGTCACAATGGGAGGCCTAATGCATTAAGCAAATAATTATTACAGAGGTGAAAATTACATAGCAACATGTTGTTACTAATGGTCTACAGAGAAACAGCCTCATTGTACTTTCAAAAAGTTAATTGTCCATAGTGTTTTGAAGAAATTGTGCTCATTACCGTTGTAGAAATGTATAAAGCTTGTGAATAAAAGTCCTAATTCATGTGCGGGGATGTTCTCTACTAGGCTGTTATGCTAGAAGACCGTCCTCCTCCCTTTGCTTCGAACACACTGGCGTTGCCTTGTTATGTCTTCTCAGCGGGCTCTTCTCTTTTAGCTCAGCATTTAAACTTCAGTTTCCCACGTAATAACACATATATTTCTACTTAGAATCCTCAACAAAGAAACAGGGCTCATGAATTGAAATACGGTGATACATTCGGTTTAGATCCAAACATTGCTGGCACCTGGTGACTGTTCTAATACAGGAAATAAAGGACATCAATGCGAGTTGGTTTGTGCTGTGCAGAGTATTGTTTGGGCAATAGCAGGCGATTAGCAAGTATTTTCTCAGTAAATATGTAGTTGTATGTACATACAAGTAGATGGATGGAAGGATGAGTGGATGGATGAATAGACTTTTTCTGAAGCATTATATTCAGTAGGTTCTTAGTATAAATGCTGATACACAAGTTAGTAAGTGAAAATTATCTCTCCTTAGCTTACTGATGTAGAATTTCACTATAAGACTCTCACTATGTAGATAAAGCCTGTATCTTCTAATAAGACTTTGAAACTGCATCAAGGCCTTATCACTGATTCCTATATTGTGTGGTTGTTTATAATATATCCAAAATTCAGGATGTAATGAAGATATCTTTCTAAGATAATGTGATTGCAGTATATTCCACCAAGAAGTGCCATAGAACCCTCATGCATGAACATTAGCGAGTCAGATTACTTGAGCCTAGCATCTCAGCTCCTCTAGCACCGGCTGTGGAATGGTGGGTAATCATTTGGACACCACGGGCCTTATTCATCTCATTGTAAAATAATGTGTTTCCACTAGAAAACTGTATCAGTTGGCTATTTTTGTGAGTTACAAGCAACAGAAAATTGTTAACCGATTTAGCTTAAGCAATAAAAAAGGTTTCTTTCCTTTTGTACATAAAAAAATAATTGTTAAAACTGTTATAAGTAAAAGGGGCCTAAGGACAAGTGACAACGAAATACGATGTGATGTCCTAGGGGACTTTCTGGACATCAGGGAACATCTCAGGATATTTGGGTAAGAAATGGACTTTAGCTCCTAATAAGTATCAAAAGTGGCTCATTAATTATGACAGCTGTACCGTGCTAATATGAAATGTTAACAGTAGGGGGTACAGGAACTCTGTACTCTTTATAATTTTTTATAATTCTAAAAGTGGTGTAAAATAAGTATTTCAAATAAAAGATAACAGTAAGCGAATTGACATCAGCAAGGTCATGATCTAGGACAATTTAGACCCTTACTCTCCCACAAAGAAACTAAGTTAATACCTGGACCCAATATACCTTTGTGAAAATGCCAGTGCCGGATCAATTGATTGCAGCAACCAGACCAATGTAAAACCAAGAAGGAATTCCTGCAAAAGGGGTAGGAAAATTCTCGTTGTTTTGTATCTGTTCATGCTCCTCCCCCGTGTGTGACAGAGTGTGACACAACCAGGAGGAAACCTTCCATACCGGGGACTTTTCCTCATGTTGGAAACAAGAGAGTGGATCACGCATCCAGCGTTCTGTCTAGCTGGAGGAGCGTGTGTCTGGGTTATCGGGATTGGAGCTGTGACACAGCTGATGGCCTTATTTAAAACCTGCTAAAGACAGTCTCCCCGATCAGATTCCAGGGTGGACAGGAGCTTGTGGGTTTGTGAACAGAAGGGACAAGCTACTCAGTGAGTTAATTTATTGATTTTAAACTACACTTTTTTATTTTATTTATTTGTTCTTAGAGGGGAAGGAAGGAAAAAGGAGAGGGAGAAAAGTATTGATGTGTGAGAGAAACACTGATCAGTTGCCTCTTGCATGCTCCCCCACTGACCTGCGACTAGGTCCTCAACCCAGACATGTGCTGTGACCGGGAATTGAAATGGCGACTTTCCCCTTTCGGGTCTATGCCCAAGCGACTGAATCTCAGGAGTCAGAGCTGCTTAGTGAATTTCAAAGGACTGAAAGCATATGCACAAGCCCAGAGAAGACATTTCCTTGGGAAAGGTTTGAGAGGTCCTAGAATCTCTAGAATCAGTAAAGGTTTTCCCTGAACAAAGACAGTTCATAAAGCCAGGAAGAGATTTTCTTTGCAAATTCCCAAGTCTGAGCACCAAAAGAAATAGTCACATGGAATACAAAAAACCCAAAAACATGGCCCATTCAAATAAAAAAAATAAAATCAACAAACCAAGTTTATTGAAATGCAGATGGATGACCCTACTTTTTGTTTTTTTAAGTCAAGATAACTGTCATAAAGATGCACAGTGAACTAAAAGAGGTCATATACAGACAAGTAATGAAAGTCAAAAAAGCTATATATGAAGAAAATGAGAATATCACCAAATAGAAACTATAGCCGTGACTGGTGTGTCTCAGTGGCTTGGGCATCCTCCCACACACCAAAATGTCACCTATTCAATTCCAAGTCAGGGCACGTGCCTCGGTTGGAGGCTAAGGCCTCGGCTGGGGTTAGGGTTCGGGTTCATATGTTAGGCTTTGTGGCTCATGTGGTTTCCATTACAGCGCTAGAACTCTTCCAGTGGAGCAGGAACGCAGCCGTGAACCTTAAACAAATGAGCATGGCTGTGTTCCAATAAAACTTTACAGGCTTGAAACATGAATTTCATATAATGCTCATGTATCATGAAATATGACACTTATTTAGATTTTTAAAAACAATGGAAAAATGTAAAATCATCTGAGCTCACAGATGGCTGTTAAGATTTGGCCCATCGGCTGTGGTTTGCTCATCCATGTTCAAGATGCATCCCTCTCAATGCCTTCTGACTCTTGATTATTTTTCTTCATACTTTTACCTGGGTCCCCTTCATTGCTCCTTTGTGTAATACTACCCATAACTAGTTGACCCTCAGCTTAAGATCCTCAATGTGTTTTGCAAAAACAAATTTCTTTCTGACTTGGAATATGGCTTTTGGATGGTAATGCCATCCCTTTTCCATTCCCCTGTGTTATGAGTTGCCTTGATACCTTGATTGCCATAGAACACTTGCGGAACACTGGACTGTATAGTGTTAAATAGTAAAGATAATGATTCCTCCCCTCCACTATTATTGGAAATTGAATACATGCCTTCAAATGTGCAGGTATGATTTATGGAGTCATATTAGAACTGTCATGTGGCTAAGCAATTGTTCTCCTATTTTTCATTCACTTTTAGCAGTGCCTTTTTTTCTGCATTCAGTATTTTGTTGACTAGAACCATCTTCCAAGTGATCTATATATTTTCTTTTAAGATTTTATTTATTTTATTTTTAGAGAGGAGAAGGGAGGGAGAAAGAGAAACATCAATGTGTGGTTGCATCTTGCTTGCCCTCTACTGGGGACCTGGCCCGCAACCCAGGCATGTGCCCTGACTGGGAATCCAACAGGCAACCCTTTGGTTCGCAGGCTGGTGCTCAAATCCACTGAGCCACACCAGCCAGGGCTAATCTGTTTCTTAATTGCTCTATTTTGCAGACATTGCTCACAGTGCCGTTATGTATATGATATAGAGTAAGTTTTCACAATGTGGGTTCCGTGATCTTCACGATAAGAGGGCAAGCCCAAGAAGAGTTGAACAATGAGGAGCGGAGGACAGAACAAGTGAAGGAAAATTAAATTTCTTTTAAAGAGGGTTTGGCTGGGTCTCAAGAGGAAGGTAAAAAAAGAAAACAGACTTGAGAGAAAGTTAAAATAATTGGAATAGCATGGTTCTGTAGGAGGAGAATGATCTGCTTTAAAACTAAAATGGGCAACTGTGGAATGATTTGGACAAGTGGATTTTGGCAGCGTTTGGATTGTAATCCAAATACATTTAGCACATGTAATGATTTTTTCACTGTTTGTTTATGGCTGCCTACTTTGCAACAAAATAGTCTGAGCCTGAACTAGCCTGTGATTTCTGCAAGTGTGGGGGTGTCCCCCCACCATCCTATCAGTGAGAACTCAGGGACTGATTGTGAGAATGCTGGGCCACAGGGTATTTCTCTCGTGTGGACTGTGAGTGTGAGGGCGGTAAGACTAAATACAGAAGGCACCCGGTTTGGGCTACTGTGTCCCATCCAGTGGCATCTTTGCACTATGTTTCAAGTGTTTCAGAGCTGCGTGACAGGGCTCTTTGGCAAGGCGCCTGCACAACCACTGGCAGTGGCCTATCTCTGAGGTGGTTCATGGTCAAATACAACTGACCTGGTGGCAATGTACTTGAATGGCTGTTCCCTAGATAAAATCGCAAAGAGGGTCAAAGGGCCATTTAGGGGACAAGGATATGTAGGACCTGGCCAAATTGACTGGCATTAACACCTAACCATGGATCAAAATAAAGGACTCATTTGTCTAGCTCTTCACAAAAGTAAATTGTCCTAATAATACTGACAGATTAAAATTGTAAACTGTATAGTTTTATTATAGAACTTGCTTTAATGGTGTTATTTCCTAATACAGAATCTGTAACCACCTCCTTTTTACGTACTCTTGTGCCGCCATCACAAGGCACGCACAGAGGAGGGTTAAATGGGTCTTCTCTCTGAGTGGTTCCGTGAGGCTTTTGCTGTTTGTTTTCTGTAAGGACTTCGCTGGGTTTTTTTCCCTCTGTTTTATTTTATAAGTTGGAGAACTACTATGTGAAAAACTGCTAACAAAGCTTTGGGCTTTAAACAAGTCTTCAAATAGCAGCCCCTTGCCAAACTATCTTAGTGCCTGATCCCCTTTTATTTCTATTTTTTAAAGATTTTATTTATTTATTTATTAGAAAGAGGAAGGCGGGGAGAAAGATAGGGAGAGAAACGTTGATGTTCAGGAGGTACATCCATCAGTTGCCTCTTACACGCCACCTACTGGGGAGCTGGACCGCAGCCCAGGCGTTTGTCCTCACTGGGAATTGAACCGGTGACCTTTTGGTTCGCAGGCCAGCACTCCATCCACTGAGCCACATGAGCTAGGGCTCCATTTAATATTAGGTTTAAAGGCTGCTGATGACCGTGAAACACATTGACAGGCCTCATGGGCTCTCATGAAATAAACGACCCTGAGGTTTAGTGCTCAGGGTGTGTAGATGTGTACTTTCCTCTCCTGATACCTGTTGCTTGTAAATATACAGGGTTTTATGTATGGCAGTGTGGTGATCATGTGTATTACAGGGTTCTATGGAGAAACAGGACTAATAGAATATATAGACAGACCTATAGAGATTTATTATAAGGTATCGGCTAAAAGCAAATCAAGAGACTGGAGAGTAGCTTGAGCCAGGCAGGAATGGAAACACAACATGCCAGAGCTTTTGTGATACAACAAGGCTAGTTCTAAGAGGGAAGTGTCCCTACATTAAGTAAAAATTTAATAATTAAGTAAATAATAAGTTTGAAATGGCCAACCTAACTTTGTACCATGATGGACTAGAAGAAGAACAATGTTCAGGACCAAAGCTGGCAGAGGAAGGGAAATAATAAAACTTGTAGCAGAGAGACAATCAAGAGGATTGACGAAGGTGGAAGTTGGTGTTTTAAAAGGATGGGCAGAATTGCCGTGCCTTTAACTAGGATAGCAAATAAAAAAAGAATTACAAAAATTGTAGGTGGAAGATGGGAAATTGCAATCAATGTCACAGAGATGCAGAGGATTGCAAAAGCCTGCTGTCAACATTTATATGGCAAAAACTTGGATGACTTGGAAGAGACACATGGACTCCTGTTCAGGAAATCATGAAGAAAAGACCAGTAATGAGTAGGAAAGCGCAGGACCAGATGGTTTCTTGGGTGAATTCTACCAAATGTTTCAAGAAGTAATGCTAATACTTCTCAAAATCTTCCCAAAAATTGAAATGGAGGGAATACTTTTAAACTTGTTTTACCACAAGGACACTACAAGAAAAGAAAATTATAGGCCAATACCCCTGAAGAACGTAGATGCAGAAATCTTTTAACAAAAAACTGGTAAATCTTATTCAACATTACATCAGGCAACAAAATTGATGTGCAGGAGTCAGTTGCATTTCTATCCCCTAAGATTGAACTCTCTGAAGAAAATTTTTTAAAATCCTAGTTAAGCAAATGAAAAAGATCACACATCACGGTCAACTGGGATTTATCCCAGGATGTAGGTATTGTTCAATATATAAAAGTCAGTAACTGTGATACCCCACATGGACAGAAGGAACAATAAAAA
The DNA here is from genome assembly GCF_022682495.2 of Desmodus rotundus. Lineage (NCBI taxonomy): Eukaryota > Metazoa > Chordata > Mammalia > Chiroptera > Phyllostomidae > Desmodus > Desmodus rotundus. The sequence continues at coordinate 96,078,416 of NC_071400.1, read as the reverse complement.
TCTTATCATCTCAATAGATGGAGAAAAGAATTTGACACTTTCAACAACCTTTATGATAAAAACTCTCAACAAATTAAGAATGAAAACTATATCTCAACATAATAAAGCTTACATGACAACACCATAGCTAACCTCATACTCACGGGTGAAAAGCTGAAAGTTGTCTGCTATGATCAAAAACAAGGCCAGGGCGCTCGCTCTCACCACTCCTCTCCCATGAGTACTGGAAGGTCTAATCAGATCACGCAGGCAATAAAAAGAAATAAGTATTCAAATGGGAAAGAAAGAACTTAATTGGTCTCTGCTTATAGATGACAAGATCTTCTATATAGAAAACCCTAAAGATTCCACAAAAGAACTGTTAGAATAAATGAATGCAGTGTAATGCCAGGAAACACAATCAATATACAAAAAAGCAATTGCATTTCTGTATATTAACAATGAACTATTTTTACAATGAAATTATGAATACAATTCCATTTTTCAATAGCATCAAAAGGTGTGGAATTGTTGGTTCTTATGTTGACTTTTTTTTAACTTTTAAAGAAACTGCTTCCTATATTACATTGCCACCAGCAATTTCTCTACATCGTCACTACACTTCTGATTATCTGCGTGTAGATTATAGCCATCCTAGTGAGTATGAAGTGCTATCTCACTGTGATTTAGATTTCAATTTCCCCGACGGCAAATGATATTGAAGGTCTTTCCATATGCTTTTCAACCATCTGTATGTTTTCTCTGGATAAATATCTGTTAAATCTTTTGCCCATTTTTAAATGGGGTCTTTTACCTTCTCGTTAATAAGCGTTCTTTTTGTTTTCTGGAACAAACATCATTTCATTTCCTGAAATATTTTGTAATAAATTTTTTTCTCAGCCTGAGAGTGCTACGGGGCAGGTAATTTAAAGTTTGAGGGCTTCAAAGTGTGTCCTTAGTGAAGCAGCACCAACTAGCAATTCCCAGAAGCATACAGCCCTCTGCAGGCTCCCCTGCTGGGTTCATTCCCTTGGTATGTCCAATTCATCAAAGGGCACTTTGTGTCAGTCTGCCAAGACCAAGAGCTGAGTGCCCAGCAAGAACCGGGTTGACTCTAGCTGTCATCTGACCTGAATTTTCATTGTAAGCACCTTTGTTCTTGATGTTTGCTCATGAAATCTGGAGCAGCCAGAGTGAGTGACAGGAACCTACAATGAGATCCTTTTTTGGTGTATTATTCTTAATACATGCACATGTTTGCCTCTTCATTCACAAAGAGCCCTTTGGGGCAAGTGGCATTGTTAGCAGTCTTGTTGAGGAGTACAGAAACTGCTGAGTCCAGAGAAGTCCATTTCTGAAGGACTTGAGAGCAATCCCATCATCAGGTTCACTCATCAGAAGCCTCCCCTGGATCCCCTTCCCTTTCCAGCGCCAACCTGCATAACACAGTCTCTAAATCTTCCTCTTGCATCAACCGCAGCGATTTGCTGGTCAAATGAGCATTAAAGGTGTCTTTGTCACCCTTGTGGAAATTGTAACTCATGGTGCACCTGGTGTTTTTAAGAGAGTCAACTGTGAGTGACAACAGAAAAGATTTAAATTTCCAGAAGTTTGCATATGCTAAAACAGTCCAATTTTCCACTTAGCCAAAAAGATTTCTTATGCTTTGATAAATATTGTTGTCTTGTACATCGGCTTGGGTATCATCGAGAGGAATTAGTCACAGGTGGCACTTAGGAAAGTTTGCATCTTTCACAGCCAGTTTGGTTGTAAATGCTGCTCCTAAGATTCCCAGGAGTGTCAGTCCTAGAATGAGAAGTCAAAAAGTAAGGAAGAATGTTTTTTCTGTCTGCCTTTATCTGCTACATCCACTGAACTTCACGGGTTATCATATAACTAAGATCAAATGTTAGAAACCTGGAAAGAAAACAATGAAACAATCTTCAGGAAAATAATGTCCAGGCCTGGCTGGTGTGGCTCAGTGGATTGAGCGCTGGCCTGTGAATTCCCAGTCAGGTCACATGCCTGGGTTGCAGGCCAGGTCCCCAGTAGGGGGTGTGTGAGAGGCAACCACACATTGATGTTTCCCTTTCTCCCTCCCTTCCCCATCTCTAAAAATAAATAAAATCTAAAAAAAGAAAAAAAAATAATGTTCTTAGTTGATCATTTTGGCTTTTAAATTATAAACACATAATCAGTGTATCTCTTAAGGGATAAATATTAGTTGAGTAACTAAGATGATCCCACGTACCTCCTGGTGCTTAATTAAAGTTGTTACTGATTTTTCACTTGCTGGAAAATGACATGCTCGTGGTGTCTTTATGTTGCCTGGTTTTTAGCCTCATTTCTTCCTCCGTTAACTTACATTTCTGTTTATTTTATTGGCACTGCTTCCCTTACTGTCAATGATCCTTGTTAATCCTTTGGGCTTAGGGCTTGAAATGTTAATTGGTCCTTACCCAACCTCAGAGATCTCTGATACAAGGGGTTTTTTTTGTTTGTTGTTGTTGTTGTTGTTGTTTTGGTCTTCCTTCTTTGTGAAGCTCAAGGAAATCATCATGGTCTTGGAATCTGAGTGTTTCATCGGTTGCTCCTAGGCTGGTTGACTTTGCTTTGCATTTCTGAGACATATGCCAATCAGAGGTAGACAAAAGATGAATTCCAGATTAGTTTCTAAGTGTCTGGAACTCAACCACCATAATGCTTGGGATATATTCATTTATTCTATTAAAATTTTCTTAATGAATTGGAATGACATGATTGGAATTTTTCCTAAGGTGTTAGATGGTGCTTCTCGAATGTACATTCCAGTGAAAATTTCAAGATTAAGAAATCTCTTTAGCCTAGTGTGGAAATTGAATGTTTTCTTTTTTTTTAAAGATTTTTATTTATTTGCTTTTAGAGAGAGAGAGGAAGAGAGGGAGAGAAACATCAATGTGTGGTGTGGTTGCCTCTTGCCTGCCCCCTACTGGGGGCCTGGCCTGCATCCTAGGCATGTGCCCTGACTGGGAATCGAACCAGCAACCCTTTGGTTCACTGGCTGGCACTCAACCACTGAGTCATACCAGCCAGGGCTGAATGTTTTCTTATTTTATAATTTCTGGTGTTCTAAAACTTTGTGTTGTCACTCATCAACCTATCAGTTCCATGGGAATTTACTGGGCAATTGCCATATGCCAAATGATGCATTAGGTACCTCGAGAAATTGGAAAAAATGCACAACGTGGAGGTGGTTTCAAGGAGCTTAAATTAGTTCATGTATTCACGTATTTATTCATTCAACTAATGCTTTCTAAACATCAGTGTATGCCAGACACATAATCTACTTGAGGCAAAACAAACATAGCAAAGAATCTCTAAGAGCTGTCCAGTTGGAAATGATAGGACAAAAACTCTAGGAGGAAGTAGCTGGCAGAGCTAAGATACCACATCTCCTTCACAGGAGTCAGTCTCCTGGTGGCTTCTTTCCCTCCTAATGTGATTGCAAAGCTTCTGGTGACCAGACTCAGCCAGCACTGCGTTCCTCATATTGCAACGCTAGTCAGAGTGAGAAGAAAGATGGCAGCATTGCCAGGGGGAAGAGTCCTCTTTGTAGTATCTGAACTTCCCTTCCAAGGGATCCTTCTTTACAGCGTAGATGTACTGTGCATAAAACTCCAGCACCAGGATTCTTACATAAAACTCACCTTAAAAAACTCTTTTGCATATTCATGTTGAAAGTAACATCCAGGATCATCCATATCTATTCTTAAGTCATTATTTTGCAACCCACCCAGATCAGTCCTCTCATTGTATTAGTTTTCTATTGCTGCAATAATGAATTACCCCAAAACTTAGTGGCACACATTATATCACAGCTTCTGTGGGTCAGAAATTTGGGCATGGCTACGGTGCATCCCCTGCCCCAGAGTCTCTCACAAAGTTGCAATCAGTGGGTTGGCCGGGGTTGAGGTTGCATTTGAAAATGGACTGGGGAAGAATTCATTTCCTCCAGATTTGATGAACTGGGTCTCCGGCTGCTGGCCTGAGTCTGGCCTCTGATCCTTGCAGAGCTGCTCACTTCATCAAAACATCAATCCAAGAAGGTCATAGAGACACTCTGCAAGCACGATGGAAATCACAATTTTCACAACCTAATCACACAACTGGTATCTGCTCAACATTAACATGTTCTATCAGAAACAAATTGCTCAAAGGGAGAAAGATACCCTGATAGTGAGGTACCAGGAGGCGAGGATCATTGGGGACCATCTTAGAAGCTGGATGCATAAGTATTTATTTTATTCAGCAAACATTTATCCCTCATCCAACATGTTGTCACTGGGGTACAACTGTGATAATAAGTAGTCCTTGTCCTCAAGGCGCTCACAATTGTCTTTGGGACAGGAGCACATCTGCCTTGAACTCTAACATGGAAAATCTAATCAGAGAGTGTCATTAAAAATCCAATGAGAATATGGAAAAATGGATGTCACTTTCTCTCACAGTTACAAAGAGATAGAATGTCACGTCTACTGTGGAACTTCCTCTGACACTGCTGTTTATCCGCAATGATATTCCCCAAAAGATGACATTTGAGACATTTCTTAGATAATGTAAGCACGAATGGCTTTGTACATGTAAAACACAGCTTAATCAGAGGCCTAGAGCTATGATAACGTGTGACACATTCCAGGAGCAACGGAACTACAGTCTAACTAGAATGTTGGAGATGTCAGAGATGGGCAACTGTTATGCCCAGTAACGTGTCTAGAAAGATGAATTGGGGTCATATTAGTAAAAGGAGCTTGAAAACTACTATGGAGCTCTGTCTCTCCTATATAGGAAGCAGAGGGCCCCTGACAGTCTCTAACCAGTAAAATAATGTAGTGAAAGGAACTGTGGAAGCAGATAGAGAATCTGCTGGCGATACCAGATAGAAGGCAGAGGTAATATCCCAGGGCGTGTTGATAATCATGTAAAATAAGATGAGGGAAAACGAAGGCCACTGAGATGTAAAGTTCAAAATTAGAAGATGTTTTAGACCTGGAATTAATGGGATTATCAGATTTTCATGAATGGACCTGGAGGGTATTATGCGCAGTGAAATAAGACAGAGAAAGCCAAATATATGCTATTACTTACATGTGGAATCTACAAAACAAAATAAATGAACAAACAGAAACAGACTCATAGATACAGAGAACAAACTGATGGTTGCCAGACGGGAAGGGTTTGGATGGAGCTGGGTGAAGAATGTGAAGGGGTTAAGAAGCACAAATTGGCAGTTACTAAATAGTCTCAGGGATGTAAAGTACAGTATAGGGATTACAGTCAGTAATAACATAATACCTCTGCATGGAGCCAGGTGGGTACTGGAAATATCAGGGAGAACACTTTATAAAGTACATGATTGCCTAATCGCCATGCTGTACAGCTGAAACTAATATAGTACCAACTGTAGTTAAATGAAAATATAAAAATAAATTTAAAAAGTAAAAAAAAAAGGTTATTTGAAATGAGGGAGGGGTTATGGAAGAGCCAAGTATTTCTCTGGAAATTTTATCTCAATAGAAAAAAAGCCTCTTAAAAGAGGGAGCATATATTATTCGACTTCAGAATCTCAGTATCTTCATGGTACCTGGTACTTGCTGGTCAGCACTCAATGAGTTAGACCGGTGAGCGGAGGGATGGAAGGATGGCGGCTGGATGGAAGGATGGATCTGTGGATTGCATCGTTAAACATTCAAGAGCATGCAGGAGAGAAATCTATTTTAAGGACAGAGGAGAGAACGGGTAGGAGAAGGTAAGAAGAACCTTCTATGGCTAAAGTGAAAGTAGAAAGTTAGGCGAGCAATTAGAAAATTAGCCCACGGTCGTTCTTTGTGGTAACCCATGGCTTTGATGGTTTTTATCAGCAGTTTGTCATTCCATCTGCTTCAACACATTTTATGAAAGAGCAGTTACTTTAGAGACCAGAAGTCTTTGTGAAAATCATATCAACATGTTGGAAACCTATTACATTTCTCAGCACTTTATCCTTAAAACATTATTATGCAAAGCAGGTGTGAGCCTGGCCACTGAATCCATTTAACATCTCTTCAGTTTTAGTGAGGGACGTAGGAATATTGAAATATTTTTCCAAAGACGCAAATCAAGAATTTGTTCATTTCATGTCCTACACTAACCTTACCTTTCACTTTCTATCAATGCTACAATCATACTTCTGAGCAATTCTGAAGTTTTCTTGGACGTCAGATTTCTTGAATCAGTGCTTCTCTAACTTTAAAGTGTACCGACTGGTGATCTAGTTAAAATGTGGATTCTGATTTTGGAGTCTGAGGCTGGCAAGTCTCCATTTCTAATAAACTTCCAGGCAAATCCGATGCTGCCCACCCATGGAGGCCGGTAAGGCATTCAATATCGGTGACTCGGATGACACCACTATTGTTGTTGACACAGGTTGTCAGCTGCCTGTCAATCCAAAATTTCATTTCCCTCCCATCCCTGTTCATAGTCTCCTTGGGTGATTGTTTTTATTACTCTTCCCTGCTGCTTGCAGCTCCTCCGAGTTAATAATAATATGGAAAGATAGCTCCAGTGTGTTGTCCTTTCCCTCCTCCAGATCCCTAATGAAGCTGTCAAAGCTGACCTGCTTGTCACTCCCCTCTGGCTTCCCTCACCACTTCTTAGCTTAATGTTTGGTGTACAGTCCTTAGATTTAGTCTTTTCTCTCTCGTTCCTTGAAGTCTTTAAACACCCACAAGCAATTAAGGTTCCACTGTCAGAGATCACGTCCAGTTTTTGAGGTACAAATTTGGGGTCTGATCAGTTTTCCTGTGTTTGGGAGGTCAGCGATGTGTGTAACAAAAGCAAATGAGAAAACCAGTCGGCATGGGTCACTGGGGGGTGTTGGCTTAGCTGGAAACAAGGCAGCTCGAGTCTCAAACCTTAGCCTGCCTGAGCCAATGTTCTGTCAGCTGTAAAATAGTACATTAAATTTGAATGATCTCTGTGGCCTATAAAAATTAATTATGTAGAGGCCAAAGTAGCCTCATATCTTCACTTTATGTCAAAACCAGAAGAGAGGCTCCTACAATGAGTTTCAGGAATCTACAAGAACTCTGGGTAGATTTCAGACAGCCTGTGAGCCCTCAGTGGGTGAATGAGCATGCAGTTATCTTTTTTCTCTCACTGACCTCTGACCATCAGTGAGCATTTTCTTCAATCAGGAGTGTAAACAACAGACCAGCCTAGTACTTACAGTGCCTGCACCTCGTTCACCAGTAGAGACCACAAATACACCTTATGTCACATTACTGGTTTTGTAGATAACAAAACATCCTGACGCTCGCCACTGCTTCCAAGTGACGGTGCTTCTTTGACCCTCCACTGTGTCTCCTCATTGAACGTGCTAGTACAGAAGTATATCTATTACTACAAGTCTCTGGTTATCAATAGGGTCCATTAGACCAGGCATGGAGACATTTTTACTTGTTACAATTGGGAAAGGGCGTTTTATTGTGATTTCATTCATGGATGTCAGGGATGTTGCTTCATGTCCTACAATGCACAAGACAGCACCCCAGCACTGCCACGAAAAAGCATTCCCCACTCCCAGATTCCAATAGTGCTGAGACTGAGACGCCTGCTATAGCCTTTTCAAAGTACTTTCATAACCATGTCTTAATACCATTAATTTCTTTCCTAATCCTGTGTATTTTATTTTATGCAGTTTCAAACTTGATTTTCGAAGGGGTCCCATACCTTGCTAGACTGTCGGCCACGCCCATTTATTTACATATATTGCCCTCATCAGCTTTTGCAATACAGTGGACGACTTTGGTCATATCATAGACCGTGCAGTCTTCAATACTTCAAATATTTACTCCCTGGCCTTTCCCAGGAAAAGCTGATTGAATGGAATCCTTGGAGTGCTGTACACCTGTGAGGGTCAGGGCTACAAAGTCTCTAAAGATGTAGCAGAGTACGTGGTCCCGGCTGAGGTACCCAGTAGGACTGTTGTCACCTTTCAGTCACTGATGTGACGTCTTTGTGCCTCTAAGGGCAGCTTTATCCATAGACTAGCCTCTTCAGGGGATTGTTTTGTTTAAATAGTTATCATTCAGTACTTTAAAGTTTAAATTCTTAACTAATTTTTCTCTCTTTTAAGTTCATTTTGTAAGTAGAGCACTGACCACTTGAGCAATCAGTGTTCAGTGGCCATTACATCATGTTCCAGTTTATACATTGTATCACTGAAATACCTTCAAAATTTCAACATTTTAAATTATGTATATATTCTTTACTCTTTGAGTCGATCCATCGTCAGAATTAACAAAACCTTCCCATGTTCTAAATCTTAGAAAGCTAAAAGTACCAAAATTATGAATATGATAAAACAAATGAGTTACTTTAAATTTCTGATGCAAATAAATTTATTTAGATTTGAACTAAAAATGCAAAGAATAAATCAATCACTCAGTTAAGTACTTTATCTGGTTGCTACAACTGCCATCTCAATAAGCCAAACTGTTTTTACTCTTACTGACCATACCTCAGCAAATTTGTGCAGAGGGATTAATGAGGAAATAGTAATTTGCTGGTTTTGAGTTCTCAGTTATTTCCCTTTTCATCCTAAAGCTTCTTAGGGTTGGAAGATGCTCTTGCTTTCAGGAAGGCAAATGTAGTCCCGGTCGCAGACATGACTTGATCAGAGGTTACCCTGGCGTTGAAACTTGAAGTAGGCATGCAAAGGGATGGTTCCCACACCAGCTGTCATTTTATCTGAACAAATCTGGGAGTTGTATTGCCATCATGCTGCCGATTTTGTGCCACTAGCCATTCCAGCCAGGAACTCGCTGTACCCTCCTCGGGAATCTAAAGGGCATGTCCTAAGCCTGTGCGCCTAGCTGGTGTTGGGAAGCCCACAGCTTTACAGGGTGTGGACTTGCAGCCAAGCTTCCCAGAGTTGAAATATATCTAGAATACCTAATGTTTCATCTCTGAAAATACTACAAAGCCCACCCACATTAATCACGTGGTGGCATTTTGCATAGTTTTGCATCTATATCAGTCTAAGTGTCCCATTTGTGTAATTTTAAGATTGTTGGGCTTGGCAAAATATTGCTTCTTTCATATTCTTGGGACCCACCATGTCTTTGGATATTTCAGTCTGACCCTGTTGGATCCTTTACCTGGCTGTCTAGTCTGTCACCACACCTTGTAATCCAGAATCACACCTTGTAACACTGCATCCCAGAATCTTGTTGATTCCAGAGTTGTCATCCTCCGCTCCTCCAGACTCTGCCATTGCCTGTGGAGCAGCTGCCCAGTAAGTGCTTTTCTCATTTATGTTTTCTGTCACCAGTCCCCAAGTGCCAGAGAATCCAAACATCTCTCAGGGTGATATGGGCCCTAGGACCTCACAGTGAACAACATACAGCAAAGGATGGCCGCCAAGATTTCCCAAGTTAGTTCAAATGGGCCAACCTCCCTGGGAAACGGTATAGCTTGCATTGGGGGCGGGGGAGTAATGGGCTCTGTGTACCACTTTAATGAGCCCACAAGACTGTGGCCTATGCTACTGGCTCCCTTACTGGGGCTCACTTTGGCAAGAACAAGGTGACGGCCTTTCATGGTGAACTGCAGGAGTCAGGCAGCAGGGAGGGGAGGCTGGCTGGAGTAATCTTTTTGCCCATGGGCCCCCTCTGTAGTAAAGCATTCTTTCCAATTTAGAGCTCCATAGTTTAAAGGAAATTTGAAAAACAGATGCATCTTGAAAATGAAGAAAACTCCTTAATTACCAGTTAGCTACTTGTCTTATCTTAATTGTGCAACAGTTAGCTATTCTGCTGAAAACCACTTCTGGTAACAGCTGGAAGGAAAAAAAGGTGACTGGAGAAAGGTATCATTTAAAGCCATCACTTTGAGCTACTGTTTCAATATGTCACTGAGAGAATTGTCCCCATTTTGGCATATTATTTTCCAATGAATTGTAGTTGTATGGCAGCCGTCACTCCGTGAGCTCTGTTGTATCCCAAATTGTGAGAGTTGTATTTCTTGCCAACTGCCTTTACTATTGTTCTCTCTGCAGCACACAGGCGGCTCTGTTGCAGTCTGTGCTTACGACCAGAATGTTCTCTGATTAGTAGTTTGTAAGGTAGAAATTGGAACCCAGAATGCACTTTTCCATAGACATAATGTAAACAGTGATGGCAGAATTCCAGACCAACTTACAACAGATACTTAGTTGACATATAATTGAGCTTCAGCTGGGAATACGGAAGATTTTTTTTCACATTTTCCCATGTGTTGATTAGTATGATCCATTAGTTTTAATGCTGCTGCCCCAGCAGCACAAGTGGCCAGTAAGTCCCCCTAGCAGGTACCCCGGAGCTAGGTCCAGCTGAGCCATTCCCTGCCACCAATAACATCCTCTACTAAACCACTGGTACCTGACTTGTCTGACCATGGTGGGATTTATGTGGAAGTGGGACAAGAGCAAGAATAAAAACAATGAATGTTCACTAAATGTTTGTTATGTGTCCCTCACTGATTATATCAGCCCTGCACCAATCTGGCAGGGGGCTGCTACCTCCCCCTTTCTCATGTGAGGAGCCTAGGCATGAAGATGTCAAGTAGCTTGCCTGGCCAAGATCATACAGCCTGCAAGTGGCAGAACCAGGAGCCATGCTCCTGGTCACTATGGCGCAGAAGTCACCAAACCACACCGCACCTCCTGTTACTCCATGATGTGCAAGCTAGGAATGGTGTTGCCATCTTTCAATGATTGGGAATGGGTGAAGAAGAATAGTTTGGGACATGTAAAAACAATAGGAAATTGAAATTCCAGTATCCATGAATAAAGTTTATGGGAACAAGAGACACGCCTATTCGCCTGCCTATTCTCTATAACTTCTTTGGGGCAGAATGGCAGAGTCGTTGTGACCCTAAGACTCATAAAGCTTAAACCACTATCGTGCCCTTTTCAGGAAATCTGCCAATATCTGCTACAGTGCATAAAAGGATCTCAGGATCAATGTCGGTCTTATTGTAAATCCTCAATAAGTTGGCATTTGGAAAAACACACTCATCTCCCTCTCAGCTGGAGCTGGTGCTATGAGTCCAGGGTTTCTGCTTCGATGTCAAGGTCCTTTCATTCAGAAGATTGGAGACAACCCAGCCCCCAATTCCAGGATCCCTGTGGCATCACCAGCTTGTAAAGACACCCCCTCGCCCCTGCACTATTTGGAAGTCAGGGTTCTATCAAACATTTTGGCCTGAAGGCTTTGCTTGTGCATGTGGAGGCCAGAGTGACAGCAGTTTGCGAGGCATCCACTAGCGGCACATTGGGAGTGGGGCTTCCAGGTAGACCAGCAGAATCTTTTGGATGGTTGTGGTGGGAAACCTCGGGCGGGGCAGGTGCTATACCAACTGTAATTCCAGCTGCCTTGGGGTTGCTGAAGGTATCAACAGTAAGGGATACTTGGGGTCCTTAACTTTCTTAATCCGATTGTTCCTCCCAGGCTGTAGGAATCAGGTATCTAGAATTGAGGGACTTAACATGTAGCAGAAATTGTATGAACATATTAAACAGTTTTGCATGTGCCTAGTAGGAGATTGCAAAAAATTATTTAGAGTAGCATTTCCATAGGAAACACCTGGGCACAACCAAAGTGTTGATGGACAGTAGAATAAATTAATGTGGCTCATTTCATTATCTTCTTCAAATAGTCAATTGATACATTATTAAAGAGACCTCTCTCTCTCCCTCTCTCTCTCTCTCTCTCTGTCTCTCCCTCATGTGTGCGCATAGGGAAGGGCAGGGAGCCAGCCAGCGGTGAATTGCAGGGCTCCTGTGGGGTAGGCCTCATCTCTCTGACACCCTCTGGCGCCAGTGTAGAGCAAGCCCTGCAGTCGTTAAAACTGAGGAGTTGAGGTCCAGTCCATGTTTTTTATTGTTGGAAGGAAAAGTCCTTGGAAGCATTGACACTTGGACACCACTCTGTGCTGCACTCAGGCTGTGCCGCTCCTGTTGCCAGAATAAACACTTGGGCAGAAAACCTTAGTCTTTTAAAGTGAAGGCCCAGGGACCTCGGCTACACTGTCAACTGCAGTTGCTGCCTTCCCGCTGGAGTTTGTGGTGACATTTCCCTTCCCTTCTGCTCATCTGTGATGGAGAGCTTGCTCAGGTCCCCAGGGCCTCTGGTCTAACCCACACATGGATGGATTCCCTAGGTCCCAACCTCTACACGTAAGCATGCTCCCACTAAATTTCAGCACAATCCAATTTCATGTCCAATGGTGACGGCCCTTTCCCAACCGAAAGCATCTCAGTGCAATTACACGAACTGCCTAAGGAGAAACTTTTTTAAAAATGCAAATCAAAGTACATGGATGAATGAACTTACATAGAGTTTTTATTTATAAGCCAATTATCAAGAGTTTTCAAAGTTTTGTCCCTAAATTTACTGTTTTAATATGATATGAATGAAATATGTATAAAGTGCTTCAAATAAAAGAAAAAGAAAATAATGTATTCCCTTTGGCCCAGTAGTAGTACCTCAAAACATATCCTTGGGATATAATCAGGAATGTAAAAATAATTTATGTATGAAAATTTTTGGCATATTCTTAATAATAGAGAAAATTAAAAGCAAATTTAATTCCCCATCTTAGTATAATCGTTGAATATATTTTGTAATAAACATATTGCTAGCTGCTTTTCAATCATTGAAGTTATTCTTCGAAAGAATTTTACAGATTACAACAATGTTCATGCCATAACGTTAAGGGATAATAAAAGTATGGAGGAAACGTGATTTATACAAAATGTTTGTACAGAGAAATAGATCTGCATTTTCTTCTTTCTCTGCATTGATCAGGTATCACATTTGCAATAACACATTCAACTTTAAAAATTAAGGTGGCACAAGGTAGGTTAATCTTTCAAAGAATAGAGGAGATTGTAAATGACAAGAATAAATAGAGCTTTAATGAAAGATTCTGGGATCAGAGTTTCTGACTACACTGTGTCCATTTTAATGACCTGCATATAAATCACTGTCAAGTGCTTAAAAGTTGTCAAGGGACATTACAAGAATTTTAAAAGGTATGCTCATAATTATCATCTTCATATATTTCTGTACATCTTTATTTTCCATATATTTTATTAAGTCTAAAATAAGTGAAATGTAGGCCTTGAGATGCTGTTTGTCACATCTTCAATTAGTTTCTTAATGTGGATATCATGGAATGAAATTTTGCCCTGTGGGTTATACTGCCCTTCTACATTATTGTTACCGAAATGCGAGATGTCTGAAAGGTATCGCTTCACTAAATGGTAAGTAATGAAGACATCTCATTGATAATCTTGGCATTGGAGGATGGCAGATGAGGGGGTGTGGAGAAATAAGTTTAAATGAAAAGGATTGTATAACCCTCATAAGGCTTATAAAGAGGGCTTTCTCATTCTACTGTACAAATCCAGTTCTCTTACTTTAAGCTTTCATAACCTATGCCATTCAATTATTGCAACATGTTGGCTTAATCCTTTCTGAAATCTGTAGCCCAGATAAATTTACTTTCCACAAGTCAGGTAGCTGCTCAGTGCGAGTCTTGCATCATATCTTGTTCTATGAAAATATGCTTCTCAGCTGTTGGGCAGCATTCCAACATGATTCATACAATATAAGTCCAGTAGGCCAGACAGAATTCTACATTCTATTGTCCCTTGGTTGTCAATAAATAATGTCATTAAGTAGTGACACCCCTTTTTTCTACATGTCTATGGACTGCTTGAATGAGAAGTAATTTACTCGGAAACTGTAGGCAACTGGGCAGCTAGTCTAGATCACGGCAGACCTTCAACAGTTGAAGGGGCAGTGGACACGCTTCATAAGTCTTGCCTGGTCGGGCCAGGCAGAAGATGATAGTTTTAATCATGTCAGGCCAGGCATAGGTTGGAGAAGAGGGTATGTCTTGCTAAGGCTAAAATTGGAGGCAAAAATTAGACTGGTGAAGGAAGCCCTAAAAGGGCCACACAGCTAAGAAGCTTGACCCTTCTTCAGCATAGGCTTCTCATGGAGGCATCTCAGCACCACGGACAGTTCCCAATGAGGGTAAATGTGTTTTTGTTGTTCTCCCCCCTCCAAAATTCTATTTCTTAGAAAAAGATCCTGTTCTCTCCCATGACCTCAGGGGTGTCACATGCAGCATTGGGAGAATGGAGCTACAACTAGCAAAATAAACTTTTTTCCGAAGAGATCACACACATAAGCTTTCCCAGATTGTTAGGTAGAACAGCCATCATTTCTAAGAAGTATAACTAAGGATTCCGCCCATTTGGATTGGGCGTGGGGGTCATACACACTTTTGGGCTTTCCTCTCCTGGTTCAGCTCCAAAGTACTTACAACGCTGCCTCTTGTTCTGTTTACGTTTTTGAGAGGAAATAAAAATGTCACTTATTTCACAGACCTGATTCCTACAATGTGCATAGTTTAAACCTCCCTATTTATTATATCCGTATTGACTGCTTAATTTCCTATAAAATGAGATTACTCAAATTGTAGGTCCTTTTCATTTATATTCTACAGTTGAAATTAATGTACCCTTTCTTGTCAAGATGAATTTCTCATTTTGTATTAGGTGTCTGTAATACAAAAGCTCAGAATGTAAGTAGATGGACTTAATTTTTTCTCTAAATTTGCGAGCGTCTGCATCTGGTTCAGGAAATAGAAGTTCTCAATCAGAGCTACAAAACAACGGAATGAGCTCCATGCTGCTGGTTCTAATTACCTATTGTTGGCAGTGTCCAGGCTCCAACAGACCAGCATTTCCCAAACTGCGTTTTACTGAGCACTAGTCCAACCAGCAACTCTGTGAAAGCAAATGGTTCCAAGAAAGAGAAGTTTGGAAAACTCTGCCTTACTTCCTGCCTTTTTCTGGAGAGTCACATCCTCATTCACATCATATGTTCTGAGTAAAGCAAGCATATGCGTGCTCTTCAGCCCAGCATTTTCCAAATACTTTGACCTCTAGAACCCTGTGTTGTTGTTGTTGTTGTTGTTGTTGTTGTTAAATCAGTAGTAACCACCATTATCTCCCTGATCTACTATTTACTGTAAAATGCTGGGATATCATTGAGGGGACTGATGCATCTAATGCGTAATGTCAGTGAGATTTATATCTCTTAACCAGAGAATCCATGAACTTTGTTACCATGGCTTAATTATTTACATGTGTGACAGGGTCCATTTTAGTTAGAAAGAAAAGAAATTGCATTTATGCGTTTCTTCAGTAGAGCACTTTGGTACTTTAGGAAATATTTGTGCAGCAGGGCAGTAATTAGAAAGTAGCAGGGATGTAGTAGAAGCTTCAGATTTGTGCCTTTTTCAAGCCATAATTAAAATCTATAATATTGATAGTCAATGTGTTCTATTAATACTCTAGAGTTCTATGTTAGGTATGGAAAATAACCAAGCAAAAGTGTTAAAAATTTTCCTGGACTAAACTGGTTCAAAATGGCCTTACAAATGCGAGCATCTTTGAAGAAAAAAGCTCTTATGAATATTTTAAAAAACAAACAAGGGCATGATATCTGATGATTTTCCCCCGGCAGGAGTGGAGTGATTTATTTTGGATTCACTGAGGTATACTACTGAATATTTCAGAATAGCATGCCAAGTGTAAGGACCAAAGTACTGTGTGTGCAGCTTCCACTTTGAAAGCAGTTTTCCAACCCATTTGTTTAAAAGTATTCATCTTCTGAGCCAAATGATGTAGCAAAAAAAAAATTGTTCTCTATGTGTACACAGCCCTTGTTTTTCCTTTGAGGCCTTGGGTGCAGAAGGTGGATTTAATATGTGCTCCTCGATTCATAGAACATTAACCATTTTTGATCCACATAAGTCTCCCTTCTGATACACATACACATACACATACACATATATACGTCTGTGTACATCTCTGTCTATTCTCTCCTTTAGAGTTTATATACATATTTATAAATGTAGTACATCTATTCCAATAGATTCATATAGAATAGATTCCCTTTTCTAGTAGGTATAAATATATATGAATATATATAAAATACATATAGTATACATAGACCTTATATACAGATGCTTTTATGAATATATGTATATGTTTTATTTTACTTTCTCTTAGAGAAACAATAGGGATTTTCAGTCAAATTTTTGTTTGGATGCACATGAAGTATTTTCTTCAATTACATTTGTGTCACCAATTCAATTCACACTTTAGGTTCCTGTCTTTCATTTTGCTTTTATTTGTTAAAAGATCCTTTTGAAATTTAATATTCAAATAATTACCTGATTCCAAAGTGATATGTACAACATATTTTCAACACCATCAAAATTTTACCCCTGTCCTGTCAATCTTGTTTAGTCTCCTTCATAGGTAGAGAAAGTTATTATAGGTAATAAAAGCTATATATTTTTTCTAGTTTCTATTCTATCCTCCCTTTGTTTTTAAACACAGGCGTACATATTCATTGTCTGTGTATATGTCCCATTTGGATGGGAAACAATGGCCTACAAAATATGCTCTGCTCTACCATGTGTTTCGACTCACAGTGTATTCTGGCAATGCTCCCAGAGCTATATAGGAGCAATGCTCACTTCATTTTCCAGCCGCAGAGAACACTGACGGGCATTTGCATTGATTCTTGCCCTGTGTTACTAGAAATACTGCCATAAAGCACTAACTTCATGAGATCCGCCCACACTCTAAAGTGTACATCCAGTCCACTGCTTTCAACTGCACGACGTACTCCATGTAGTGTAGCCACCACATGTTGCCTCTCCTCCAGTCCAGTCTTCACTACAGCCTTCACTCCTCTGCCTCTTACCCTGGTCCCCAGGCCCTTCCCCTACCCCCCACAGGGGAAAGATGCATTTCATGAAAGAGAAAAGATGCATTTCTTCTTCTTCATGGAAGATGCATTTCAGGAGCAACTCGTGTGTAATTTAAGTGTTAAAAATAACTGTGCTTCTCATAAGTGATGGGTGTTTGTCTTATAGACAATATGAGTTGTCTATATTTCCCTCAATGTTTCCCTCAACGTTTGCTTCTAGAAAGTTCAGTATCAAATTTATGACCCACTCAATAGAGGTACATAAAACTACATGGCTGTATTTTTTCTTGTCTTCTACAACTAATTTTTACATCAACATTACGGGGGACGTAGTTTTTTAAGAGATAACATCATTCTAGTTTTGCGAAGCTCAAGTCCTGTAGTATCTCACCTATTTTGTATCCAGGCTCTGTCAGCATTTTGGAAGGACATATGCAAATACACCGTGTTACTCCATTTTAGAGGATGTTTATAAACATCAGTGCCCTTGAAAAATGATTCTTACCGCAGCTTTCCAACATTCTGTAAGGCGCGTTTCTCTACAGTGATGACATTTTGAGGGGATTCTTGAAATGAGTGACCTGACCCAAGACGAAGTGCATTCAGGGCTTTTATGTAGGGAAATATGAGTTATGGGAGGCCGATCCCTGCCTGATAGTTTTAAGTCTTAGGGGGAAAAGGCAGAAGGAGTTATCTTTGGGGGTTTTGTTTATAGTGTATGCTTACATTTGTAAATCAAAAGACACATTAAGAGGTATATTAACAGATTTCAGAACTTTCCAAGTAGTCCACTCTTAATTTCATATTTTTATGTTATTTATATAGTATATATTATATTTTATATTATCTTTTCTTAATTTTATATTTCAATAACAGTTTCTAGTCAATATTGTTTTGTATCAGTTTCAGGTGTCTGGCATAGTGGTTAGACACTCATAGACTTTACACAGTGTCCCCCAGATGTTTCAACTGCTGACCGGGCCCCATACATAGTTGTTAGAGTATTATTGACCAACTCTATTAGCTATGCCACAATTTACATATCCGGGACTATCCTGTAACCACCATTTGTACTTCTTAATCCCTTTACCTTTTTTACCCACTTCTCCAACCCCCTTACCCCTTGGCAACCATCGGTCTGTTCTCAGTATCTGAGTCTGTTTCAATGTTGTTTGTTCATTTATTTTGTTCAAATCGTTCATTGGCTATAGGTTCAAGCCTCGGCTCTCTGATTGGTCATCCTTAATGTTTGGCTTTCCTTACCTGGAGGGCTTTGCAGGCTTACATTTGGGTTTCTTCATGTAGGCCTCCTTGGCCTTGGAGCCACCTCAGTCTACTTGCCCCCTTGTGTAGTTAATTTGACACCTTCAATCTCTTGAGCCAGGGGTTTTATGTGTTCAGAAGGGAGCTGGATCAACAGGAGTAGACAATAAATTCTGTTAGGCTTCTATGGACCCCGTTCTGTCATATACAGTAAACTCACTTCATTTTATCAGCATCTTCTGGTTAAGTATCACCTGACCTTTTTGTAGAAATGAGACAACAGATGTAGACACACAGATGTGATGGCAACTGAAGTCAGATAGTTCGTCCGTGGTTCAAACGAGATTTGATGCTTGATTCCAACAAGCCTGTCTCTTGCTGCCACCACGTCACATGCGATCGGAGTCGAAGAGCCCATCAGACTGAACACATGCTTTCCCAAAGGGACCAAGTCATTCATGCGCAACACTAACAGCTACCATTTGTCTGTCCCTTTCCGGGCTACAGTGAACCTGGACGGGTTTCATTTGATCTGCACAAGGTTGATTGCTCATGCAAAACTGTTGCATGCTTTCCCCTTACAAAAGTTCAAAGGTACATTATTTGGAAGTGAAAAAGAATTGGGTCTTTGATAAAAAGAATAAGAAAAGAATATGACCTACAGACATTAGATGTCCAGAGTTGTTGTTTTGTCACCGAAGCCATAGCAATGCTTATTATCTGTGTCTCCAACTGGAAGGTTACAATGAAAACCAGACATATTCTGCGTTTTTAACTTATGACGTCCTCAGGGAGGGAGTCGGCGGTTAGAATATAAACTGTTTTTGCTGAATGATTTCCATTATAGCATCCTAGATGACAACCCGTTTCAAAAGTCATTTTGTTTTAAATAGGTGATCACAGAGAAAAAAGACAAGTTTTTTTCGTTACACATGGGAGTCCAAGCAAAAGTGATATCTTTCTAGAAACAGCAGTCTTGGTTACTAAATGGGCTTGTTCAAATAAGGAAAGCATTACAATAACCTCCGAGAATGTAAACAGCAAGTTTCGGGGCATTTACTGTTGGGTTGGTGTTCGGCTTGAGTTTGATACTGACATCCAACTATGAAATGTCAGAATTTTCAATTGTGAAACTGCCAGAATTTGTCTAATCATTACCCATGGTAATTTTTAATCACAGAATCATCATTTGATCTGCACATGCCACGTGCCGGCAGATTTAAATCAAGAAATGTTTTATGTGTTAATTGACTGAATAATAACCATATCTTCTAGCAAATCAATAATCGCTTCGAGAAAACAAATGCCAAAGCAACATAGTGGAGGAGTGGGAGGAGTTATGCATGGAAAGGATTGGGTAAAATGAAAAGGGTTAACTTGTATGTGGGAGGCTTAGAAGTGAGGCAAATGAAGTTTCTATGTAGGGCATGATTATACACTATGGTGGAGTCTTCATATAACTCTCAATTGACAAGGAATCTACTTTCCCCAAGTAAACGTTTGGTTACAGATATGTATGTATTACAGGGACTTGTGACTTGCTTGGTCGGATAATTATTTTACATAAATTTGGGGCGGGGAAAGATGATGTCTTCAAATTAGATTTTGTGCTCTAAAGGATAACAATATGTACTCTACTTTCAATTTGCCCTCCGTGTATTTAGTCCAGAATATAAGAGTTTTCTTTTATAAATACTTTGCAATCATAGAGTTGGCAGGATTTATGTATTAATAATTCATGGTACATTTTTGAAAATCCACTGATTTAATTCTCACACTAAAATATCAGGCAGTATACATCTAGTCAGGAATCATTTCCCTTTAAATATCAAGTTCTGAGATTCCATAATATTTTCCATTGTCAAACCTGCATTCAAATACATACTTCTCTTTTCTTATCTGAAGTTCACGTATCTGCGAGTTTCCAAAATCCCATACAACAGAGTGTGAGAACCCAGGGACATGCAAAAAGGCCAGCCTGGACTGATGCAGGAAAAAGGGAGTCAGCCTGAGAGAATACAGGAGGGACCACAAAAACCCAGAGTCACTTGAGGAACCTCAAAGGAGGGGCACTGAGTGGACCTCCCAGTAATTTGACTTCCTAGCAATGAATCAATTTTAAGAAAAAAATCTCAATAGTGCCTGATTTCTTTCAAACGGTCGTGGACCTTTTGGAAAACACTAGTAGCGAAATCAGAAATAGAATAAAATTTTGGAGCAAAAGGAATTGTTTCATTAGCTGCATATGTTTATCACGTCCAAGAACTCACAAAAACATCTCAATTCATCTGTACACGTCTGGACAACAATTGCTGTGCGCGCGTGTTTTAGCCACTTTCCAGCATCTGAGAGCACTTCTCTCTAGTGTTGTCATGTCCCCCGATCTTGTTTGCCAGCTCTAACCCTAATTCTCAGTTCAATGGAATTCGAGTATATTATTTACCTACTTTTCCTTTTCTTGGACTTTGAGAAAATCAGTAAGTCCAAGTCTAAAACTCTCCAGACATTTCCACTTTGAAGACTGAAAGAATTCAATATATCAGTCATGATCAAAACAGTTTTTAATAAATACGTAAATAGGTTAAAATATCTTCTAGCTGAATTCCGTGCTCCCCTTGGACGTAGATTCCCTAGAGGTTTTCTGCCTCTGTCAAGTGTTATTACGCATTGTGAATACACTTATCTGTGTTACATTTTTCTGCAGGGTGGTAAATGAGCAATCAATCCACATGATCTTTTTAACATGATCATATTGACATTTCTGAATATATCCTATGCAAGCCACTACTCTAGGTTTCATAAAATAATTTTAAATAATCTTTGTTCTCAGAAAGCTTAACATCTAGTTATCATCAACATAAATTAATCTTACACAGTGTGACTCCTACCAAGTACAGAAAATTGGCCAAGTGTAGGAGTTTGAAGAAAGGATCATTAATTATAATAATTAATATTTATCTGTTTGAGGCATCATGTTAATTCCATCCTCCCAGCAACCCTGAAACATAGTTTCATTAGTCCACACTGTTCTGCTTACGAGTGACAGAAACTGCAAGTCCAACTGGTTTGAGAACAAAGGCGACCTTGTCGGGGCATGTTCAGGAGTTGAGCTGGGTCCAGGGCCTCCCACATTGCCCTCAGGACTCAGGAACTTCTGCCCCCTCTGTGCTGCCTTCCCTTCCACGGAGATTCTCTTGGTCTCTGGCCTACGGCTGGCAAGCTGTGGGGCTGAAAGCAAGTGTGCCTCTCCCAGCGGTCCTTTGTGTGCAAACTGTAGCTCTAACAGTCATCTCTTCAGGTAAGCCAAAGCAATTTGTTCAGGGGATTCCACTTCACTTTCTAGTCTATTTGTTTCATATCCATGATTTAGGCTTAAAAACCAGCCTTAGATGAACTTGAGTAGTGGGTTCAGGGGGCTGAGTACTCCCCAGAGAGCTTTGAAAAGAGGTTATTCTTCCTATAACGTGAAAATGTTGTTTTCCTAAGGTTTTGTCCTCTTGTGAGTATTTCCTCTTACTGTTTTACAAAGAAGGGCAGTGCCTAACTGAAATGATACAGTCAGGCCTCTTGAATATTCTCCATTGTGCGATCCAGGAAATTGACCCAGATTGCTGCTTTCTCATACTGGCCAACGGCCAACGTATCTGTGGCCCCTTCACCCTCATATGGACAATTGTGAAAATATTTGCAGTCTACCAGCCTTGGACCCTTCTTTCTCCATCTTTGAGGAACTCTGTGTGAAGTCACTTTAGCTCCTTGGAAGGAAACCTTGTACAAAAGAAGTGCGAAGTATTCGATTAAGTCCTTCATTCTTTTCAGATGGTGTTAGTTGAAGGAGGAAACGAAATGAGAGACAGGAAATGGAGTTTAAAATTCACATAAACGCATGGTCTGTGGACTGTATGGCATGCTGAGACCCGGAGTGAAACACCATCGAAACAACAAACTTGGCTAAAATCTGCCAACAGGCTTGTCTAGGCAGAACTCAGTCTTGGTCTACTTTCTGTTGCATGCACGAAGGTATAATGATATTTTTTTTCCAAATGAAACATTCACAATGTGGGCACAGCCAAATCAGGGGGGACACCTGCCAGAACAACAGATATCACCAAGCCAGCGGGCACCCGTGGAATCAGAGTCCTGTTTTCCTGGCAGCACTGGTTCTCAATGTTGACTCTGAAACTATAAAGTACCTAAAATGTTCTCTAGCTAACAAATCAGCCTGTCGCAGCTTTACATGTATAAGTGTGTGTACACGCACACACAGGCCTCTGGATCACAGACAGTGTGTATGCCCACAGAGGAGCTTTTTCCAAAACCCCAATTCCTTCCAGGGCAATTCAGCAAAAGCCAAGTGTACCTACCTATGTTTTCAGGTTTTGCTCCTCAGTCGAGGTGCTCTAGAGTGATGAAGCCAGAGCTTATATAGCAAGTGCTAGCGCATTTACCCACCCTCCCTTCCGGAGGGACCGGGGCAGTCACATTGGTCTGGGAGGTCAACAGGTCTTCTCCAGGGATAGCGAGCGAGGTCTGTACTTCGCATCCCTGGAATGCGAACACAGCACTCCAGGGAGACACAGGACTGTATGTCACGACCAAGGCCTCAGTCTTTAAGGTCTCTTATTCAGTCATCCACTAGCCCAGGTGCTGTGCTGTTTTCTTAGAAAGCTCTGGCCATGCAGAAACATGAAAATATTCACGGAGCATTGTTTTTGACATACGACTGGGGCTGCCCAATAGAAATCCTGAGGAACTTGATTTTTCCCATAAATGATGATTGATCTGGGTGCTTCCCAAGTCTTTCTGACCCCATCACATCATGGCAATTGGGGAATAAGAGCATATCTTCAAGACAACTGTTGGACGAGACTGTATTGTGGGAGTATCACACTTGGTCTACGTGGAACTTACTCCCCAGGTTGGAATAGTAAGTGGACTGCTTTCAACCTTGCTATAACTGGAGACTAATTGGATGATAGTATCTTGAAACCTAAATGGCTCAGATTGATATGCTGTTGTAAAATAATGAGATGATATAATGTGGACTGGGAGAGTTTATTCTGTCTGGCAAGAAGGAACTCTTCAGCCGTGTGTTGTGTAGGGACACTGTTTAGTTCAAAGTATTGATGCTATGAAGGTGCAACATTTTCCCCCAAGAGATAATGCGAACCTACAGTTTCATATTTTCAGGTCTAATTTTACTAAGCAGGTACTTATGGAGTATAATAAGTTAATTTAATACTCAGTAAGTAGTTGTACTTGGAATCAGTAAGTAAGATCAACTTTCAGGTCAAGGCGCATGACTCCTATTAAGGCCCCTTAAGAGAGCAATAACATTTTCCAATAAAAGGAAGCAGCGCCCCTTGGAGACACAGCTGACTTGGAGACCAGATCAAGGAAACTACGAGATGAGGCTACAACATATTCTAGTGCTAGAAAGTAAGGAAATGTTGTGGGGTTTTTTTTAAAGAAAAAAACAGAGGACATATCAGATGGACACACAGAAGCCAACTTGGAAGGACACCCAATGGCCAAAGCTGGGAAATTTGAGCATCAAAATAATAGCCTATTTGCATTACAACCTAATGTAAACATTACATACACATGATATTAAGATAGATTCTATATAGCTGTGTTTTCCAATCTTTTCCATTTCTCAGCATAAACAAACTAATTATTAAAATTCTGCTGCACACCAAAATAGATATATTTTTTGCCAATTTGACCAAAATAAGTAGGTATAATTTTGATTCACTCACTCCAGGCAGCTCTTGTTGTGTTGGCCGTTGTCATTTTTTATTTGACATTCTAAGGGAAAAGAGGTCACTGGCCCTGACTGAACAGTCAAGTGTTGCACGTTTTAAAAGTGCCTGTGGACCACCAGTTGAAAATCGCTGCTCTAGAGCCGCTCCGTACAGGTTATCTGCTCTGAGTCTGAAGGCCCTGTAAAACTATGAGAAAATAGGAATTCATACCGACTTCCTTCATTCCATTTCATTAGATTTCACCAACAAAGGTACATAAACCATTAGACATTTTCCTCTTGGTCCTATTTTAAAAGGAAACACATTTTGTCCCCTCCACGACATTCTCTCAGCTGGTTTCAGTTGGGCATGCTCTGAAGTGCTGCTGATGTCCGTTGCCAGAGTTATTGAACTTGATAGCAACTGTATTCTTACTGTCCTGGCTTCCTGAGGGAGGTGGACTTCTAGTACCTCAGGCTTCAAGGGCGACAGATTTGCATCACATTCATTTTCTAGAAGCCTTCCGCTGCTGCCGGTCCTAGACCCTTTTGGATTTAAGATAAGCATTTGATTTGAAGTGCAATATCTGTGTTCCTTTGTAACAATTCTGTGACATGAGATTGATTTTTTTTCCTAAGGAACTAAAACCTAAACCTCCATGCTCTCTTTAACCATTCATGCACACTCTTCCATTCCTCAAAACACTTGAGGGCTACTATGTGCTAACTGGTAGGACTTTTCAAAGTGAGCAAACTTGTGGGTCCTACGCTGAAGTCATTACTCTCTCCAGAAGGGAAGCAATATATGGAAGGTCGCGACAATAAATGTGGCCATACCGGCCTCTAGAGAGGAGCAGCATGGAGCAGGTTGAGTACATGGGGTGACACGCGCATGATGACCACGATTTTACTCTCTGTAGTTAAACATGGACTTT
Source organism: Desmodus rotundus (assembly GCF_022682495.2). Classification (NCBI taxonomy): domain Eukaryota; kingdom Metazoa; phylum Chordata; class Mammalia; order Chiroptera; family Phyllostomidae; genus Desmodus; species Desmodus rotundus. Next base: position 96,053,637 of record NC_071400.1, on the reverse strand, counting down.
GTGGGAGGAAGGATCATCTTGGTTGGTCGGGCCCAGGACAGACACAGGCGTTCCCTGTGCTAGGATTGGTGGCCCAGGATCCTAGTGACAGGACGGTTCGGGGCAGGTTGCGAAGAGCCTGCATTGCTACACAGAAGACACTGGACTTGTTCCTCTAGGGCCTGTGAACCGATGGAGATTTTTAACGAGTGACGTCATGCGGACAGTCTAAGTTTATAATAATATCTGAACATCCTGGGCTGTTGTACAAATGATCCAACTTTTTGTTGTATTTAAAGAGTGAGAAGCATTTCTGGGAAGACTGTCTAAAAACAAAAAAGACAGCCGTGCAATGGAGAGGCCCCTTTGCTGCCCTCCAGAGGCCACCAGCACTCAGTGCTTTTGAAAAAATACCCTTGAACCTGCAGGCACACTTCCCATTGTTTAGCAGGAAAATACTAGCAGTAGGAAAAGGTTAAGATAATCACGTCAGTGGCACCTAGGGTGACAAAATGCTACGGAAAGGTACTATATTGTATTGGCAGTTCCTTGCATTTCAAAGTCTTAACTTTTAGTTCTGTAATTCAAATAGTTTTCCAGCACGCTTTATTTATCTGAAAGACTTGTCATGCTTTATAAACTGTTAGCTGGCACTAACTATGGCAATTCACAACAATTGTTCCTGCATTTAAATAGATTAAGGCTCAAATACCAAAACGTATTTAAAAGGCCAACTGGGAAAATATTTGCAATACATTATGATTGATAAAAAGACCTTACTAATTGCTTTTCTTTATTAAATTAATGCATCATGATGTTTTCCATATCCTTCTCTCATTCTTCTTAAATGCTGCTAAAATTCAATGGTATGAGATTTTTAAATGATTTTAAAATCATACTTAAATATGAATTTTGTATATCATTAGACTATTTCTTTAAGGATACACTAGAAATAGTTAATGTATGTTTTGGACAGTGGGCCTGGGATTTGCGGAACTTGGGCAAGATCCATATTTTCCATTTAACAGTCTTCTGCAGTATTTGAATTTTTCTCTTTAAACATGTTTCACTGCCATCCTTTTAGAAAGATGGTCTAGGGTTACAAATTAGCAGTAAAAAGCATGGAATCACTTGATTCCTAGTCCGAGACTCGGACTGTTGAAAAGGGCTCCGCTGCAAGGATGATGGACATTTTTAGAGTTACACAGTCTACAAAATCCCACCTACATTTCAAATACTGAAGATGTTACTCGTGAGTGAAATTTCAAAATATTTCAAGGGAGAATTTAGGTGAATCGCTCTAAAGAAATCTAGTTTTGCTAATGCAGGATTGTATTAAAATTCCTTTAAGCTGGAAGTCAGGAGACCCAGAGTTTTATTTTATTTTATTTATTTATTCATAGAGAGAGGGGAAGGGAGGGAGAGAGGCAGAGAAACATCTATGTGTGGTTGTGTCTCATGTGCCCCCTACTGGGGACCTGGCCCGCAACCCAGGCATGTGCCCTGACTTGGGTTGGAACCAGCGACCTTTTGGTTCTTGGGCAGACACTCAACCCACTGAGACAACCCAGCCAGGGCAGGAAACCCAGACTTTAAAAATTTTCTCTTGGCATTAAAATGGTTTCTTCTCTGTGGCTCAAATTTATCAATCGGCGGAATGGTAATGATTCTATTCAAGCATATCAGTGGGAGAGCGATGTTTTTTGCCCACTACTCAAAGTCTATAAGAAATTTAGCTGGAATCTTGGAAAAAAAAATTTTTTTAAATCCTTATGTTTCTGTTTTCTACTGTTAGCTGTTACTCATAGTTTATGTTTGTAGAATAACATTTCCTTTAGATTTTTGTCCTCATGATCTAGTGACATAGGAATTTGGTTTTAAATTAAAAGAGGTGTCTATAGAAAGAATTGAGCACTAGTAAATATACTTAAACCAGAGAGATTTTAGAGTCTAAAATTTAGATGGTTCTCTCTGGAGGTATATACCTTAAGTTCAAGAACAAATCTAAACATATTCGTGCTTCTGCAGCCATATCTTGTACAGCACTAGGCATACAGTAGTACCTTAATAAGCACCTATTAAAAAATAACTTTCAAGACAAGGTAAAATCCTCAACCCACAGCAGATTTTATGTGACTCATTAACGAGGAAACTGCTATGTTACAACCACTCTAAAGAAGAATCGAAAAATAGGATTCTGGAATCTTTCCCCCCCGGCCCCGGAAATACTGAAATGATCATGCAAAAGAGGCAAAGCTTGCTTTCCTAGTGGGGCAGGGAAATCACAGAATCCCCAACAGAGAACAGGATGGAATTGGCCCATCTGTCTTTGGACAAAACTGATTTTTCATCGCTCTCCGTTATGCACAAGTGACAGAGCTGCCAAAGAGCTCCCTCAGAGTCAGAATGAGGTAACCCTGGGCAAAGTACAGTTCCGCCCCTGCATCCCCAGCCTAACGTCCACTGATCTGGAACAGTCATTTCAACCAGCGCACCACAAGCATTTTTACAGCGTGCAATAGCTGACTATTTAGTCCGGGACACTGGCCTCTTTTCCCTTAGACTGTCAAATAAAAAAAAAAAAAAGACAACAGTCAACACAACAATTGCTGTCCACTGTGAATGAATCAAAATTTTACCTTTTTTTTTGTGAGATTGGAAAAAATTATATTTTTTGGTGCGCCACAGAATTTTAGTCACTAGTTGGTTTGCCATGAGATGAAAAGGTAGAAAGTCACCGATTAGACCCAAGCTAGACCAGCGAGGGCCACAGTCAGGCTGCCCCGAGGAGCTAAGGAGAAACTCCCTGTCACGTCTGAGCCGGGCCTGCCCTCGCTGCTGGGCTTTGTGTTTGCCTTTGGTTGATTAAGGATCAGAGGGCGGTTAATATGACAACCACATATGATGTACTCCCCATAAATGGAGGAGGCGAAACATTTCCTGACTGACTACTGTGCACCAAGGGCCTATTTGGCATTTTACAGTCCTAGACTCATTTCAGGCTCACTGAGGACCTCAGCTGAGAAAACAAAGACACCTAAGTGAAGTCCAGTGACCGTCCAAGTCCATAATAGGGGGCATGTGACAGCCTGACCCCCAGGCCCCTGCTCTCCCACCTTACCAGCATACTGCAGTCTTCGTGTCGCCGAATGAATTTGGGGAAAGACAAATGCAAATTATTCAATTTTTAATGGCAGAAAGGCAGAATGTTTTGGGAAGCACAAAATTAGGTAAGTCTTGCCAAATTGTATCGAATTACCACTACTGCCTAAACTGGACTCAGTGCAATTTGTTGAGCACCTTCTGTGTGTTAGGGCTAGTCCTCGGAGCTTCCCATTGATTTACCTGAGCTGCATCCTCATCACAGCGCTGTGACGTAGGTATTATCTGCATCTTACAGATGGGAAACTGAGCTGCTGAAATGTTAAGGAACTTCGCATGGCCAGTGGTGGGGATTGCAATCCAGGTTTGGGTGATTTCCATGCCTCTGCTTTTCCCTGCAGAAGTCTCCTTCCTAGCCCATCTCTAGGTACCATCCCACCACCCCAAACGCCTAAGTGTTCTCCACAGCTTGTAAAGTGGCATATCTGAATCCTCCCAACTTTGTCTCTCTGGGACATTTTTTTCCTCATCTGGCCTGGACCTTGAGAGCCTCCTCTAACTGTTTACAGGGCCCATCGGAAGCACTTTCTCTCTTGCCAGAGACTCCGGGCCTCCCAGTACCTCTTAGGTCCTCCCTGGGACTGCTCTTTGCAGCTGACTCTCCCCTGTCTCCAATGCAAAGAACCAGGAGGGAATGTACCGAGGTCCTTTCCCTCTGCTGGGGCATAAAATAATACTAAAATAATCTCTCTCCCTTCCCAACACCCTTTCCTTTCCTCATCTAAGTCCAGCAGTCCTATGTAGTTCTGTGCCATTGCTCCCTCTCCAAGCTGCCTGAGGTTAGAACCTTTTCCGTAAGAGCTCACATGTACAACAAAATGTGCACCAAGTACTTTTCCATTGCTTGTATTACCTAATGCAGACTTATCCTCCCTGTAGCTTTTTCAAATCCAATAGCATTTGTAGTTGGCCAAGGACTTTTACATTGTTTTCTGATTTGGATACATTTAAATTTCCCAAGAGTTGCCTGGAGCTGAAGCTACTTGCCTGAGGCAAGGCTTTGACTTTAGCCACCGGGGCTACAGTGAACACCCTGCCCTTTCCCTGAGAGCAGGGGTGTCATACTCATTTTCACTGGGGCCCACATCAGCCTCGTGGTTGCCTTCAAAAGACCAAAATAATTTTAGGACTGCATACATGTAACTACTCCTTAACTGTTAGGGAGTTGAAATTACATTCGGCCCTTTGAAGGCAAACTGCGAGGCTGATGTGGCTCCCGGTGAAAAGGAGTTTGACACCCCTGCTCTCAGCCGTCTACACCCAAACCTCATAAGCCTGACCTTCATTTATTGACCTGTTCAGCTCACTTCTCCCACGATGAATCATTCACTCCTTAGCTGGGAATGCCTGTGAAACAATTACATGAAAACTACACAAATTGATTGCAAGGAAACCCTTGTTACCTTACGTATAAAATACCGTTATGCTATTTGCTCATAGATATTGCTATGGCAGCAGTGTTTTTAAAAATTTAAACATTTGGCACACTAAGTGAAGTCTGGGCTGTGTGTAATTTTTTTTTGAAAATGTGCATTTAGATGATGTTGAACATGACAGTGGCTTAATGAGAACTAAACAAGGGTAGGTTTCACCCTCCCCTCCCCTTTTCTTCCTGCTTCTCCTTCCGCGTAGAAGCCATTTCAGGCTTTCGATGTTGATGAACTGTTTCTTAGTATTGGAGAGAACAGCTCTGAACAGTCATTCTGCCCTGTAATTGTAGATGATAAATTTTAATTGCACTCTGTAATTGCCAATAATCTGGCCATCTTCTGGCTTTTCTGGAGTGCTCAATTAGAGGAACCCTGGCCGTCTCTTTCTTCTGCTTCCACTGAAGCATCTATTCCTGACTCATCTCCGTCTGGATGACTGTGTCTATAGTTACACGATGTGATACATATCCTCGGATGGGGAAGGCTTTGCAAAGGAGTTGCCTAATGACTGTTGTTCCCTTGATTGCAAATTGCCCAGCTGTAAACCTCTGCTCTGTTCATCATGAGGTCACGGAAGCTTTAATTTGCTTCAGAAAGGGTTCTTCTGTGTTGTCAGTAGTGACCATTGGTATAAAATAATAGTGATTTTATTTCTGTTTCTTTTAAACAAAGGGGGTATTTCCTAAAGGGAAGGAAATAGCAAGAAAAAGTTGGTAAGCTTCATTGGGTTTTCATATCACATATATAAAACTTGGAACTGGCTTGCCTTGGCTTAAACAGTTTCTCCAAGTGTGTTCCTCAGCCACTCCTGCCAGAGGGCTCCCAGAAGAGCAGGCTCCCTGTTCCCAAATGCCCATGATCAGAGACCCCTCTGGGGGCTTTGCAGTGTGTTCCAGGCCTTTCACCCTTCTGGTGATTCTTGTAACAACAACAGAAACCCTGCTTGGTTTTCTGTTACTTTTTTCAATCTTCGATTAACCTGTTGTCTCCTGGATGAGTAGGAGACCCGGTTGTCAAATGGCATATGTGAAACTGAGCTTAAAACGCATTCAACCATTTTCAAATCTTATTCTAAACATATTAAGGTAATTATGTTAGGGTTCTAAAAACCTCCTTTAAAAATGTCATTGAAGGAGGCGTGATTAACATCCCATTTAAGAAAGCAGCGTTAATGCTGCCTTCGGAAAGAGACATATCCACATTCTCAAGATGAAATGAAACATGAAGCCATTCTTTATAGCAGGGCTTCTCAACTCTGGCACTAGTGATATCTGAGGCCAGAAGCTTCTTTTGTCATAGGGTCCCTGTCCTGTGCCCTGTGAGGTGTGTACCAGTGTCCCTGGTCTCTCCTCACAGGTGCCAGTAGCCGCTCCCAATCCCAGTTGTGAGGACCAGAAATGTCTCCAGAATATCGTCCCCTTTGAGGACCCCTGCTTTAGAGCTTGCGAATGATTCATTTTCTACATGAAATATTAAAAGTTCTTCAAAATTTGACTCACTCCCAGCAGTGTCTAGTGTTTAAAGTGGTCCCAAGTAAAAGGTTTGAAATTACTTGGTTAATCACTGCTTACCAACATTTCTGGTTTGAAAACTCTCAGAAGAAGAAGAAGAAGAAGAAAAAAAAAAAAACCTCTCAGAAGAAATGGAGGATCAAAAGGAAGCCAGGAGTATGTAGTAGGAATCTTAGGGAAGAGAGGGCAGAACAGCCCACCAGAGACTGGCTGGGAGAGCAGACCCCTGCGGAAAGCGCGTCCTGCTTCTCACAGTTAATAAGGCGAAATTCACTCACTCCTATGGGGTCGTGGAACCAAAGTTCACTTTGTTATGACAGTTTTTCTCTGAGTTCCACTCCAGCACATAGTCTGTGGAGCTCAGACATTTATTGGTCATTTATCGGAGGCCCATAGAGTACTATCTCCGTGATGAAAAACACGCTAGAGCAGCGGTTGTTACCGTGTGACCTAGGGAGCCCGGGAGTACAGAAGGCCCATCACAGGGTCCGCGATGTCAAAACTATTTGCAGAGTAATACTAAGATGTCCGTTGTCCTTTTCCCTCTCGTTGTGTCACAGTATACGGTGGCATTTTCTGGGTGTGCGATCTCACAAGACATTGCATGCAGAAGCAGAAATGACAGCCCCCGCCCCCTTCTTGTAAGGCAGGCATTAAAGAGATTTGCAGAAATGGAAAACACTCCAGCTCTTGCTAATTTTTCTTGTTTGGGAAAACATATTTATAAATATGTTGCTTATATTACAATATGAAGGGTTTATTATTTTAATGAGTATTTTGAAATATCTCAGCTCTTTTCATTTCCAACCTGGTAAATATCGATAGATATAATCTGCATAAACAAGAGCTCTATAAGGTCCCCAACAGTTTTAAACAGGTAACGGGCTTCCAAGAGCAACAGTTTCAGAAGTACTGTGCTATACACCGAGAACATTCTATTTGGTGTTTGTGGGCAGGTAAAGATCAGACTAAACCAGGCTCCGGAAGCACGGAGGAGCATTTTAAATACACACTGAAGGGGAGAGAGAAGTCTCAAGGCTGAGATTCATTAACATCTTCAACCCAATAAAATGCCACATTAAAAATGAGGCTGCTCTCTGGCCCTCTCCTACCTCCTGAGGGTATTCATGAAACAGGAAAGTCTATGAAGATGCGTCTCCCTTCCTCACCTTCTGCTAACTCATAAAGACCAGCTCTGATTTCCTGACAGGGACTGCAGGTCCCTCGGCTGTCTGGCTGTCCGCCCCACTAGATCCATTATCCCCCACTGGAAATGACAGATCAAGGAGGTCCCTCAGTCACGCTGTTAGTAGAGAACTCATTCCTGTGCGTGCGTATTTGAATGCTAACGGAAATGGGAAACGTCCTTGGAGCCTAGTTCATTAGAATTTATCATCAGTCTTTGCATGAATTTGGCAGGTCAACTATCCTCTCATTTTCCTCATTTGTTGAGGAGGCTGTAAAAACTACCCAAGAAACTCTTCCTTGATGGGCTTTTTTAAAAAAGCAGTGAATATTTACAAGTAAAGACCTATTTTTTCTGGACCATATCTTAGTTTCTCCCGAGACCTTCTCTATTACTCCACCCTGATAAAGTGAGGCCCAGGTGGATGAACTTCAGTCTTGTCCCCTGGAGCTCACAGCAGGTCAATAAACCCTTGTAGAATCAAGCTGTGTTAATGCTTCGAGAAACCTTTTTAGCATTGAATCCAATGGTTCGTAAATTCCCCTTTGAGAATATGTTGGTAGCTAGTAACAATTTTCCCCAGGAAGATGCGTTTGGAAAGCTCAACAACGGCCCTCCCTCATCCCCTGGAACCTGTAAATATGTTACATGAAATGGCAAAGGGAAATTCAGGTGGCAGATGGAATCAAGGTGACTAAGCAGCTGACCTTAAAATGGGGAGATTGATTAATCCGGATCACCCAAGTGGAGCCAACGTAATGAGAAGACCCTCTTAAACGTGCAAGAGGCAGTGTCATAGTGATATGAAATGAAAGACACTTGACTGTTCGTTGCTGGCATTGGAGATGGACAGACGCTATGAGCCAAGGACTGCAGGCGCCTCAAGAAGCTGGAGAAGATAAGGAAAAAGATGCCCCGCGAAGCCTCGGGAAGGGAGCCAGCCTTGCAGACTCCTTGACTTCAGCCCAGAGAGACCCATTTCAGACTTCTGACCTCCAGAACTGTCATATAATAAATCTCTGTTCTTTTAAACCACAAAGCTTATGGCAGTCTGTCACAGCAGCAGCAGCAAAGTAAATACTGCACATGTGTGCATACATACCCAACTTTGTGCTCAATTCCAGGGAGGACTGGCCCCAGGGGAAGGACCCCATGATATGTTACCAAACCTCACGGTATGGTTGGCAGCAGAACGCAAACTCTTCAGTTGTAGTCACCGATGCTCTTTGTTTATAACGCTGAAACACTGCCTCACTCATAGCCAAGTTCAGAGTTAAAATGGGCTACAGTCATATTCACTTCCTATAAAAAATAAGCGTTTTGAGTTCATGTTGGATGGATCTTTTCTTTTTTTGATGAAAGCAAAATAAGAAAAAGAGGTTCAACCCAGACGTGTGAAATCATGCTGGAGTTGGGGAGGGGAAGTAAACAACTCTTGCTCGGGACAGAGCCCGCGTCAGTGCAGATGTTGAGGTTTGTTAGGCCTGTGAGGACATAGGAAGCAGTCTGTGTATCCAGGGATATTTGTCTTTACCACACCACTGAAGGGCTGTAGGCTAAATTTGTGAAACCAGAAAGCTGCCGTCCCCTTCCTTCCCAACAGGACCATCCGGGCACTCTTCTGCGGGAATTCAAGCATGAGAAACCAATCCTTAGTCCGGGTTGCAGGAGGTGGGCTGAGAGTCAGGACAAGCAGAAGCAAATGGTGGCCTGGGCCTCTCTTTCCCATTGGCAACCCACCTCTATAGGGGGTGGGTCTAAAAGCTTCGGAATGATCTTTAGCACATTGTTTAGAAACAAAAAGGAAACTAAGGTCACTTACTTTGAAGAATTCACGACTTTCAGTCGCTTTCAGTCTGGAGTAAGAAAATGTGTAGGAGGGGCATTCACTCTAAGACCAGTTTAATGAACTGTGTCCGTCACCTGGGCTGGCCACAGGTCTTTGAGGAGCCAGGGAGGCCTGAATTCTGTGATAACTCTCACTGAAAGCCTCTGATTCCTGTTCAATTGTAAATCCATGGACCTGTCTTAAGACAGCTACTGAATTCTAAGCCCCTTGAGGAAAAGAATCATGTGCACTCAACATCCTTCTGTCCCAGAAGCAAAACCCTCACACCTAGTGGGTGCTCGGCAAATGTTTATTGTGGCAAGATGACACTTGAGGTTAATCCACAGCTGTTTATTCATCCCAGGCATTGCGTTTGATGTTCTGGATTTCTAAAATAAATACCAAAAAGCAACCTTTCTCCTGGAGATGGCTACACTTCGGGAGAAGAGAGAAGACGCTTATGCAGACAACTCTCATGTGAGCAAAGTCTGTTAAGTGCAATACCAAAAGCAGAGAGAAAGTGGGGCCTTGCAGAGAGGTGGGGCTTTTTCCAGAGTGAAGCTTAGGAAGGCTTTGAGGAAGAGGCTCCTTTTTGAGTTTAGTGTTGGTGGACCGGAGTTGTTTCAGATGATGGTGGGAGAGGCATCCCACCACAAGAGGGCTATGTAGACAAAGATGAGAGAGTGTGGGGAGCCCGAAGCGCACCGATTTGGCCACGGAAGAGGTCCTAGGATGGGCGAGAAAGAGGGAGTTATTTAAATCAGCCACAGCAGAGGAGAGCTGCTTGGATGCGAGTTTGGACTGCCTGCACTTCAGTGTTGCTAGTGAGATGAGACGGCATTGAGGTCTGCCCGGGCTGTGCCTTCATGACTAGTCTTCTGTGGGTGTTACCTGCTGTGTGAAGCCAGTGAGTCTCAGATCTCAGTTACGGCATAGCTTTTGGGGATGAGCATCATACTGAATTGACAGAGACACACAAAACACCAAACTGATGTAAGTAGGTAATTATAAAATCTGCGTCTACTGTGCGATTGTGGGTCTGTGCCTAATATACGTGTATATTCACATAGATAGATACATACAGTGTGTTTATATCACTGCTTCTTGGTCTTTTTTTCATTAACCCCCTCCCCAGACAAGGAGCCTTTTTAGATGTTGTTTTCTAATTGCCCCTCCATAAAATTTCTGTACCACAGAATCTTATATTGCCTGTAAGGTTGTGTACTATATGTATAACTATGCTTTGCGTATGAAAAGAGTAAGATTTTTGCACACCCTCAGAACCAACTTTTACCCTCCTGGAAGTGATGTCACTCCCATCAAGAATACATTATATATAGATATCATGGTATATATATGACGTTACTGCAAAAAAGAGTTAGAATCCCAAATCTGATGTTATATAGTCATTCCTTTGGAAAATTCCACTTTCCATTGTGAGTGAATAAATATTACCATCTTTCATCCAAGTACCAGGAACATTGAAAGTACTAAGTAGGAGGGAAAAACTGCTTCAAGAATATTGAGTCCAAAGAAAATAAATTGGATAGTCATGGAAATATTTCATCCAAAGTATAGAAATACCTGATGAACTATTCCTCACTCCAGCACATAAAACCTTACTTTAGTGAAGTAATATATCTAACTCTATACTAGATGAAATATTTCTGTTTGGCAATGCTGAATGAATTATATTTCTGCAAATATAATTTTTTCATCTGGGTTTTTTTGGGTGACACTCTTCAGATCACCCTTCCCATTTCATGATAAGCCAGCAATTGTCTCATACTTGTTACAATGCAATTGAGTAGTTGATAGTCCTTGAGAACCATCTTAGTTTTTTTAATTGGATTAGAGTGCAGCCTCTAGTCTCATCGGGGACATATTTTGAAGTCACTTACCAAGGAGAGTTACTTCAGTAGATCCATTATGTGTTGTTTTGAGTAGTTTCCACTTTAGGGCAACCTCTTTCTGACATTGTAGCCAAATCCTTGTGGTCCCCCGGTGGAGCCCACATGCAGTGTTCATGAGTCAGGGACTGCGCATGTTCTGTTCAGCCTGGCAGCTGATGTTTTGCTCTACATCTTCATCATTATATAATGTTTTTGAGATAGATAGATAAATAGATAATAGATCGTGGATTTTGTAGAGAAAAGTCAGTTTGAATCTATCAAGAACTGACTAATGAGTTAGTGCCTTCTCCAAATTATTATTTTTTAAGATTTTATTTATTTATTTTTCTGAGACAGGGGAAGAAAGGGAGAAAGGGAGGGAGAGAAACATCAATGTGTGGTTGCCTCTCACACGCCCCCAGCTGAGGACCCGGCCAGCAACCCAGGCATGTGCCCCGCCTGGGAATTGATCTGGTGACCTTTTAGTTTGCAGGTTGGCACTCAATCCACTGAGCCACACCAGTCAAATTCTTATTGGACAGAGAAGTTGAATCCAGTTTCCTTCATGATTGCTTCATTACAGTTAAAAAGTATGTCCAGTAAACAGAAGAAAGCTCAAAATGCTTTCTTGTTATAGGCTTCAGAAATAGATAATGATAAAAGAGGGAAGACGTTGAAACTAAGAGAGAAAATGTCTTTGGAAAATAAAATAAAACTTCATTAGAGTGAAACCTATGTGAATAGGTTAACACTTCAATTTATATTTGTTTAAAAATAAAGATGGGTTTCCATTTCCAGTATGGTCAAAGAAACTCCTACCAGACTGATCCTCTTCAATATAATAACTCAACTCTGGACAAAATTTTGTGAAATTTAAAAACATGTCACAAGACATTGAAAAGTGAATAACGGTAGGCAGATTTTCTAGGGGATTTGACACTTGGAATGGCTGCAAATGTCACAGTTTAGCCCCATGTCAAGTGGGTAAAATTCCAACAGGTAACCTATAGTCTGTAAGTTGGGAATAATAGAATATCTAAACCCAGGTCAGAAGATTAGGAATAATGTATGTACAGTGCCTGGTACATATAAGACTCTCGAAATAGATGGTTGATGTATTGGCATAGCTTTGTGCTTCAGGAAGAGCCTACTACAGCATCTTACACAGTAGAGGCATTCAAGAAATACTTGCTGCATTATGGAAGGAGAAACTGAACGCCAGATGCCAGTTAGTGACAAAGCCAATTCCCCTTACACTGCATGCTGTGACCTTCCTAGTCTTCCATGTTGCCAGAGCCAAGAGATGATTAAATACTGGAGAACTCGCTTTGGCCAGATATTAAAAGAGCTAAAAATCCACGTGGAAGCTATGCCCAGTCACTTAGAACCTCTGCCAACCAGCTGGTTCCAAGACAGTCAACTTTCAGTCTCATCCACTCTTGAAGCTTCTTCTTTGCTACCATGAAACACAGGAAGTGTTGATCCAGTGCCAGCATCGTATCCTGTAGTTCTTGAAAAAAGAAAGTGACATCTTTAGTATCTGATGTTTGCATCTTGGTTGCTCTGCTATTATTATTTATTGCAGAGGTAAACATTCATCATCGCTGGTAGCTGACTGCAAGCTTTGATCTGGATCAGTGGCTTATCTTTGTTGAATTTACCTTTTGAGATTGTTAAGCAGACCATGCAGGCGTAACCGTTAGCTGTCACTTGTTTGCTCATTGATACATAGAAGTATGAGGACCAGGAGCTCATTCTGCAGCAAGGAGTCTCCTGCTCAGAATCACAGACTTAATTTATCAGACCAAGAACATTTCCAAACACTAGCAGGTTGAATTCATTTTACCTTCTTGGTTTCAGATTCTCCCTTCACGGATACCCTTCCTCCCCCTTCGCCCCACTCACTTCCTTGGAAAAGATCATATGAATAATGGTTCAGGAAATTTAATACTTATACTCTACAAGGGAGCTTGCATTTCTTTTTAATATTATCCTTACTCCCAGGCAGTGCCCCATAGAGGCATAGAAGGGAATGAGGGATTTTCAAGGAGAAAATTAGCCCCTCAAAGGAAAATGATTTAATGCATTTTTTATTGTGGTGCAATACACATAACCTAAAATAGACCATTAGTGACATTTAGTACTTTAATAATGTTTACAGCTATGGTTCTGTGTCGGGTTCCATTGTGTGGGAGTTTCCCGCTCCCTGCCCTCCCCCCCATTAAGCAATTATCTGACACCAGCTGGGTGTCCTACAGTTCAACTCAATTCCTTCTACCTGGAGATAGCACAGATCTCACAGGTCCTACAAGACTGGTCCCTGCCCCTCCCCGAGCACAGTTCACATGTGTCCCAAACTTAGGTTGTTCCCTATACTTCAGACCCGCTGGCTATAGATCTGAGGCTCCAACATACCCCTCCTTGGGTTTGATTAATTTACTACAGCAGCTGGCGGAACTCAGAGAAGCACTGGAATTGCTAGATGACCAGTTTATTATGAAGTACACAACTCAAAAACAGCCAAGACTGAAGAGATGCTTGGGGAAAGGGATGAGAAAAGGGTGCAGAGCTCCCATGATCACTGAGCAAGCCACTCTCCCCAAATCTACACGTGTTCAGTACCCCAAAAGTGCTCCAAACCCCATCCTTTGGGGTTTTTATGGAGACTGTTACATAGGCATGAATGATCAAATCATTGGTTATTGGTGGTTGATTCAAATAAACTCCAGCCCCTCTGCTGTCCCAAAAGGTCAGAGGCTAGGACTGAATATTCTAACGCTAATCACCAATCATTGGTCTTTTGTTATGTTAATGAGGTGACATTGAGAAGCACCTAAAAATAGGGGGCGGTTGCTCAGGGGCGACCCCCTGCCCCTAGCAGCCACAAATCTACTTTCTGTTTTTATGGATCTGCCTGTTCTGTTTCATACGAATGGAATTGCACAATGTGTGGCCTTTTGTGATTGGCTTCTTTTATTTCACATAATGTTCTCAAGGCTCATCTATGTTGTCACATGAATCAGTTCTTCATTTTTATGTGTGAGTAATATTCCATTACATGTGTGTCTGTGAATATGTGTGTGTGCATATGTGTGTATATATGTGCGTTTTGGAGAATCATTCTTCATCTTCAGCTTTTCTAGCATGAAGACTTTTCCCAAGTCAATATTATCTACCTATGTCATTGAAGACTTATTGAAATAATGTAGCTTATTTTTGAGTGTGTCGGACTATTTTCATAATGTAGACAGGGACATTTTTGGTTCACTAATACCTGATAGGTTTGAATGTTAGAATCTTTGAAAAAATTCCATCCCCTTTGCTTTAAATTAAGCTAATGCCTAATGTGATTTTTTCCCCCCTTGGGCCAAAACCAGGTGTCTAATTTGAAATTTCGATTATCTAATGATAATATTTATGAAAGCAGCAATGCACTTCTATTTTCAGAGGACCAGACCACTGTTCATTCGGCTGCTCCTTAACAAATTCTCAGAATTCAAGGAACACCCTGTGGAGGAGGGTAACCCAGGCTCACAGCTGTGAAAAGTCTCAGGTCACAACATGTCGAAAATGGAATAAAGTGTTGGACTCTGCTTTGCATTAACAGTCACACACACGAAGTCTTTTCATGCAGTAGAAGTTAGATAAAAAGTCTTAGCACTGAATAACATAATTAATAATATAATATAATGTAATATAATATGATAATGTATCTATAATTCCCTAAATTTAGGAGGAGGAGAGAACATGTGTTTAAACTGTTTGTTTACCCAACCTTCATTTTTGTATGCTTTCAACATATTAAATACTTCTGAGACCTGCCTGTGAAAAGTGAATTGTGGCCTTTCTAGGCTTAATTTGCTTCTTAATTGTGCACGGTTTTATAATGCCCATAAAATAATCCTTATAGGCATAACATTTCAAAGGCAGCACTTTTCAGAAAAGGAGAGTTAGATTTATTTCCAGATGTTTCTACCAAACGTTCCCTTTCCCTCAGCCTATACTCCGATTTCATGGTTGTGATTAACAGTGCAAAGCTCCGTAGCAAAATCTCATCAGCTGATTCCTTCCACCTACCAAATTCACTTTTCAGGGTTCAATTTGAGACATCATGAAAGCCTACTTTGCATAATCATCATATGAGACTATCTCTAATTAAATCATGAAATGTAGTTTATGCTCCAGTGTGTAGACTAGGCTTTCTGTGACCTGAAGCCACAGCGGTTTCTTTGCTTTGCCTTTCATCTGCTGTGTGCGGGGGGAATTCAAACAGGCAGCGCACTTCCGACAGACTTCAAGTTCCTCAGGGAATCTTTGTTGTTGTTGTTGTTGTTGTTCTTTTAGGAGAGAAGACAATTTCCTACATTGAAAAATAACAGGACGCTTTCATATGATTGCCTCTTCCATGTTAGTAGATATTGCTCACAAATTTTAATGAGTGATAATTATCAACATTACATTTCTAGTTTTGCCTTTAAACTATTTTAAAAGGCTTTTATGTTAGCTTTTCAAATACCTGTGCAAAAGACCTGTTATTCATCGTGTATTTCAAAAGCCTGAAATGAGCCTTGCCAGAGTTCCTAATCTTGACTAATAGTCTTTCTATTCTATAATTAGAGAAAGCAAAGTTGTCTGTACCAAGTTTAAAACTAAAACAAGGGTTCGAAAATTTCAAGTAGGGGATAACATTTCTGTGATTCTTTGTGAACCTCCATGGAATATTATTCAATTAAACTTAAAAAACTGAATAGATAAGTTTAGCTAAATCATATCTCTATTCTCCAGGCGTTCTTTGCATAGCCACCCTGTGGCACACACTGGGCCTGAGACTACACATAAAGACACATATTACGTGACCTTCAAGTTGTTCTGAATCTCGAGTACTCGAGGAAAGTTTCAATTGAAGTGCATGTCATCCATTGGTCTTTTCTCTCCTAAATACTGGGAAGAGGCCAACACTGTTTAATCATGGCGTAGCGGTTGTGCTCTTGACATAACCTGGAGAATCGAGAGAGAGTGTTAGTCTACGGCTGCTTTTGAGCTACAAGGGCAAAGTTGAGTAGTTGTGACAGAGCCAGTCCAGATGACCTGTGAGGGGAACAGAGTTTGCCACCCCGCCCCCCCCCCAAATATACCTTTTGGGATATTGATTATTTTAAGCTGGTTATTTTTAAGAAAAGAATAACTCAGGAAGAACCTTTGAACTTCCTCCTAACTGCCTACCAGAACTTAGATAGAAGACGTCCTCTGCAAAGGAACATACTATCATAGATAACTGTAGTTTAGTATGAACTCCGTGTGATAGACAGGGAGGAGCCTAGCACGGTCTATTTGTTCAAACTCCTCCCTGTGTCCTGCTGTTAAAGGTGGCCCAGCAAACACATGTTGCCAAACATTTGCTTTCCCGTCTCCATGGGAATCGCCTTCCTGTCCTATGGAATCCCAAGCCATAAATCCCCATTCTCTTTACTTCAACATGGTATATAAGCCTGAACTTCCAGACACGTCCTGCAGTCTCATATTCCTATGGAAGCCCCATATGTACATATTTAATCAATTTGGTTATTTTCTCTTGTTAATACATCTCATGTTAGAAATGATTATTAGTCCAGCAAGAAGAGGTTAGAAAGGTAGAGGAAAAATTATTTTTATCCCCACACTTGCAAAGTCTAAAATATTTAACATCTGGCCCTTTACAAAAAAATCTACCCAGCTCTGGCCAGGAAGCTCAGTTGGTTAGAGCATAGGCCCGATGCTCCAAGGTTATGGGTTCAATCTCCGAACAGGGTACACACAAGAATCAACCATTGAATGCATAAATAAATGGAACAATAAATCAATGTTCCTGTCTCTCTCTCACTTCCTCTTTCTATCTAAAATCAATCAATTAAAAAAACAGTTTATAAAAAAATCTGCCAACTCCTGATCTAAGTAATATGCTTCAACTGGTCATTCTGGGACTACCAGTTTTGAACGTCTAATGAACTGATTGTTTACTCTGCCAGATTCGACCTAGATTGTTTGCGCCTTTCCCCACTTCCTTCTCAGACTCCTCCTTTTCCAGTGTAGTTGTCTAACTGTAGAGCTATAAAACTTGTTGTGATTTTAAATAATAGGTTATACTTTTCTTTCTTTTTCCTTCTCCTGTAAACAGTATATACTGATTGTAGTAATTTTCACTTAGTAAGATGGAAATGTACAATAATTCATGCACCGTTCTTGCTTACTTCTTACCCTTTCCTTTCCCACCTTTTGCCTTCCTTATTTTGTCTTTACTATTGCAAAAGTTGAAAGAATTTGCGGTTGCTCTGTATCCATTACTGAGTCTTTTGTGCCTCAGCTGTAAGTTGATTCTAAAATTTAAAACTGAACGGCTTTTATCACACAGTTTTTCCTTTTATTGCTAAGAAAATGTTATTCATAGTGTAACTGATTATTGCTGGTTATACTGGCACTATTTTAAACTTTTTTGTTCTTCCAGCAGTCTCTTTCTGTTTATTTTTCCCCTTGCAAGTTCTGTCTTAACAGCTCTGTTCTTCTCAAGAGTAGCGTCAAATCTCTGGAACCACCTTCTTTACCAGGCACCTCCCTTCTCATCCCTCCTTTTGTTCTAATCGGGATTGATGACCTCCCTGGCCACGGCAGAGCTGTCATCCTATGACTTTGCACCTCTCTTATCCCATGTTGGATCCATGGTTTCCTTGATCTCATGCCTTTGTCTTGATATTTTTGGAGTACATCTTCAGAAAACTTGCTTAGAAAATGTGTGTGGGAAGTAAACTTTGTAATATTTGCATGACTAGATGTGTCATTATTCTGCCCTCTCACTTAACATAGAAATCTAGCTTGAAAATTACTTTTTCACAGGAAGTTTAAGTCCAGCTACATTGCCTTCAGGCCTCCAGTTCTGCAGTCAGATAATCTGTTTTGGGGTTGTTGTTATTTTTTTTATCTTTAATGTATCTTTTCTCTCTATGCCTTTAAAGATCATTTCTGTATCTTTGGTGTATTCAAATCTCATTGTGATGCATTCAGGTGTGAAGGTGCTTTTCTTGTCAAGCTAAAGGCTCTGAGGCTAAATTTTCAGCTCATTCCACTCAGGGACTATTCAGATTCATTTATTTGATAATTCCTTTCTCCCTACTTTTTCTTTCTTTTCTGTTTTAGAATTTCTTATCAATTGTATATTGGGTCTTCTAAATTGATTATTGACTGTTTTTAAATTTTCTCTTATATTTCTAACCTGTTTTCTTTTCATTCAACACTCTGTAAGATTTTTAAAATTTTTATTCAAGTCTTCCATTGATTACAATATGAAATCATATATTTAATTTCCAAGAGTACATCCTCATTCTCATGTTCTCTCTTTTCTTTTTTTTCCAATAAAGAGCTGTAATGAACATTCTTGGGTACATTCCTCTATCCAGTTCTCTCACAGGATACATATCAAAAAATGAGATTGCTGAGGTGCATTAAAATTCTGAAACCTTATGATGGTCCTTCAAAAGTAGGTTGCACCCCCTTACACTTTTATTTAAAGGGAAAAAAGTGGCACACCAGTATTTTTCTTTTCATTTATTAATAAGAATGAGTGTCTTTTAGAACTTTATTGGCCATTTATACTATTTTCATCTATGTGTATGATGGTAGATTTCACCATTCTTTACATTGGATTACCTTTTCTTTCTGAATTCTTAAGCTGTTTATTATATATATTATATATTTGTCAGGTTTCTATGATGCAAAAATTTTCTTCCAGTGTGTTGTCTTAAAACTTTGCTTATGCTTTTGTCCTTTGAAATTGTATGTAGTTTACTTTAACCTGTTTGTCTTTTCCTTTGTGGCTTCAGAATTTCATGTTATACTTAGAAATGCCCTTCCAACCCCAAGACTTTCAATGTAGTCTTTAGTATTTTCTTCTAGTACTTTCATTGCTTAAGCGTCTTACATCATATTTATAGGAAGCTTTGCACATGATATGTTTGTGGTCTAGCTTATTTACCTTCCAAATAGACATTCAGATAAGTCCATTTAAAACAATAGTTTATTCTTTTCATGGGATTTCATTTGCCCTCATGTTACCAGCATTGGGGTTCTTGGGTTCCCCACAATAGAAAGTGAGAGGAAACCCCAGGGAAGTTTCCAGACAGATTTTATTAATCTTATGACAGAGCACAAGGGAGGCAGCACAGAGGATAGGAACATTCTCTGAATTGACTTTGGGGCTGACTCTGCTTGACTGTTTTTATAAGCTGGGAGCAAAGTGGGCTTTCCAGATAAGGTGGGCTTTTTGAAAATGGCAGGCTTGAGGCATTTTCCATCTCAGGGTGGGGTGAGTTCCTCTTCGGGTTGCACTGCCTGGTAACTGTTCCAGCCTGCCCTGTCTGGCCAAGATGGCGGACTGCTCATCACCGATACCCTAGGAAAATTGTATCAGGGTCAAACTTTGATCATCTGTGCATTCAGGTCAGTAGTTTAAGCAGGTAATTAGAAAGATGATAAAATCAGCTACCTCTGCATTTTTCGGTAGAGAGTGAAGGGGTGGTGACATTTTTGCTGTCAGTTTATCCCATGTTCCTTCTGACCATGTGGTCTTAACGGGACTTCCAGGCCACCTGGTATTTTCCATTTCTGAGCCCAAGTCCCTATACTGTGTCCTTGCATTATTTCTGGATCATTGGTATCAGTTTCTTTTAGAGAATGTATTGTTTCATAATGTAATGATTCAGTGGGGGCCCCCTTCACTGCCCCTAACTAACTTTCCAAAGTCCAATGACTTAACTGGCCTGTGACTCAGTCCCCTCAATTGCAAATGAGGTGAGAACAGTACCCATCTAGTAGGTTCCTTGTGAAAATGTGATAATGAACACATATAATCAAGAACGGTACTTGGTGAGCTTATTGAATGTTAGCAGCACCTCCTGCTGTTAATGGTAACAGTTCTTTTGTTCAGTGGCTAGCACAGTGCCTGATTAAAATATATATATATGACAAGTTTTCCATACGTGAATGTAAATTATTGAAGAAAATGAAAACCACTTGTAAGGAAGAGAGAAGGGCCTGAAGTTTTCGGGCTCTTTTTAAAAAATGTAGACATGTTGGGGCAAACTGTGCCAGCATTTAACCCGAGTCTCCCATTTGTTTTCCCCACAACTTGTGTGCTCAGAAAATGTGTCACACTAATGAAGGTTGAAAGTCGTTTTCAGCCCTTAAATTGAATGAAAGGAATACTATGATGACAAATGAATGAGACATCCATGCAATTGTTAAATATAAGACCTATATTTCATATTTTGTTAAACCTCAATTTTGATCATAAAAAATCTGCACGTAGTGAAGGGGATACTGCTGACACATGTTAATGGTTGCAGAAAATAATGGACTTGGACTTCAGATGTTCAGGTAGGAATCTTCGCAGTTGTCAGCAGCTCCAGTCTTTGTTGTAGGAGCCACAGGAAAATAAAATAAAGTAATTCATGCCTCTAATATGCATACTTTTCAGTCACTGACAGTGGTCTGGAATCATGCTAGTGTAATGGCAAATGTTAATTCAAGGCATCAAATCGTTTATCATCAAGAATTGCTATTTTTCTCCCTTCAATGCTTCTCCGTCTGGAAACTAAGATTCTCAAGGAAATCACAGGGAAGTAAGAAGGTCTAACAGAGGCCGGCAGTCTAGCCGGCTATGCAGGGAGGGTGGCCACGAAGTACAAGATATGGGGAAGCTGGCTCTTCCGTCTCTTGAGTGCTCTCCCTGGCTGTCTCCCACTGAGCCAGTGCTTTCAAAAGTGTGGTCCTGAGCACTGCACCAGAATCACCTGGACTGCCTTTTAAAAACAGAGTCCTGGGTAATGCTGAATGAATGAATGGGGAGAATTGAAGGATGATATAGGTTGTCAGGAACGTTGGGTCTCAAAAATGAAATATTTTTAAGCAAATAGCTCAAAGTAGATATCACGAAAAATATCAGAACATTGTGGCACTTTCCTCAATTATTTGAAGTTTAATATTTCTACTTTGAAAAGGAGATAGATTGGTGATATAGGAAATCCCTAATCTTGCAAAATGTTGACCATTGTACTCTCTGTGACTAGTCTCTCTACCCGCCTGACATAGAAGGCCTTGCCTGAGTGGTGCAGGACACCAAAGCTCTGGTTTCCTCCCAGCCCCCCTTCCTGAGCTTGACCTTGCTCATCAGCACCTTTAACTTCTAGCTGGAGTACACGCTTGAAACCACAGGACTGCCTACCGAGTGTCCCAGGACCACTGACGTGATCTGAAGATCCCTGCACCTAGCTCCTACCCAATCGCTGAGAAGTCAGGGGGGCGAATAGAAGCTTGGGCTTACTACTCATTTGTTTTCTAATGTAGTTATGCCAATATATTCTGCAGGAGTAGATTTTCATAGTGGTATTTGAAGTGTTCCACAGCCTCCTCCACTTCAATTCACATTAACTTACACTCATCCACATACCACACTGTTTACACTGGTTATTGCCAAACAGAGCATGTGATTCTGAGCATTTATTGTGTGGCTACCTGCCTATATTACCAGTCTTGTAATTTTTTTAAAGATTTTATTTATGTATTTCTAGAAAGAGGAGAAGGGAAGGAGAAAGAGAGGGCGAGAAACATCAATGTGTGGTTGCCTCTCACACACCTCCCACAGGGGACCTGGCCTGCAACCCAGGCATGTGCCCTGACTGGGAATCAAACTGGTGACCCTTTGGATCACAGGCCAGTGCTCAATCCACCAAGCCACACCAGCCAGGGCCCAGTCTTTTAAATTTTTGATCCTTGGCGGTAAAGCATATCTGGGGTTTATGGTACAAAGTGAGGCTGAGAGTTCCCAGCTCGGCTCAGCATCTCAATCAATCCAAGAATGTGCCTTGATTATTATTGCCTCTGACACATTAGAGTTTCATTAGCAGAGAAGTCATCTCTTAAACACATTGAACTGAACTCAATTATTGTAATTGATTACTAGCCTAGCTATAGGGATTTTGCAGCTTTAGGGAAACTGACAAACATTTTGCCCTTTTAAATCCTACCATTAGATTCACAAGACACAGTCAATAAGCGTTTTGCCGGCACTAAATTCATCATCTTTCATGATGACAAAAATCTCTCTGGGTAGATGAACTTGCTGTTGATCATAGACTAATTGTTCAAATGGTTTTCAGTAGTGGTATTGACAAATAGAACTGAGTCCTTGAAGGATAAATTTGATCATGAATTAATGGAACCTACTTTGGACATTAATTTATACAAGCCCTAATAGATCCTTGATTTATTGTCTCTCATTTGCTAAAGCTGAAAGCATGACTGGAAAAATGTGTCAGTCTGGCTTCTGTGTAAGCTCTGTGTTCCTTTGAACTATAATCCTTAAAATAAATAATGCTCTTTATTTAAAAGCATTTTCTCTTTTTAAAGATTTTATTTATTTCTTTTTAGAGAGGAGAAGGGAATCAATGTGTGTGGCTGCCTCTCATGTGCCCCTCACTGAGAACATGGCCCACAACCCGGGCATGTGCCCTGACTGGGAATCGAACCAGTGACCCTTTGATTTGTAGGTCCGCACTCAATCCACTGAGCACACCAACCAGGGCATATTCTGATTCATAAAGAAATTTAGCCATGGCTGGTGTTGCTTAGTGGATTGAGCACCAGCCTGTGAATCAGAGTCACAGGTTCAATTCCCAGTCAGTGCATATGCCTGGGTTTGGGGCCAGGTCTCCAGTAGGGGGCACGCAAGGGGCAATCATACACTGATGTTTCTCTTCCTCTCTTTCTCCCTCCCTTCCCCTCTCTCTGAAAATAAATAAATAAAATCTTTTTAAAAATTTAATAATATGTACATTCAAGTTAACACTTATCCATGTTAACCTTATTTTTTAAGATAGTCTACTTTAGTCTCCTAGAATGTGAACAGAATTTCATGAATTTTATTTCCTCTACCTGCTGCTTACAGGATCCCAATCACGTGATAGGTCTTAGAGCTGTCACGTTTCCAGGAAGGCTATGCTCTTGCTTACATAAGGGGTATATGCTTGACACTGCACAGCATTCTAACGTGGCTCATGCTTTTCCTCTCTCATCTCGTTTCTTCTCCATACTGCTCTCTCCCCTTTTCTCAACAAGCAGTGCTTACAGTTGTCCCAAACAGCAGTTCCTTCTATGCCTCTGTGGCTTTGCTTGCTGTTCTCTTGGACTGGAATGTAATTCCCTTCCTGGTCCACATGGTAGTTGCCGACTCACATCTCTAGATTCATCTCCTACTTGTCTACTCTGTGAAATCTTCCCTGGTCCCCATTCAGTACCTTTGGGTTGGATTCCCCACCTCCCTGGATTGCAGCCCCACAGGATGGGGTGGATTTTTCCATCACACTTGCCTCTAGCAATCCCTCATATTTAGATGTTTATATCTCTGGCTGCTCTCACCGGATTGGAATTTCTTTGAGGGCAGGGAATTTCTCTGAGGGCATGGAACCCAGGAGAACTTCACCGTAAATTGACACTCACTAATACTTTCTTGAATAAAGAAACGAATGCGGGAGTGAAACGACGGCCTCGGACTGTTCTCTCCAGGCCTTTATTCATCTGTACCCCTCGCCTGGGAAGTTTTTCCCGTGGATGCTCTCCCAGCTTAACCCCTCACTTCATTCAGATCTCACAGGTAACCTCTTCAGAGAGGCCTCTACTCCCATCTTGTTAAACCAGTCCACCACCCCTCTTCTATTATCTATCCTGCTCTATTTTTCTTTATAAAAATGGTCAGCCTCTCATAATATGTGATAGTTTATGTTTATTTGATTTTTATTGTCTCAGTTCGTCCACTATGGGAGGGTTTGGCAATTTTTTGTTGTTGTTCTGTAAAGGACAGATAGTTTTCTAGTTCTATAAAGGACCAGATATTTTAGGCTTTGTGGCCCAGACAGTCTCAGTCACAACCACTGAACTCTGCCACTGTATCTGAAAGCAACTACAATGCATAAGTTGGTGTGGCTGTGTTCTAATGAAACTCTGCTTAGAAATGCAGGTGGAGGTCATATTTGGCCCTGGGGATATAGTTTGCTGGTGGCTGCAGTATAAAGTAAGCTTGTCAGTCTGAACCACAGCCCAAAGCCTGGGCTCCGGGCACATGGAAAATTTCTATTAATTAGTTGTTGAATAAGTGGTAGATAAATTCGATCCACTATAAAGAACAAAAGAGACTGATTTTGGCTGAATTTGAAAAATTAATTTCTGCCTGTTTGAAAGAACATGGTATGTAAAATCTTCAAATGAGCAATCTACTCTTCTAAAACATGGAAGCATTATCCAAGGCGTCATGTAGCTGACAAATTCAATGATGTGCCCTCTCGCATAGGTTTTGTTCTATGTCTGTTAGGTTTGCTATGTGGGTAATGTTGACCAAACATAAAAGTTTATGATGAACACTTTGACAGACAAAGAGAGAATGCCTCGGTTAAGATAAAAAGAGATAGCATTTCAATTAAATTGGGCAAGTAAAAATGAGTTCCACAGTGGTCTTTATATGAACCCAAAGTCTTTATTGTATTTTAAGGTTTATATGTGGAAAATGTGTTTTATTCAGAAAGAAATGTTTGTTTCATTGGTATTTATTTTGGGGTTTTGTTGTTGCTTGTTTTTGAGAACTGTTGGTATAAACATAAGTATGGTTGATATAAATAAGTATTAGCTGAATAATTTATCTCAGTGCAGCTCTCAATGCAGAAATGTTCACCGCTGTCAGCTGAGGATCAAACAAGAAGCTGGAATTGCACTCTTCCCTGGAAGCCAGGACAAGTGACCGCCCCATCAGGGCCATGTCCGGGCAGGGTTTGTCTCATGAGACATTCAAGGTGGCTTCCTGGAAGAGGGAGGCATGGTGCGCAGTTCCGGGGCCTAGCGGGAAATGGACAAATGGGGCACAGATGGGGAAACCCACAGGTCCCATTCAGGAGCCAGCAGGACAGCAGCAGCTGGGACCTGTTTGCAAGGCTAAACCTCGAGGGGCCTGGCACGGGGCCTGGTGAGCTCTGGAACCACTGAAAAAGCACTGACGTGACAGGGAACGTAATCAGAGTAGGCGAAGTCACTCCAGAACTTCATCAAAGTAAGGAGGGGCAGTAGGAATAAATGCTCTGATCCCTCTCTCCTCCTTACCTCACTTTGTCCTGCCTGTACCTCCCATTGGTTGAACTCAGTTGAAGCCACGAATAGCAGCCAAACCGCAGACCTTGGAGCAGGCAGAAAGCAGCCAGGCATGGGGCTGGGGTAGTGAGGTTCCATTCACATGTACTGGGGTTAAAACCGGGGAAACACAAGCACACAAACAAAACCAAAACAGAGAAAATGTGTGATCTTGGGCAGTAATGTAGTTGTATGTCTAAGGAAGCTAAATTCTTTAGGTAGGGGCTAAGAATAATTATTTTAATGCAGAAAAGATTCAGAGATCACAAGGTCTTCATAAAAACTGAACCGTCAGTTCACGCCATTACACTGTAGCTTTCTTAGCAGCCCCTTTTCATTTCTAGCAGACCTCCTTAGTCATCAAAGGGAGCCCCTACCACCTCCTTTATTCTCACAGCTGCTCTAGTAGTGAAATCGTAAAACTGACGCAGGACTAGATTAACAGGAGAAAAAATAATTTAATACATGCACACGAGACAAGCATCTTGGTTTTCCACTTTATTGAATAAAAGCTTGCACATTTAGCTGATTTCTCTACTTGTGTTTAATCATTGTCATAGGAGGAAAAAAAGGAACCACTGAAACATGAAGAAATAAATGGACAAAGCGTTTTACCAGCTTGTCCACTAGATCATAAAATACTCTTTTCCAATCCCATGTACACGAGGGATTTTGTTGAAATTCAGCTGGAAAAGTTCCGTGTTCCTTGATGTGCCTCCATTGTCCTCACAAACCGAATAGAAGTTGTTGCATGTATTATACATAACAAATGAGTTCACAGTTCACTAAAATGCTTCGTTAGGAAGATTAGAAAACAGGTTAGGAAAATCCATTCCCAAGTTTTCAAAGGCTGCCCTTTGCACAGATACGGATTTGCATCATCTTCAATAAAACAAACACGTAATGGCGGAACCATTTCCCGACATCTCTTTCCCTATATCCTGGCCACCGTCCAAGTTGCATTGAAAACGTGAGGTACTTTCTCACTTATTATTATAATATTGCCTTTACTCTAAAGAGACAGCTCTTTTAGTTCATTGTCCCCAGGTCGCCAACAACCCCTGTGTAGGACAAAAGATGTTCATAGCCACTCTACTGTAATTTAGTGGTTTTCTCTTCCAAAACAACCATCTGGTTGACATACTAAAGCACTTCTGTTTCTTTGGTGCCAGAGCTTGCATTGAATTCTTGGGCAGCCGTCTCTAAATTTACCCTGAAACCCTTGTTTTGTTCCAGTCAAAGCGGATACACAATTGTTTTGTACTTTGCTGTATTTGTGCCGTTCTCACAGTACGCTAAGAATTGTTATTTTATAATAGGTTCTGGTATCTTGGTGGGCTAGACAACCAGAGCGTTTTTCTTCTTCAGAGTGTTTTTATATTATTATATGAAATTGAGAATTCTCATTATTGAATTCTTTAAAAAGGACTATTGAGCTATCTTTATTGGATGACATTAAATCTATAAATGAATTTGAAGGGACCTGAAATTTTCAGATTTAGTCTACCCATCAAGGAGAAGCTCCATTTATTACAAACACTCCTAAAATTCTCCATTTCGTGACTTCTAAGCTTAAGCATTCTGGATTCTCTTAGCTTTTCAAGTACTATGGAAGTTTGCAGGCTTAACTAAAACAGCACTAAATCTTTAAATGTTCCTGACGTGTTTTGAGAATTGACTAACTGTGGTCTGTGGAAAAGATTCCTCAAGGTCAAGTTCTGCTGAACCCGCAATATGCCTATTCATGAAGGCACAAAGCATGAGCCTCACTATGTTATGTGAGCTAGAAACATATTATGTGCAGTTATTTATGTTTATATTAAATTTAACTGATGTCCAGTGTCAGGATTTAGTTAGACTCTGGATTCCAAAGGACCAAAGCTTACCCAGATTTGCTACAGTCAAAATGGGAGTTCCATATAAAAATTCCTATATTGCCCTGGCTGGTGTGGCTCAGTGGATTGAGCGCCGGCCTGCAAACCAAAGGGTCCTGGTTCGATTCCCAGTCAGGGCACATTCCTGTGTTGTGGGCCAGGTCCCCAGGGAGGGGGGGGAGGGGCATGGGAGAGGCAAGCACACATTGATGTTTCTCTCCCTCTCTTTCTCCCTGCCATTCTCTAAAAATAAAAACATGTAAAATCTTAAAAAAACAATTCCTATAGCATCCAAATAAATGCCTATATCATGAGAGAGATGGGCTTGCATGTGCATATGAGAATGGAAACGTGGAGTGGCTTTCCCTCAAAGATCTTGTTTGCTCATAGTTTCTGTTTTCTACCACAGCACAAATAAATCTTATCCCTAAACTCATCTGGGAGTGTCATCCTGTTATGTCCCTGCGGATTGGCAGTTCAAACTCAATCTTGCCAAATACTCAAGAATTCTATGCAGAGCAGAAATTTAAGCAGCACTTTATGGTCTCAGTCCACACTACCTGTTCCTACGATTCCCTAGTCTGAGCCCCTGAAGTTCACTGACTCTGCGGAAACCACCGAGCTCTCTCTCCTGAAGTTTCTGCCACCTCACAGGGGTCCCTGCCCTTGCCTCCTCAGCAAGTTGCTTGAGCTTTCAGGAAACAAAAGTCAGGAAAGAGGGTTATCTGTAGTCAGCTTTTGCTCTGGGCCATAGTACCGTATTTTGCCGTGTATAATGCGCACCCACGGTTTTTGTGTGCATCATACATGGGATTAATATACCCATGGTGTGTAATCATTATACCTATGTATAATGCACATCCATATTTTTTCCTCAAAACTTTGGGCAAAATAGTGCACATTGTACATCTCCCTAAAGCAAGGGACTGCAAAGGCCTGTCTACCTTATTAGACCTGGGAGAGGAAAATACATCATCGTAATGTCGACTTGCTGGAAATCTGTCATGAGGTCTAACCTACCTCATGACCTGTCTCTTGTAGCCTGTCAACTTTAGCAATCCTTGCTTCTGCTTTCTTTTCCCTTTCTACTTACATTCCTGTTCTGGGGAACTACGGTTTGCCTAACTCAGCAGATTTGCTCAGAGCTTTTTTTTTTTTTAACTTTGTTTAAAATATATTTTTAAAATTTATTTTTAGAGAGAGGGGAAGGGAGGGAGAAAGAGAGGTAGAGAAACATCAATCAATTGCCTCTCGCACACCCCCAAACAAGGACCTGGCCTGCAACCCAGGCATCTCCCCTGACTGGGAATCAAACTGGCAACCCTTTGGTTTGTGGCCCGTGCTCAATCCACTGAGCTACACCAGCCAGGGCTGAGGGTTTTTTTAATAGGTTCCCTCACATGCCGCAGTAGGGCTTACAAATTGTTGACCCTTGTGTTGGGAGCCGCCACTACCCAAGTCCAGTCGGGGATGTAAGAACGTAGTCAGGAATGACCATGGGGTTCCTATGGCTGCAATGTTAACAGGGATGACAAGGGGAGTCATTTCCTTTGGAAGTGTCAGGTATTTGTCCAGTGTAGCATATTCAGTCACAAATGGTCTGGGGAATGTGGTTGTTAGAGCAAATCCTTTTGAGATATGGAATTTTAGGGCTTTAAGAAAATATCAGAAGCACTATTTACAGATTGTATAAGTGAGCATTGGGTGCATAACAAACATCCCCAAAATTCAATCATCACTTATTATTCCTCACTCAGCTGGCTGATTGGGGCTGGGAGAGGGGGTAGCAGCTCTGCTCCACTTGGCTCCTCCCTAAGGTGCCTGCTCTGGTCTGTTCCACGTGTGTCCAGTCTGGAGCCCACAGTGAAGGGGCAGCAGCTGCCTTCAGAAGGTCTTCTCAGTGTGGTGATGGAGAAGCAGGTCCGACTACACGTGTGTTCTTTGCTTCTCATGTCTGGGGTGAGCCGTGTAACATGCTTTGGGCAGGGAGATGTCAGCAGAGTGAAAGGGTGGAGAAATATGTACCATGGGCAGTGGGAAGGCACTGAAAAGCATTGTGGCATCCAGTGATGAACCATGTCCTGGGGCGCAAATAAAGGGGCATTCAAGGTGGGAATATGATATACAGTCACTTGATTCACTCATGTCATTGCAGCTGCCCTCCCTGAATGGAAACACCAACAATGACTTTCTCAAGCAGGACTCGGGCACTCAAAAGTATAGGTTTATTTATGCTCCTTTTCAGTCCAGTCTTAACTACCAAGGGATCCCATGGGCCACCATCTTCCTAGATTCTTTAACTCCACACCAAAGGCAGTACCTGAAATGTGGTTCTCCCTTCCAGAACCTTTCCGCTCAGCACATACTCCAAACAAGGCCTCACAGCTCTGATGAGGACAAGGGAAACTGGAATTAGGTTTTCTTACAGGGTATTGCCCACTAGTCAAAGTGATTCTTTGTGATACATTGGATGCACACGCTTTTATTTCTGCTGAATAGGAAGGGCTCTAAGAGTTCAAGGAAATCCCTTCTGTCCTGTTAGGGGAAGCTAGGCAGCAGGGTGACCATCATTCCTCTTCAAGCGAACCTGTCAGAAGCAGGAAGGTTGCTCATTCCACTTCTGGACACATTTTCCATCACAATTAATGTGTTTTCAGGTCATGCATTCCCGGCCTGTCTGTGTGTTTGTTGGAGAAGGTGGGGGGGCTGGGGCCAGAGGTGCACGTAGCTCATCGGTTGTGTTCTTCAGTCTCAGCGGCAGAATGCACTGAAGCGTGTTCAGCAGGTAAAAAATGAAATATGGCTTTTTCAGCTCATTATAAAAAGGACTGAAGCATCTTTATAAAAACCACTGCAGAAAGTGCTTGTATCAAAACAACAAAATGATGTTTCATGGGGGAGCATTTTCGTGTGGATTCGTTGTTACTGGAAAAGAGACAGAGGTTGATTATTTTTAGATAATTTATTCTGAAATATGACCTGTTGGGCAAGAAAATGACGCTGCCATTGAAAGGTTGTCTTCAAAGTGCAAGCAAAACAAACAACAACAAAAAGCCAAAAAAACAAAAACAACAAATGAAAATGATCAAACAGGCAGCGACCACAGAATAAACATTTAGTTGTGACTTTGAAACCTTATTTCGGTAGGGAAATAACAGTGAAATGATAGGGACCAACATCAGATTCTCTGTTGACACAGAGGACGGCAGCATCTGGGATGAAAGGTCCTGACCCTGTGTCCCACCCCTTACAACATAAGTCGTGTGTCTCATTTTCCCTGTGACCCGGGCTCACTCCCCAGCCGTGGACTCAACCAACATTCACTTAGTGGCCCAGACCCACGGCTGAGGAAAACTTAATTAACAGTGACTCAGTCTCTCAAGAGCCAGGGTTTTGTTCTTGTTTCATTTCTTCTTTATTCTGGTACGTATGCTTCATGTATATCGATTTGCATTTGTGTTTACTGTGTCGATGCTTTTGATATAATTTTTCAGATTGAAGGCCTCGGAGTTTATATAGCATGTGAGAGTCATTTCGCAGACAATCAGGCTGTAGGTATTTGAAACGTTGTTGAGTTTGTTTACATATTTTAATAAGATTGAAAGAGTTCATGATGTCTAAAACCTCTTCCTTTTAATTCATTAACCTCAAGAGATGAAAATAACAGCTAATGCTTTTTGACTGCTTACTATGTGCCAGACATTTTGCTAAGTGCTTTACATTTATTCATTCATCTAATTCCCACAATATTTTTCTGAGATTATTACTATTATTATTACCATTTTCCAGATGAGGAAATTGAGGCACAGACTGACGGAGCAATTTGCACACATCGCATGCTGGGAAGTGGTGGGGCCAAGATTCAAACCCAGAGAGTCTGGCTCCAAAGTCTGACTGAACCACCATCTCAGTCTTCAGGTCCGCCTATACGCGGCATGTATGTTTCTTGTGCAAACCAAAAGCATTAGCTCCTCGCAGGGAAAACATCTCCCAACAGTTCGCTATATCAGGACATAGGATTTGCATTAGACAACATGCTCATAGATCACTCCTCACCGGATCACCCTGTGTATGCAGGAAAAAGGTTCCAGAGTAGGAACTTCGCCCCTGCTCTGTCAGAGTGGCCCCTAAGTATGTGAAAAACCCAACAGTTTCTTGTCTCTGCCGTTCTCACCCTGGTGCAAGGCGCCGTGATAGTTTGTTAGGATCCATGCAGTGAGTCTGGAAACCGTCTCTCTGCCCCGACCGGTGCCCCTTCCTGTCTTGTGCAGGGGCTATCACCTTACTTCTCCGCTCAGAGCCTTGCACCGGCTTCTGCTTCACCCAGGACAATACACAGAGTCCTTCCAAGAGCTTACGTGGCCTTCGATGTCCCCCCAGCACTTCTTTAGCACTCCCCTCACTGCCTTCAAAGTCTCCCTAGCGCCGGCCTCTGGGCTGTCCGGTAGACACTCTCAGCCAAGTGCAGCAAG
The DNA here is from genome assembly GCF_022682495.2 of Desmodus rotundus. NCBI lineage: Eukaryota > Metazoa > Chordata > Mammalia > Chiroptera > Phyllostomidae > Desmodus > Desmodus rotundus. The sequence goes on along the minus strand of NC_071400.1, from coordinate 96,022,107 downwards.
CCTCAGGACCTTTGTCCTGGGTGGTCTCCCCCAGGCATTTCCCTGACCCTGGGTATCTCACTGCGGTTCCCTCACCCAGCAGCTCTCTATCCTTCCTCCCAGCGTTGCTCTTCTCCATCGTGCTTTTAAGGAGCTGATGTGCCATAAATTTTACTCATTTATTAGTTTATTCTCTGGCTCCGAAAACTACTAAAGTGAACAATTTATTTTATTATTCTGTTTTCATTCCTATTATATCCCTGAAACTGAGAATCCAGTGGGCATTCAATAAATATTTGTTAACGAAATGAATGTATTATGAAGTTGTTTGGGAGAATCAAATGAACTTACATATGGAAAGCATCTCGAAAAATGGTTAGCATGAAATTAGTGTTTAATGAATGCCAGTATTAATAAAATACTATAATAGCAATTAAATGAAGGAAGTATTAAAAATTGGAGAGTTTATCATGTAGGGGCAAGAGGATAATCACACTGCAGATGCTTTCAATGTTTTAACTTACACTTATAACGTATGCGTGAGGAAGTAATCGGGACATCATTTGTGCCCTCTTTCCTTTATCTAGAAGGGGTGCTAGACCCCACCCTTCCCTGGGCAGGTGAATGGTCCCCAAACCTGGCTGTGCTTTGCAATTACCTGGGGAATCTTTTTAAAATTTTATTTATTTAGTTTTAAAGATTTTATTTATTTATTTTCAGAGAGAGGGGAAGGGAGAGAGGGAGAGAAACATCAATGTGTAGTTGCCTCTCACATGCCCCTTACTGGGGACCTGGCCCCAAAACCAGGTATGTGTCCTGACTGGGAATCGAACCAGTGACCCTTTGGTTCACAGGCCAGCACTCAATCCACTGAGCCATACCAGCCAGGGCAGGAATCTTTTTAAAAAATTGATCCTATCTCCCATCCTCAGATATTCTGATATGATTGGTCTGCAGTGCAACTTGTCTTCAACACACGATCATTAGCGAATCCCTTCACTTGTACCCTCATTTAGAGTATGTCTTCTGTGGATTATGGTACAAACTCAGAGCTCGGGGCCAGGCTCTAAAAACGTGGTTTCCTCTCCCCTCTTTCCTTTGTTCCTTTCGGGGATAAAAAGAGAGACTCATTTGCCAATGTAGCTCTGAGCTGGAGCCCTCTTCCAGAGCAGACAAATGAGGACGGATCATTGGCCACCACCCTCAGGGGTCCCATTCTCCCCGAGGCGCACACAGCCATGCCTGTTTCAGGCTTGTGATGGATCAGTCTCAGGAGGTCAAGCTCCCACCATGGGGCTGCTGTAGGAACATCAGAGGTCCTCCTGGTGTCCTGCTTCCCAGCCCTGACTTCTCAACCTGTTTCCTGTATCTTAGCCCCTCCTGCCCGGGGCCCTGTCTGAGGCTCCTGTGCTGGACACCAGGGTTCACTCAGCATCAGTTCTGCTGGTTTAATCAGGGTCTTGTATTCTGTCCTTCAGACTACCGTGCTTCCCTATGCGACCTGCCCACCTGAGGTCTCCCCACCTCCCTTCATCCCAAGCATGTAGGCCACCATGGTAGCCGCGTCTAATCTCTGTGGCTAGACAAACACCTGCCATTTCACATAAGACAGCCCCTCCCCTTTGACCCTATTAATGGCACCATTCTGAGCCTGGCGATTTCCAGAATGGTGCTGGGGTGTTGGGGATAGCACACTACCGGAGCCACCCACATGGGCGTGTGACCGGTGCAATCACACAGGGCCCTGGGCTGGGTTTCTCAATCTGCTCTTTGAGATTCTTAAGTGTGTTGTAATGAGAACCACGTTTTCGTTTTGCACCGTTCTTGCAAATTACGTAGGTGGTCCAGCACAGAGCACTCAAGAGTCAGAAGACATGGTGTGAACTGCACCTGGCTTACACCTGAGACGAGTGTGACCTTGGCCCTGTTATTCTTCCTCTCATCATTTGCAGAGAGGAGGGGGGTGCGTCAAACTGGCTCCATCGAAGGGGAGTTCTGAAAATGAAATAAGATAACAGGAGAGGGTCGCCACGTGACACACAACTTGTTAGATCTCAACAAACGCTTCTCTTTTCCCTAGTGCTCCAGATCACAGGCTACTGGACCCAAAAGACATTTCTGTCTCAAAGGGATTTTAAACTTTATTTTCCTAGTCAGTGATATATGCCTACAGGACAGATCCTGGAGGGTTTTCATTGATTTTTGTTAACTCTTATTAATTACACAGAAGGGCAACAGGAATTCTTTGTCTTTATTACATTTGAACAATATGTCATTCAGATGCCATACAGAGTAGCATCTTTCAAGGTATTTATAAATGATCTGCTTTTAGTTGTTGAAGAAGATTAGAGAGAAAAACTATTGAATTAAGTCCATGTCATTGAAATAATAGTGGTTTGCTTTACTTTAAGGAGATTTTTACAATTCAAAGTAATAACTCTATCACGAAAAGAAGTCTGCCTTCGGTGATGGGCATGAGTGAAGACTTTATTAAGAGTCACGGGATTTAGTTCGTGACCCGACACTCTCACATACCAGCCATGAGCTCTGAGTGACGACAAGCCCCTGTTTTTATCTCCGTTTCCCTGCTGGGAGATGAAGATAATACTATCCTCTCTTCTCCCTCATCCTCATGGTTGTTTTGTGCATCAGATGAGATATTTGTATGGCATGTTTCCATTATGGACAGGACTTCGGAAGTTTAGGTGTCAACAGAAACATTCATTGAAAGCATTTAAAAATCTCTCCAGGGTAGAAAGGCCAATAATTCATTTCTCAATTTCTTTGGAAAGGGGGACTGTATCTGACACCAGGGTGACCTATTGCCACCAAAATGACCCCGTCCCTTCCGTTTCACTGGATCCACGTATGTCACTGAGGTTCTTTCTCAGGACGTCAGTTATAATTGGGTCGTTTTCTACAAAAAAAAAAAAATCTTTCAACTTTATCATTCAGTTATTTATTGAGAAGCCACTATATGTCAGCCGCCATTCTTGGCGCCTGGGATAAATCACTGAAAAAGAAAAAATCAAATTCCTTGCCTTCATGGAGCTTACAGTCTAGTATGGAGAGCAAAACAATAAAAATAAGCATGCAAATGAGTATATCGCCCAGCACATTAGCAAGTGATTAGTCCTGTGGGGAAAAAAGTAGAAGAGAGTACGGGGAGCTGGGTGTGTAGGAACAAGGTTGCAATTTTAAAGTGAGTGACCAGAACAGACCTCTTAAAAGAAGTCTTATCTTATTTATTTTGGAAAGGTGAGGGTGAGCTGTACAGATATCTGCAGGACAGGCATTTCAGGTTGGGGGAACAGCCAGTGCAAAGGCCTAAAGCAAAGGTGGGCCTAGAGTTTTCAGGGACCAAGAAGGCTGCAAGAAGCCTGACTGTGGATCTCCCTACATCGCTCACACTCTCTAACAAACAGAATAGAAGGTTTTGAAAGGGGCAGGGGTGAGATTACCAGGCCATTGCCTAACATACACTGATGCCTCGCTTGTCTTGCATGTGCTTTTCCCACAGTCACATGACTCAGGCAGTCCCTTTTGATGACCCTCGGTTCGAGAGCTGCCAAATCATCCCTCCAGCCCCACGAAAGGTGGAGATGAGGAGGGACCCTGTCCTGGGATTCGGTTTCGTGGCAGGGAGTGAAAAGCCAGTGGTCGTTCGCTCAGTGACACCAGGTAAGCATCCCACCCCACTCCTCAGTCTAGTGGGAATGTCCATCACTCGTCTGCCGGAAGGACTACTGTTCGTTTTCCTAAGTTTCATAATGTTTCATTAAAGGCTGTGAAGTCCAGCTGAGTTTTCCCAACACCTGCATAGAGACCGACCACCAGAGGGACAGAAATGGTCCTGAAAACAAGGTTTACACTGATAAACCCATTACATTGCTCTATTTATGAAAACACTGATCCATCATTTGTAACCATGGAAATTACCGACTTCTTAATGTGTCCACAGAAATAATAAGAGGCAGGTAGTTTACTGCATTTCAGTAAGCTCTTGACAAACTCCTCAGTGAAAAAAAGAAGCAGGAAGTGGCATTTAAGTGACTGCCGGATTTAGTCATTGGTGGTGGTTTATTTTACAAAGATGCACTACCCTCCCTACGCACTAGAGGCAGAAGATAGTTGCTTACCCCACTGCTGTTAAGCTAGACCAGGTGACTGACTTTGGCCAATAGCATATTAGCAAAGATGACATAGGCAAAGGCTTGAAATATGCTTGAGCTTCTTTCTTTGGCTTCTGCCCTGACCATAAGAATTTTTCTCAAGCGGCTGCTACCCCTTACGCCTAAGCCTGAAAACGAACACTTGGGCAGGCAGCCTGCCACCTAGAACGAAGTACATCCTAATCTGCAGTGCGACACAGACATGCCAAGCCACGTGTGGCATGGATCAGCCTAACGATGGTCATCCGAAAGGCCCCTAAGCATGAGAAGAAATGATTACTGGACACCCAACTAAGTTATAGAGTGGTTTGTCATACAGTAAGCACCGACTGATACTGTGCGAGGCAAATTTCTTAAATTCTACAGTGTGATCCGATAATTAACGTACTTCCCTCAGTCAGTCTCCTCGGAGTACACAGATGTTCCACCAGCAACTCAGTTCAATATAATCATGCAATTGCCTGCAGTAGGCTGCCTTTGCCCTTTTAGAGACAGTGCTCTTTGTAGTATTTATTTGTTATACATATTTATGTATTTATTTCAATGCACTTTTACTGGATGGAAACCATCTTCTTGGCTGCTTCTGGGATTTTGCAAGTACGTAACAGAGTTCCGTAGTAGAGAGCACAAACTCATGTCAGACTGCCTGGATTTGATGGATGGGAATCCTGCCTTTGCCCCTTATTAGATACTTTGGCTCCCATGTTAACTCCCCAGCCTTTCGGTTTGCTGCAAGTTCTCTACATCATCTGCATAATGAGGATCATAATAGCATCTACCTTACAGGGCTGGGGAGAGAATAAAATATGTTAGAGGAAGACCAGTTTTTCCACCTTTTCGATAGTGATTACTACTAAGCTCTAAAACATTGGGCCAGCCGAGTCTGTCAGTTAAGGGAAATGAAATCCAACTAGTGAGGTAGCACAGATTTTTATAAGTTGAATTTAATTTTTCATATTTTATAATTTGACATGATATAACCCAGGACAAGCACCACAGAACATCAGCTGCTTTCGGCTCATGCAGAGAAGAATACAGGGGTTTTTTTTCACTCCTACCATGGCCTCATCACTTCTTACTCTGTCTGCCGAGCTTTTCATTTTATTGACTATGGATCATACTTCAGTTCTCTGTGTGAGGTTGTTGCACTTAACACAACTGAGAATTCGTATCCTTAAAATAAAAAAGATCTGTTACTTTTTATGATAAAAGAACAGCCATGGTTTCTAAAGGTAGTATAGAGGAGAAAATGAAAAAGCAGATCCCCTAAGCTCCTACTGCTGAGAGTTGGGCATTATCGATTTATACACAGAGAACATATGTCTAGTACACAATTCTGTGCACACATACACATGTATTTTCTATCGTATACATACATATAATATTATATGGGTGTATATAGCCACACGTTTCTCTAACGGGGATTCCATTTGACGTGCCGTTTCATAATGGAGGGATAGTTTAACATCTCTGGATATACGGTTCTCTCCACTGTGCGCACTCCCGAGAGCTGACTGGAGGGTTGGAGTCTCCTTTTTCAGTTCTCGTATTGCCTGGCTGCTCCTGCAGCCCTTCCTTGTCCTCGGCTCTCTTTAGCTTCAGACACTAACACCTGCTGTTAGATAATTTTGAGAAGAGTAGAAAAGGGTGAAAACAGAGGTCAAAGAGTCTTGTTTCCAGTCATTTTTATGAGTGTAAATGCTGGTCAGATCTACTGTGTCTATCATAAAAATGACTCTCCTGAAGTCCCGAGTGATTTCAGCAACGTGACGAGATTGTCGACACCAGGCAGCCCAGCCTTCAGACTAGCGGGCCGGCGACGATTCTTTGATGGGGGTCACTACTTAATATTTTTGAGGGAACTATATGTGGCTGACTCCTGGATTTTTTATTCAAGTCACTTAATTAAAAAGAATATTTCGTTTGATTCAAAAACACACGTCCAATGTAAGAGTAAGTGCTATTCATCTGCAAGTGCTTTTCGCGTCAGACTAGGTAATGTCTATCATTCACACAATTATTCTGAACTGTATTCTGTATTTGACCAGCATTTGATTGCTAACCGTTTGTTTGACTGAATTGGAGTGACTGGTAGCACATTTCCCAACAGTTATAAGAAGTCTCCCGAGTGATTTTCAGAATTACTTGTGTATACAAACACTGACTCTCAGTTCCCGCATCTTGAAATGAATATTTTCCATCACTCATGTGGGGACATGTTAAAGTTCCCCACCGCTTCCTCCCCAGAAAGGAGATAAAGTTTATGCTCCAGCTTGAGTGACACGTAAGTCAAGTGTCTGGGTGGGTGGAGAACAGCTGCACTGCTTTGAGCTCCGTGTTCTGGGTGTGAAGTTCACTTCAATTACTAAGTAACAGTGACAGCATTTGAAGCGTAATGCTTCTGCTGCTCCTATTACCCAGGGACAGACCTCTGGGAAGAAAGTGAGCATTTTAGCACCATATCATTATGTGCAATGTAATTGCATTATATGTGTGAGAATATTCCAGCTAAGTGGAGTATTTGTTGATAGGTTTTATTTCATACAGATGTGTGTTTCATGCAGCTATGGCTTTATGTGTCAAGAGACCTGGCAGCGACCAACTTTTGAATTATACGAGTGAGTTCAAAAGAGATGTTGGCCACTCTGAACTTGGAAAAGAGCCTACGGACCTAAGCTGAGATCCAGGCCCATCCTTCCAGCCAGCTCTTTAGCTGCATTAGCTTTAGTTATCTCATTATACTGAAGAGATGAGAGTATTCAGTGTGGTTACAAGGCCCAGCATTTCGGCCATCGCGTGCGTGGTGCATAAGAATGCTAGGTCCCTACCTCCTCCTGTCAAAAAGCTGCTCCTGGACTGGGGAGCTCGCAGCTGAGCCTGGGTGCTCTCCTGTTGACCCTGAGCGATACCACCTAACATCAACATCAGACAAGGCCGCTCAGTGACTGTGATGGATCGGGACTAACATAAGAGTCCTCCGTAATCACACATAAGCACAGACACAAACATGCAAACGCAGTCCAAAATGACCAAACAGCCTCATCGCCCAGCTGATTCACATTGCTGCTGCTCCTTTAACCAGTCCCAGGTTTAGGCCTGCTTCCTTCCTCCCAACTTTCAGACAAGAATTTTTAAGATGCTCAGATAGAATTATCCCCCAACATCCTTAGAGCAGAGTCCTTCCTACCACCCTGTCACTGGGCTGCCTTCCGATTGCCCACAGCATGTGGGCCCCCTAGTGGTAATGGGTAAATAAATGCAATGCTATTGCACTCCAGGTGGGCCCAGGGCAGTGCAGCTTTGGCTGCAGGGCATCAACACAACTGATTGGCTACCTGTTGGGGGATACTGTCTTCTAGGGGCCTTGAAACTCAACGTTTGGTCAGTGGACCAATAGCAGGAGCAGCACCTGGGAGCTTGCGAGAAATGCATTATCTCGCCCCCACATGCCTCCCTGCGTGCTGAATCAGTCTGCAGGCTAGCAAGGTCCCCAGGTGACTCTGTGCCCATTAAAGTGTTAGAAGCGCCACAAGGCCGTGGAGTCTCAACCTTGCCTGGAACATTTTAGAGAAGTGTTGATACCTGAGTCCCACCTCCAAAGATTCTGATTTAATTGGCCAGAGTGCAGCCTGGGCCTCGGGCTTATCCAGAGAGCCCCAGTTCTTTCCACTGTGCTGCCACGGTTGAGAAGGACAGATACAGAGCACACCCAGGCGGGGTTGGGTGTCCTTTTTTGCTGATAGCATCATTTGCTTACCGTGAATCTTGATTGGAAGAGGAGGCCTCCGATGGCTTGATTAGCAATGATCTTCTCACCGCACTTCACTCTCATTTGTCTGCAGGTGGCCCCTCTGAAGGCAAGCTGATCCCAGGAGATCAGATAGTAATGATCAATGACGAGCCAGTGAGCGCTGCACCGAGGGAGCGAGTCATCGACCTGGTCAGGTGGGTGCTTCGATCCCTGTGCCCTGCCCAGCCGAAGAGCCTGCTACACAGCTCTGAGGCCTCATCCAGCAAAGGGAGGGCCGCTTGGGGGTCAGGTTAGGGCAGAAACACAGGCCCACACATTCGCCTTGACAGTGCTGACCTCTAACTTGAGATGCATGTGCCATAGACACAAGGCACCAAATCACTCACTTTGTGTTAACATTCAGACTGCATATACTTCATCTGAAATGGGTTTTGAGTCCTATTTCTGTCACTATATCCAAAGGTTGTGTGGGTTTTTTTCCTTCCAAATTACTAACACACTGATATTTCATAATCAGGGAGATCAAAGAGCAATACCTGAATTCAGGGTAAATGAAGACTAATTTTATATACATAATCCCATGGAAACCAAAACATATAGTTCACCGATTTTTCCTACTCAACCAAATAATTCATTACTGAATTTTGAAGTCATCAACCTAGGCAAAAGGATAATTAGGTCAAAGCTAGGACGGTTTAAAAATGTGCTCGGTTGATTGGTTTCATTTTATCATAGATATAAATAATTTGTTATGTGATATTCTCAGCAGACACCAGAAAATACATTTAATGTGATGTTAAAATGTTGGTCAAGAATTTTCTTAAAACCCTACTGGAGTTACATTTATTCAGTGCATTCAGGGCACAAGGGGTCTTCTGATGTTTTCCAAACAAATCTGCGCCTGTTACATTAGGCATGCGCTCATCAGAATGCTTTAAACTGAGAAAGGGATCTCCTACCATTTCTGTTCTCTTATAACCACAGGTCCATGTGTTTTTTGGGACAGGCACAAAGGGGAGTATTTCTGGGGTTTTCCAGAGCTGGTTTCTTTCCCAAGCCTCGTTCAGCTTCTGCTTCACAGAGAAGCATTGGGGGGTCCCGCATCCTTGCAAGAAGATAAATAGAAATAGAGGAAGCTGTCGTGTGTAGGGCGACCAACTGTCCCAGGTTCAGCAAGGAAAGGGCCACGTCCTGGAAACCCCTCAGTCCCACAAAGTCCCCCTGCTGTAGCCCAGGCCTGACAAGGGAACCTTCACAGCTGGCTGAAAGGCCACACCTGTCCTCCTGAGGCATCCATGTCTCCAAGGGTGTTCCTGCTCAGGACTGGGTCCTGAGGCTCATGTCAGATTCCCCCTGCATTGGGGGCGAAACCTAGGAGCGCCTCCAACCTTCCTGTGGATCGAGGATATGGGAATCTGGAGTGACTTCATACTTTCGAGCCCTGGCAGGGAGCCGCGCCATTAGTATTTGGAACCACTTTACTCTTGAGCTATGTGTGGCGGTCAGCGGGAACATACCTCATCCAGCAGGCCCTCGGCCTTGTGGGCTGGCATCCTGGAGTGCCATGTTTGGGCCTGATGACAGGTCACACGGTCATTTTGTTTTCCCTCGGGCACACGCCTGCTCGGTGATCTGTCCTATTGATTTCTGTGCCTGGGGGATGATAGAAGAAATAAAATATCTGTGTTTGTGTGTGCTGTGACTGAATTGCTTGCTGCAGGACGGAGACGGAGTAAAAGCTATCTAAACTGTGATCATTTCCTAGCAATCCTGCCAGGGGCCTTTAGAAAGATTTTTTTCCCCCAGAAATCAGTTTTTCCTTCTGCTTTGCTGCATTAGGGAAGAAAATGACATCTCTGGCAACAGGAGTCTCCATAGGACTTCCTGTGTAATGGAGCTCAATGAATATTTGTTGAGGAAATGAACCAATTAGGAGAGGGGCAGCGAGCAACAGCTTGCATGCGGTCCATCCGGCCTGCCACCTGCTTTCGCACAGCCCGTGAGCTAAGAATGGTTTTCACCATTTCCAACGGTTGGAAGAAATAAAAGAAGGATATTTCGTGACATGTGAAAATCCTATGAAATTCAAATTTCAGAGTCCATAAATAAAGTTTTGTGTGAAAAGAGCCACACCCAGTCATTTACATATTGCCTAAGATTGCTTCCTCTATGGTAGCAAATTTGAGGAGCTGCGACAGAGACCTGTGGCCCACAAAGGCTGAAATAGTTACTTTCCGGCCCTTTACAGCAAATGCGCGCCAAGCCCTGCTTTGGAGATATTAAGGTAACCAATTGCATTTTCTTTCATTAAGCCTAATTTACTTTAAAACCCCAAATAACATGCACAGACGATCTCTCTCACACTAGGCTTATGTAGGGCAAGATTCCACATAGTTGATAAAGAGACTGTGGTGGTTAAAATGGATTGAAAAGGAAAACATGCACAAAATACATAAAACTCTCTTTCCTTTCTCAAGGCCTGGCCCCTGTGGGCTGGAGGTCTCAAGGGCACTGACGAGGACAGAGGGCTAAGCGCTCCTTGAGTCACTCCTTGCCCTTGGAGTCCACCCCCTTCCCCCCACCATCTTGGGGAACTGGGGCTGCTCCTCTGACTAGCATTGGCTGTCAGCTCCCTTTTCTGTCGCCAGTATCTCCATGCTGACGGTCCTGTGAAGCTCATTTGTGAGTTCTTTGGTGGCAGGAGAGGAGGCCCCCTGAGGAGCCACCCCACCGCACAGTAACGTCCTTGGGAGGCCTGGCTCAGATTTCGCCCTCTTGCTGCTAGTGTTCCTGACCGTGCCTCTTGGATAAGGCACAACAAGACCAGCTACTCTTCGAGATGTCCATGTGACCTCATTACAGAGGGGAGGAACTAAACTGTCACCAGATCACAGCCCTTCTGACGGTGCCACAGTCTCTCTCCCACCCTTTTTGGCCTTATGTGGACTGGGGGAGAAGAGGGGAAGAGGAGGAGGTGGTGACTGGCAGCAGCCAATCACATTGTGCCTCCTTCTAGAAAGTTCTCAGGGTTCCCAGTTGTTTGCAGCTCACTTTGGAATGTGGTCTCTTTGCCAGTGTCTCTCTGCTAGTTAACAAGGACACAATTTAAATCTGGAATGTAGTTTGTCGTAGAATCAGGTGACCTGGATTCTAAGTTCCATGAGAAAAGAGACCTTGTGCGTGTTGTCACCTGCTGTGTACCCATGACCTATCCCAATGCCTGGCTCATAGGAGGTGCTCAATGACAACGTGTTGAGGGAGCGAGTGGGCTCAGAAGAGCCGTCTTTTACAAGTATAGATTTAGATGGTTTTCCCCAGCCCTCCTTCAGCTCTCAATTCTGCAAGTTGGAACATCATCTAATGAGTCCGTACCTCGGAATATGTGCGCTAGGTACCTGCTATGCATAGGACACACAGCTAGGCACCCGATACACAGAAATAGGGGAGACAAAGCCCAGCCTTCAGGGACTTTCCAGTCTGTGCTACTATGAATAGTGACATCTATTAATGTGGGACCTCCTTAGGACCGACAAGTCCTCATGCTGGACACTCTGGGGAATTGTCAGATTTAAAGGAGTTTGGGTAGTGACAGAAACACATAGACCCTGGGTGCTGTTCAGGTGGGGAATGTGTAATTCTAAAACATACCGCCTTTTAATCTCAGGGCAGCCAATGTACCTTTATAAAAACAACAAGGCACTTTATTTGAAGCAAATAAATCTAAAGATAGGGTACACTTGGCAGAGATGAAATGCAGCTGGTTGTGGAGCTCTTCTTGTCACCGGCCCCTTCGAACTCATCAAATCAGGATTTTTGAAATAATGTATTTCTCACTAATGGCAAAGTTCATGCAGTAGAAAAATTCCGTGTGCCTTCCCATTAGTCAGCCACACGTGTGCTAACCTGGAATTTTGCTGTTAGAGAATAATCTCTCTTTTATTGGGCTTCTCAGCTGATACGTTTTTAATGTCTCTATCTTCCACAAGATAAATTCCCTTTCTGTTTAATAAAATATCCTGTTTTCTCAGCCACTAAGGAAATTCGGAAAAAAAATACTCATCGTTTGACTAGCATTGTCAAATTCTCTCTGTAAAAACCGGCATTTCCATTTACTTGCCTAAGTGGGTTAGTCTTGTTTTGTTCTTTTTTTCTCCCCTTGCCTTTGCTCATGGTTCATTTTTTGTTTCCAGATAGATTTGTGTTTCCTGGTGGATTATTTTTCTTATGTGGGTGCTCTCTTAGAGAAATTTTTTCTTGAGAAAATGAAGGAGTTTCATGAAGACCAATTTACTGCTATAGTAACCGCATTTGGGTTTCTGCGTGTGTCCTCAAAAAGTTCTATAATTACTGCACTGAAATTAGACGAGGTCTGTTCATCTCGTAGTTTTGTAAGTTGTTAACTGTCACTCATACTTCACAGTGGTTGAGGAGCAAAATCTTTGAAGAGTTTAGGCCTTTGCAAATTACCATGGACTTCTTCTTTAGAAGTATCCAAGGGTAATTTCCCTTCGCTTTTCACAATTAGACAAATTAACTAAAGACAGTCTCCAAAGTTTTATTTTTTAAAAGTATGGGGTATAATTTCTGATAGCCATTTTTTCCTTTAATTTAATCTTTATTGTATTTTTTCATTACCATTTATCCCCCTTATACTGACCTCCCCCTGCAATCGCCACACTGTTGTCCATGCCCATGAGTCCCTTTTCCTTTTTTCTCAGTCCCTCCACCCCCTAACCTCCACCCCAAAACTCATCCAGCTCACCATCTAGCTCTAAGCCATTTTGAATCATGCCCCATCCCCCAAGGCTAGCCAAGCCAATTAAATTTATTTGACTTCAGCAATTATTGAGTAGTAACTAGGTAAGAAATGTTATGTAAGGTGCCGGGGGACGTATAAATATCTAAAACATGGTTCCTGCACTCAAGGAGGAGACTTCTGATTAATTGCACTATATTTATGACTGTGCAAGGCTTGGGGGGATGGTGTTTGGTAGCAGTATTTGGTGGGGATGGAGTGGATGTGAAGGAATGCAGGGGTGGTGGTGAAGGGTAGCCACTGAACCTGAGTGGAAGGGCAGGTTTATACGGGGAGAGAAGGGTATGAAATAGATACCCAGAAACCCCAGACCCTCCTAATGGCCGCTCACTTTCCAACCTGCAGATGTAGAGATATCCGTCGCCCAGATGGCTGTCCCCAGCCACAACCTCAGGATTTCCTCCTGCTTTTCCTCAGTGGCCCCTCCAAGGTGGCAACAGAAATCTCCGGGCTCAGTTTAGACTGGAGGCCTTTGTCTTTAGGAGTTAGAGAGCCAATTGAGAATCGGATAAATACCGTGGACTTATTCCTCCACCCAGAAAAATCCACACGAATACAGAGTTTTGCATATAATCTCAGAGTGCTTCATGAGCCCCCGCATTCCCCATGCCAATCTCAGTTTTAGAGCCGTGGCAGCTGACTCTGAAAACGCTGGCACCCTTCCTCTCCCTTTGTCTTCATCAGAAGGGAGCATTGAAGGGAGTGTTGAAGAGCCAACCATGCGAGTGACTCTGCCCATCATGACAGTGGAAGCTGAGGCCGGCCCGCCCCACAGTAAGAAGGCACAGGTCTCGAATTGGACACTGGTCCTCCTTCCTCTGCACTAGGGCAGTGAACTGCCACCCCAGCTGTCTTCTCTCATTACCTAAGTTGATTATTCCTCCTAACTTAATTAATGAGCAGTGCTATAGCTACGGCCGCATCTACAGAAGGCTGCGCGCATCTGCCAGCTCTTCTGTACCTATTCACTGGGATTGGCGAGCATTTCTGGGGAGAAGTAGGGTTCTTCCCATAAGAAAGTAACCATAACAAGAATCGGTGATGAATGACAGTATGTTAGTTCTTTTGGTCCTCACAGTGGTGGGTGGGTATGATGGTTATGCCCATTTATAATTTATAGATGAGGAAACTGAGTTACAGAAAGGGAAAAGGACATGCCCAAGATCCCACGGCTAGTACGTGGCGGAGTGAAACCCAGTCAGGCTCCTGAGTGAACGCTCTCAACCTGCTCATCACCTGTATTCCTCACAGCAGCTCTGGGGACAAGTACTCTTCCCTGCACACAAATTATGGAGTGGAAACTGAGGCTGAGAGAGGTTGAAACACGTGTTCAACCTGAGCACTTCCATGCAGTGTGTGGTGGAAGTAAGCCAGTCCAAACTACCGAAACCTGCTGGGCCAAAGGGGACAAGAAGCCTGGCTACCTGGCATATCAAGACCTTACTCGGTGGGCCCAGCAAACAGCAGAACCTGGCTTTTAGCACCTACACCCCATAATTCCCTGTTTTGATTATACACAAACAGCCTGTCCCCTCTCCCGGGTTCGCCGTGCGCTTGCCTTGGTTTTAGTAGGAAGTGCCCAGGACTACCTGCTTGTTGCAGCTGGTGGGAGATTGGCAAGTCTAATGAGAGCAAAATAAACCACCTAGAGGGACCATCTAAAAGCTAGATCACAGTGTGCCTTTTTATCAGTCCCTCCTCATCAGAATTATAATGGAAAGACAACTCAGATCGTGTTCCAGGGCTCCTGTGCCTGTGGAAGAATTAGGAAGGTCACCTTTCTGTCTGCTTTCAGCCAGGCTTAGATGCATGGCGGCGCCGCTTAGTAAAATAACAAAGCAAAGAACATCTACCGAGCGTTCGGCACATGAAATATGCATGATGACGTATGCTATAATAAGGCCTTACTGTGGCGGGACCAGCGAGCAATTCCAGTGCAAACACAGAGCAGCCCCTTGGTATGCTGGCACTACAAATTGTTGTGTCTCCCGATGCACACTTGCAGTGCACACGCTTTCTGACAGTCACAAATTGCAGAGCCTGGGGAGAAAGGGGGCAGCAGGTGTAGGAAATCATTCTAATAAGGAGAAAACTAGAAAAAAGGAATTTGGGTCCATTGTTCACAAAGGCTGCAATGCCATACAGGGTCTGGCACAAATAACACCACTTTTATTACAGAATCATAAGCATGTAATTCTGTCATGTAACAATATCACACTCGAGCGCACGATATGACATTTTAGGTGAAATATTCAGATTATGACACCCATATTATCACCCAACAGACCACACTCAAGCAGGCATTACTTCTGCTGGACCCTGTATATGGATGAAAATTAATAAGAAATCTGGCTTTACCCGGATTATTCAGTGTCCTTTATATGTTGTTAATGACCATCTCCCACTCATCACATCCCTCTGTTACTGGAGATGCCTTTGTACAACTCATGTATAGAAAACAGATGTTGAAAATTGAAGAACCATAGGAAGTTTTAAACTAGGGCAAGTTTTCAGTGATCTCATATGATTGACATTACCGAATGTCTTAACATCTTACTTGTATTAAGAAAAAAATGGAAGTAGATAATTATTGCCCTTGTTGCATATTCTATTAATTCTTTAGAACTACAAATTTATAAATCATTCCATGCCCCTTCTATAAGTAGCTGAAAAGACACCCATCCCCCAGTCTTTTTCAGCGCATGCTCAGAACATGCCCAGGGCTAAAGTATAAGCCTTATTTCCTCGGGATCTGAGTAGAAGGGAGGCAGGAGCTCAAACTTTTACACATGACACAGTGGGTGGTTGTGGTGGGCAAGAAGCTCAGGTCACACAGTCATGTGCACA
This sequence comes from Desmodus rotundus, assembly GCF_022682495.2. Lineage (NCBI taxonomy): Eukaryota > Metazoa > Chordata > Mammalia > Chiroptera > Phyllostomidae > Desmodus > Desmodus rotundus. Next base: position 96,006,542 of record NC_071400.1, on the reverse strand, counting down.
AACTGTGTCATTATTGATGTATTAACTACAATAGTCCATATTTTATTTCAAATCCCCATCCCAGTGTGTGGTCGCTTTGTCCCATTTTCTGCAGCACTGAGTCTACCTTTAGCACTGTTGGTTCAGTGGAAGGAAGTATTGGCAGCGGTGAGGTGTACCTACTCATCGGCTCCATCATCCATTTCTCTAGAATTCACTGAGAGGTCTTGTGTCATTCCTTGTTCACCACTGTCAGCCTCTGGCATCTTGGGAGTCCTTGCCCTTTGTGAGCTGTACTGGGATGTGGGATAATTTCTCAGGCTGATTCCCCCCCTGGGAGCTTGTCATCTTCCCCGGATGTTGAGTAAGAAAGAAGGCACAGTTTGCTGCACTCTTTAATTCCACCCAAGATGTTTAGCTGTTCCCGGTTGGTTCTTTCTGGAGGATTAGCTTCTGAAAAGAGATGGGGGAGGCATGCCTGCTCTTTCCCAGGCTCGCACTAGTCGGTGCTCTTTGCTTGCCCTGGAATTTATTGCACCTCTCCATCCTCTTGACAAGTCCCTGTTCTGGAGAAGAGGCAGCTTTACTCTGATTTATTGAATATCCTTCCTAGCCTATACTCTTTATCCTTTGTTCCTGGAACCTAGCTGTTACTCTCCTTTATAACAACTCTGTCCTGCGGCGATGAGTGTTGTGTGGTCTGGCTGAACAAATGGGAGGAGAAAATAGACCTGCTCAATCAGAGCAAGGAAATCGAGGTATGGGGGTCGGGGGGAACATCAGTGAATATTTCAAAATAGGATGCTGCTACTCGATGAAAAGGCATGGCATAGAAATGAGGAACAAAGTCAGAATTCACGTCCAACCTCCGCAGTGGATTAGCTGTGTGTGGCCTTAGGCAAGGACTTAATGTATATAATCTCAGTTTCGTGACCTATACAATGAAGACCTATGCATACAGTTGTTGTGAGAATGAGATAAACCACAGTGAGTAAAGCTCTTAGCAGAGGAAGAGCACAGGATAAGCTGTTAATAAATGTGAGTTAATGTTGTCTTTATCGAGGTCGTCTTCACATCATCGCCACAGCAGAACCATGCTGAGCAAGTTGCTTCAATCTCAGGGTCTTGATCTTCTCGTGTATAACTGTAACCAGGAATTTGCATTTCTAAGCCTTTGTCTAAGGCTGAAACGAGATCATGTATGTGAGAGCATGTGACTTTTAATCAGTTAGGTTATTGTGTCAATGATTCCTCTTAAAGTTGCAGAATAAGGGGCTGGAACACAAACCTTGGTACTCAATCGAAAGCAGAGAGGAAGGCCCTGGCTGGTGTGGCTCAGTGGATTGAGTGCTGGCCTGCGAACCAAAGGGCTGCTGGTTGATTCCCAGGCAGGGCACATGCCTGGGTTGCAGGCCAGGCCCCCAGTAGGGGGGCGTGTGTGAGGCAACCACACATGAATGTTCCTCTCCCTCTCTTTCTACCTCCCTTTTCCTCTCTCTAAAAATAAATAAATAAAATCTTTAAAAATAAAAAAATAAAATTTCATTTTTAAAAAATAACCCGGAGAGGAAGCTGGGTAGAAACCTAGTATTTTAGGATAAAGATAACTTGGGGAATGATTAAAAAGCCCTGACACTCAGAACTTGTAAAGGACTCTCTCCTGGGGTGCTAGGACCCAGCAGTGACAGTCAGTGAACTTGACAGGGGCACCACACAGGCGTGCAACAGTGCGATAAGGTGGTGGTTGGAACATGAATGATTTAAGTGCTGTCACGTGGGTAAAGGGGGCGTGGAAACATTCAGGAGGCATTGGCATGTGCCCTGCTGGCATTGAGTTTAGGTGAGGAATGACCTGAATCAAGGGTCAGAAAACCTTTTGTACAGAAGACCAGATAGTGAATATTGTAGGTTTTGCAGGCCCTCTGCCCTCTGTCACAACAACTCAACGCTGCCACTGTAGCATATAAGCAGCCATAGATAATATGTAAGTAAGCGGGTGTGGCTGTGTTCCAATCAAATGTTATTTATGGAGACAGGGGATGGGCTGGAGCTAGCCTGCAGGTTATCATTGGCCATCCGTGACTTAAACAGATGAAACTTAAAGAGACCTGAACCCAGTAGGACATAGAGGCAGAAAAATAAAGCAGAGGGTGCTAAGCTTGTTTTTCCTAGCAATAATAGTAATGATAAAGCAAATATTATGAATTCTGGCCACCTAAAATCCTTTTTTAAAATTGGAGAGTTAAAAAAAAGAAATAAACAGCACAAATGTTTGTGGGTACATTCCCTGACTCACCCCCAATATACCTCCAAAGTTAGTAAGTCCCATATCTTGACCCACTGAAATGTATATACATCTTTACTGTAATTTATACCACACAATGTTGTTATTATTCATAAATTTGTCGGTCCTTGTCACAAGTCTGTATGTGACAGGGACCAGGGTTAGGATAATATCAACTGCAGTAATGAACTCAAAGCTATACAAAGGTTCAGTCACAATAGGAGTTTTGTCAATCATGTAAAGTCCATAATGGCTGCTCCTAATTGGCGGCCAGCTCTCTGTCAGGGCCTGATCCAGGGACCCCCTGACCCAGAACCTCCCTGTTTTGGAGCTCTGCCATTTTACATGCATAGCTTCCTGTGTGTCCCTGTCAGACTGCAGAAGGGGAAGGGGGTGGAAAGGCCAGGCCCCAAGGCGTAGACAACACTGCCACTCCCCTTCCTTTAGCAGGAAGCCAGCCGCATAGATGAATCCACTTATACAGGAAGCTGAACGTAGTCCAGCTGTGTGCCCGGGCAGTGCAGGGAGCAGGTGTGCGGAGCACGCAGCCCGTCTCCTCACAGATCCTATTTTACTCATTCCACCAGTCTTCATGCCTAGTGCCGTGCTGAGCATGAAATTGTAAGGAAATCAGTGCTTGCAGAAAGAACCCTAAAAGTGAATGTAATAGTACCTGCCTTTAAAAAGATGACATATAATTTATTTTATTATTTTAATCAAATCTGAACAAGCTGATCACCTTTTCAGCCACTGTGCCAGAAGCAGGTCCATCGCTTGTCTCCTGTATTTGCATATGTGTTGATTTTAACCTTGACACATCAGACGTTCCAAACATCTCTATCGCTCCATCAGCATCGTTCACTATATTACCTCTCTGCTTCACTTCTACTGACTTCACAGCTCCCAACCTCTTCACATCACTTTAGACTCCACTCACAGATTTACAAGGAGGTGTTTGGCATGTGGTTGACATCAGCATTCTGGAATTAACCTGCCCCTGTGCCTTAATGCAGTGTCAGATCATACACCCCCCATAACCAGAGTTACGTTCAAGCCCACACTTAAGAGGACCTCTAGTTTGACATTGGATTCAATAACCCGTCTTTCCTCTGGGTAAAGGCAGTGTTTGCTGCCCTTTTGTGGGGGGTTAAGGGCTGTATTTATGCCCCATGTGCATCATTTACATGCGAACTTACAGAAAAACATCCTCCCCCTTTCCTGACCGAACCAGCATCCGAGCTTTGTCCTCTCCCTGTGCTCCCTTCTTCTCGGTAAGGGGCACAGTGTCACAGGCCTGCATCTGGGGGAGAGAAGATCATGGAGCCACACGGCATCTCCCAAGCAGCTTTGTCAGGTTGGACATGGACCAGCTTTAGAGTCCTCATCCCCCAAAAGGCTGGGATGGGGGCCTAGAGGCATTCTATGTGAGGCCATTCTTCATTATTCAGATCTGTCTTGGAAGGGAAGGGCACCTGGGACCCCACCCACTGAATCCCGGTGGTGCTCCCTAATCACTGGGGATGCCCCACCCCACTGAGGCCCACTGGAGATGATTGTTACAAAATCTGTCCGGGTTAAGCACACTATGATGAGCAGTAGGTGTGTCTCGCCTTTTTCTCAAGAGGGTGAGATTTTTTAAACCCTACAGATGAATGGTTCCCCAGTGGGTGGGAATGTTCTAAGATGGCAGAATATCCATGAGATGTTGAGAAGACAGGAGGGAGGTAATGAGGCAAGTTCTGTCCCTGTTCCCAAGCAACAGAGCAGGGAGCAGGGAGGTAGCAATTATCAAGAGCCGCCCTCTCCCTGCTGGGAACCCAGATGGTGTGGTAGCAGAGACCCCTGTGAGCATAAACTAAATGATAAGACAGTGGATTTTACTTATAAATAGAATGTATAAAAGTAAATTGGTTTATAAATCTGTAGAATGAGATAGAAAGGGATTCTTTGAACAACTAAGATGCAAAGAGAGATTTTGTACTCCCTTGCTACTGTTTTGCTGTTTTTGTTTTTTTTTTTAATGCAAACGGAAACTTCTGGAAGAGGCCCTTGAAGTATCGATAAATTAAATTTTAACAAAAAAGGAAAAAGGAAAAGGGAAGCAGCTACCATTCTCTAAGCTCTCCTTTGGGCCACATACATCAAACCCTAGCACATCTTTGTGACTGGGGTTAATTGGACCCATTTATAGTTAACAAACAGGATTACACAAGTTCATGGCTCTATACTAAAATAGCGAGTTCTATAATTTGGCCCAGGTCAGTTGAGCAATACTTGATGAATCCAGGAAGTCAACCCAATGTCCATCTGTGGTATGTACTTTCTCTTACACCATGCTGTCACTTGATGTCTAAGGGACCCTTAGACACTAAGGGGGGCCAGTCTAACATCCTCAGGACTTGTGCATGACCTAGGCAAAAGGGGGAACCTCTCAAGACATACCTGAGACTGTTTCCCACCAGTCAACTGGGCAAGGCTTCAGAGTAGAGATACGTCTTATTATTTTTATAAGATTTTATTGATTTTCAGAGAAAGAAAGGGAGAGAAACATCAATGTCTGGTTGCCTCTCGTGCAGCCCCTACTGGGGACCTAGTCCGCAACACAGGCACGTGCCCTGACTGGGAATCAAACTGGCGACCCTTTGGTTTGCAGTCTGGCGCTCAATCCACTGAACCACACCAGCCAGGGCTGGAGATGCATTTTAGGAATGCAAAGAAATGAGTTATTTCTTACAACTAGTGTTATGGAGTAAAAATTTTGAACACACCATATAGTCTTATTTTTTTAACGTTCACAAAATGCAGAAGCAAGGAAAACGGGGAGTTTCTTTAGTGCCATTTCTCCACTCTGAGATAGCTTTTGATTCCTCATGCAAACATATGAGCTCATATCTATCAAATTGGTCTTGGTCCAAATAAAATTACACTTTTATTTCAACGTCTTTGCTTATTAATATTCAGCACGTTTTATATCAGTCTTTATTAAGTGTGCCAAGTTGTATATCACCACAAGGTAGATATTAAAAATCAGTTAATAAGTCATTTGATAACAACTTATAAGATTAAATACAGATTCATTTCCTCCATGCAGTACACATGTTTAGACAGAAAAGTACAAAAAAAATTATAGCTCTTGTCATTCAGACAGAAGTAATTGTAAAGTATTGTTATTCAAAATATGATTTCACTTTTATTTCAACTCCTTGCTTTTTTGTATTCTATTTCCAAAATTCATTACCGATTCTAGGTCAAATAATAAAGGACCCAGAAAATAAAAGATTTGTTATTTTCCCCCACGTGAGAACTTATCGCTGTTAAACATCCTTCTCTCCCTTTTAGTTGCTTGCTGCTGTTCCATTTATATTTTTATGCACAAAATAGTCTACATCTCTGTCTAATAAATGGGGTTGCTTTGTGGGTTGAGCTTTCTTGGGCTCTTACAAGAAGCATGTCAGAGCCGAATTTTCATCACGTGCTCTGAGACTGCAGCCCAGGGTGTTGTCATTTATATTTAATGTTAAATCAAGGGTATTAGAGGTGGGACAGACTGTTATTCATTGAACCCAATCAAGAGTATCAGCTCACGGTGAATTCTGGAAATAACATTTGGGATGTTTTTTCTGATAGAGCACTTCAGGGTAACTGGGTAACTTGAAGCTTGGTCATTTCAAAACTCAATAGCCAAACAAAATAGCAAAGGAAGCCTCTCTTGGGATTTATAATAAAAAATACCCAGTTTGGAGAAAATGTCTAAAAGTGCAAAGATTTTTTTTTAAAAAAACCATGCACATTGCTCAGCCTTTAATTTCCTGCGTGTATTATGTTTCCTAAGCACAGTGAGGTACTGGTTTCCATTATTTGACAAAGTAATACAATATGTGGGAGGCCCGTAAAATTAGCCTTCCACTGTAATTTGCTGCTTTTCTCCATAAAGTAAGTCCCTCCCCTGGGCCCTTAAATATACAGTATGTCTTCAAAGTAACATAGCTGTGATTAGTAAGAGCCTTTCAGGCAGAAGTGAACCATAATTCAAACAGACTTAAGCAAACAAGTGAGTTTAGTGGTTGGTGGAACTGAAAAGGAGGTGGGTGGAGCTTGTTTGGCAGGAAGGGAGTTGGGTGTTGAGACCAGGCAGTACCAGGAATACTTGGCCTTCCACCTCTTGACTCCGCCCACTTTCCTGTGTTGACTTCATCCTCAGGAGAGCTCTCTCCAAGTCCTGTGACACTAAGCCAGAACTTGCGTGCTATCAGCTTAACCCAAGGGGGTGAAAGACCACCATTTCCCACTTAATCCAACCAGACTTCCCAGACAGGGCTTTCAATGGCCCAGTATAGTGACTGTCCACTCCTAAATAAATCACTGCCACCCAGGGGGTGGACTGTGCTGGGATGCCAGGTTCTGGGTCATGTGACGAAAATGGGATCAGCCCCACCTGGATTTTCAGCATCTAACAGTGGGGTAGTTGGTTCTGCAAAGGAAATCTGGTGGCCATTACTAAAACAATGGCCAACCCAAGGAAACACCCGCCATTATACTGTTCATTCATGGCTACGGGTTGTTTTGGAACCATGTTGCTATGGGAAATTTTGAACAGGATCATGAGTGTAGAGAACAATATAGTCAACCTATGTTTCCATCACCCAGCTTCAATCCTCATCAGCTCATGGCCAGTCATCCCTGAGATACCTCCCCAGCCTTCGATGACATTGAAGCAAACCTCAGACGTTACATCATTTCATCTGTAACAATTCAGTATATATCTCTAAGGAATAAGCAAGCTGTGTAAAAAGTAGAATTCCACAAGAGCTTTATAGCACCTTACAAATTAAGGATATTTTCTGAATATTATCAAATATCAAGTCAGTATTCAAATATCTTCCGTGATCTTATAATTTCTTGTTGCAGTATATTTGAATCAAGATCCCTATAAAGTCCACATACTTTGATTTGTGTCTTTTCCGAATCTTTTAATCTACATTTTCTCCTTGCATCTCTTTTTTATCTTTCACAACAACTTACTTTCATTCAAAGAAATAAGTCATTTGTACTGTAGAGGTTCCCAGAGGCTAAGTTTTGCTGCCCGCATCCCTGGGTGTCATGTCACGTGATCTGTCCTCCTGCATTTCCTCTAAGAGTCTGATCAGCTCTGTTGTGGACGATGCTATGCGCTTTCATCCTCTGGAGGTGCACGAGACCTGGTTGTGTTTCTTTCTGTGATGTGAGCGACAATTGGTCATCTTTGCCAAGATCTACCAATTCTTTAATGATAACACACAGGTCTTACTCCAATTCCATCATTTCTTCTAGAGTTATTAGCTGAATGACTATACAAAGAGAAACTGTACGGTTACCCTGAGGAACAGTTCCTATGAAAAGCAGGACAAATACTTGATTCTGACCCTTTATTTACTACTTTTCAAAATCGGTTTTCAAGATAATGAGTTGTTTCATTGGCATTCCTAAGATACAGGGTTTTTTGTTTTTAAGTATCTTTGTGAACTCATGATTTAAGTATATTTGATGATGTAAATCCATTGATATTATTCTTGTTGAAGCTCAGATTAGCTGAAGATTAGATTTGTCTAATCTTTGTTAAGCGGGAGCCTATTCTAGAGAGGTACTGAGTCCTCTTGCCATGAACCTAGTAACACTGGTCTCCGAGTCATCAGCTCCCCTTTCGCTCCCCGTTCCCTGCCGCACAGATGCTATTGCTGGTTGCTCTTCACCGACTCCTGTGTGAACATTCACGGGGATACGTCACCACCTAGTTTGGCTGGGGATGTTGTCTGTGGGTTTTTGACTTTGCTGTCCTAGTTGGTTTCTCTCTTGTTATGGGAGAACTCAAGGATATTCAAAAACAATTATACCTAATTCACATAATCCTTAGTAGCCACAGATTTTATCAAAAAGTTTCATTTTGAAGACCTATTTGTAAATGTTCATTGTGTCTTATGGTCATGTAGCGCTTTCATTTGAGTAATTCTCAAGCAGTTGTCGCAGACAAATATAAACAAATGATAATTCTCACAGGCTCAGGTGAAATCCTGCTTTTTTAATAAAGAAGAAACCGTCATAGATTATGGGAAAATAAAACATAGCCCTTCTGTTCAAACAAAGCATTCCCCTTTTCCCTTGGAAGAGAATAGTAGACTACTTTTTATGATTCCTGTGTAATCTGCTTTATGAAGTTTAAATGTTGAGAATTTTACGTTTGTGGACATCAAGCAAAGTCTAGATTTAAAAAATTGACTTCCTGCAAAGCAGAGTATTTATCTATAAAGTAGGATGGGGAATATCTGATCCACTGTAGGCGTTGCCTCTGCCACTGTTATTTTCATGCTATATGTTCTTCCATGATTAATCCGTAATGAATAAAGGGTTCCGGTCACCTTCACAACATAGTGGACTGACAGGAGAGGTTTTCTTGATTCTATAAATGAGGTTATAGAGGCTCAAAGAAGTGTAGTATTTTCCTGGAGTTCCGCATCCAGGAAAGAGCAGAGCCTGGAGCGGAACACAGCTGCCAGGTGAAACAACGGCTGAGAACCACTGGAGCAGACCACGGGGCAGCCAGGCAGCACCGTTGTCAGCACAAGAAGGGGTTCTGATCATTACCATTGGAAAAGAAAACTTAGACTTTTCATTTGCTTAAAGGATAGTGAAACGAGGAGGGGGAAAGGAGAAGGTAGTTGCCAGGCTTATATAGTCTAAACATTATGGTTCGAAATATCCTTTTTCTTTTTTCCAAGTTTTATAAGCTATAATTCAGAGAGGCACCAGGGTGGTATCTGCCCACCTCTGGATTGAAAAAGAAACAGAATCAAGGCTATTTTAGGCATCTGTCAGGCTGTAATTACCTCTTTGCTCAGAGAAATCTTTATGTAAGACTAATGCAGATTGGCATTTCTTCATTTTACAAGAACATTTCCAGTCATCTTTTTTTTTAAAAGAATGAGACTTATTAATGATGGTTGTTTCAATATGTTTTGATAAAGGAAAAATGTTCCCAATATGGCCTTAGCATAGGAGGTTTGGCTTTTATTTCTTTTTTTTAATAATTGTATTTATTTATTTTTAGAGAGAGGAGAAAGGAAGGAGAAAGAGAAACATCAATGTGTGGTTGCCTCTCACGTGCCCCCTGCTGGGGACCTGGCCTGCAACCCAGGCATGTGCCTTGATTGGGAATCGAACCGGCGACTCTTTGGTTCATAGGCCCACACTCAGCCACACCAGCCAGGGCAGGAGGTTTTACTTTTAATCTGGTCTGTTTCGAAAGAGTAGGAGGCCAAGTACTTCAAGTTTTTGCCTCCTACTCTTTCGAGCTCAGAAATTGTTGAATGGCATTTCCTTGAAGTGTTCGAGTAAGCTGGACTTGCCTCTGTATGCCTTCCACAAAAGTCTATCCAGACTAGGACCACTAAGACGGAGGACTGAAATGACAATTTATGGAGAGAATACCAAATTTCCTCCTTAAGCACTTGCTCACTGACTGAGTTTGGGCTCCCAGAACCTGACCATGAGATGAGGATCCATGGGCAAGTGGTTGAATAGGAAGAGTTCCCAGGCAAAATTGACTAGGAACATGGGAAGGTGGGGTCTGCAAGAAAAGAAGGCCAGACAAATAGGCTGTGTCAAGCAAAGTGCCACGTGGGTGACTTCAGTGCAGTCCACGAGGAAGTTCTGGGTATCTTCTAGGTCACACCTGATGCTTGTCCCATGGGAGGCAGGGACATGGAGCATTTGTACTCCTCCTCCATCACAGGACACTCACTGGTTAAGGCTTGCACCCCGGGGAATGTAAATTCCCAGGAACTTCTAGCTCACCGGGCCCCCTCTGTGTTTTCAGGCTGGGATCAACTCAGTAGCCTGGTACTGGATGAGAGTAAAAGCCCCTGGGATCAGCATAGGCCCTGTATCCTGATTACTCTGGTGCCTTCACTCAGCTCCTTGCACTTGCTTTATACCTGCTGCTCCCCTCAACGCATCTTACAACTACCAAGGACATCTTAAGCAGACAAAGGTGCATAAGAAGTCCAAGTTCTGTTGTGTTTTGCAGAAACACGTCAAATCAATTGTCAGAGACCACCTGTCCCTAATCCAACATTTGTTTCTAGCCTAACATTCCACATTCACTGACAATTATCTCTGTATAAGGACTTGAGGGTGAATTAATTAGCAGGGGGAAAAGTACCTGCTTTAAGAAGAAAGCCATGCTTTTCTAATCTTTAACTCCAATTATAAATATGTAACTAAAGTAGCCTGAATGTTCTGACTGGGGTGATAGATCACAAATCACTTGCACATTATTTGAAAGAGTGCATAGCTTTTTAAAGAAGTGATCCTATTCATTAAGACTGTATCTATTCAGCTAAGAACCAAATGCAAGGAAACTGTCTGAGTACAGCCACTTCCCTGGCTGCTTGACAGATTTAATTAACACAGCAATCCTCTAAGGTAGGTGTTGTCACTGGCCATTTTACAGGTGAGGAAACAAAGACCCAAAGAGATGAAAAGTATTTATTCAATAAAAATGTATGCCCTGGCCAGCGTGGCTCAGTGGGATGGGCATCATCTCACAAAAGGTTGCCAGTTCAGATCCTGGTCGGGGCACATGCCTAGGTTGCAGGTTTGGTCCCCACTTTGGGCCTCTGAGAGGCAACCCATCGATGTTTCTCTCTCTCTCTTTCTCCCCCTGTTCCCCTACACACTAAAAAATGAAATGAAATGAAAATTAGATCATCCTCAAACTTTTGTTAAAAAAATAAATGAAAACTAAAATATTTATTAGGTACCCACTGTATGCTCAGCATGGTGGTAGGTGCTAGGTACGGAGTAGTGAGCGGCAGAGACCTGGCGCCTTCTCTCCTCGAGCATCTGACCTAGTGAGGAAGATGGGCAGTAAGAGGTGAAACAAGCAAATACATAGATAATGACAAATTGTGGTAAGTGCCACAAAGGAAGAGAACAGGGCATTGTAACAAAGAGTGATGGCATAGAAGTGGAAGACCCAGGGAAGTCCTCAATGAGGAGGTGACATTTAAGTTGTGACTGAGAGGATAGGAAATGTCAACCAGGCAAAAAGCTTATAGTATTTGGGATAGAGAAATAAAGGCCGCGTGTCTGTCCTTGGCCAGCAAGTGAGAAAGTGGTGTGAAAGGACTAGAGAACCAGACAGGAACTGGGTCACGCAGGGTCTCCTAGTGTAGGAGCTGGAAAACTGGCTCACTGGCGCAATCTGTCCCTCAACCTGTTTTTGTAAATCAGGTTTTATTGGAACATAGCCACGCCTTTTCATTTACATATTGTCAAAGGCTACTTTTGTGCTACAGCTGCAGAGTTATAGAGTACTAGCAAGAGGCTGTCTGGTCCACAAAGCCTGAAATAGTTACTATCTGGCCATTAACAGAAAAAAAATATGCTGACCCCTGGTCTAGACCCTGAAAGAAGGCAGGATTTTATTCTGGGAAAGAGAGGGAACCACTGGAGGGTTTTAAGCAGTACAGTAAAATAACCCAACTTGCATGTTAAAAACATCACTCTGGCTACCCTGCATGGGGAATGGGATAACGAAGGCAAATGTAGAAGCAGAGAAGCCATTAGAAGTCCTTGAAAGAGTCCGGATGAGAAATAACAGCTAGAAGACTGGACCCACATAGTCCTGGGGATAGAGAAAAGGGTGGCATAGATCAAGAGGCAGTGGAACTTGGTGGTGTATTTGATGCAGAGATTGAGAGACTCAATCAAATTCTACCTTGAGCTCTGGCTGGATGATGACATCAGTGAGATGAGCCAAGAGGAGTTGGCGGAAATAATGTAGGTGAGTAGCGAGTTTAAGTTGCTCAGAGTCCCCTGTTATGGATTCGCAGAGTCTGCATCGGAGGCCAGATCATCACGATGTTTTGACAGGCAGTGTGGCCTCCCAGAGGAATCATCACAGAGGTTTAACTCTTGGTTGAATTATTGCCTTTGACACACAACCACCATCAATAAATCTTTTCACTGCCAATGTTTGGAGCGCTTGCATAATCATGCTGCAAGAAATGGTCAACATGATGTCTTTGAGGCAGATATGCATGTGATTGTGTAGCCCTGTTATTATGTTGGACAAATTAATATATAATCGGTATTATGCATAAGCATGAGCTCATTTCAAGCTTCAGCTTTAACAAAAAATGCAGACCATTGATTAAAATGTTTCAGATGTGAATTAAATATGTGCCCATATGTGCTATGCAGAGAGCATCTTTGAGGACATACAGTATAGGGTTCGAAATAGTTGTGGGGTTCTGTGGTCACCATAATATTTATTTTTCCTCGGGCAACTCTGGGGGACTCCCCCACCAACATTTCTCAGGTCGTGATTTGAAATCATTAGGTTCTAGAACTGTGCCTAGCCATAGACTGGACAGGCATGGCTTGCGGGGACCGCAGCCTGAATGAGACCTCCCACATCTGGTTCAGCTTCCCATCGAGGTAGCTGAGAGGGTAGCAAGGGGCATCGCCTGGTGGCTTCACTGCTCCGCTCAGGTGGCATGGCATCTTAAACCCCAGGTCACCCCCACCCAAGTTTTCTGAAGCAGCAGAACTGGCCCAGGTTTGAATCTGGCACAACTTGGAAACTGAAGGATGACTCAGTTAGCCACGTTTCAAGTTCATGCTCAAAGCACCACTTGCATTTAATCGTTTTCTGGGGATCTCTATAAAGGACTTTTATTCCCCCTTCTTTAAATGAATAGCAGTTCATCTACATGGAGAAACTGTATGTAAATAAAAGCAAAGCCAGTAAAAAGAGTTACTAACTATGTAAATTGACCACTTCACCTGTTCTGGTCAGACTTTCCTAACAGTTTTATAGGATATATGTTTAATATTCTTCATAGGCTACATTACACAAGTTTCAAAGGAGCCATTACTGTCTCATCTGGGCAAACAAAATGCATTTTTTAAAAGAACCCCTAATGTATGTTTGTATAATTGTGTCTTGTGGTATTTTTAATGTTGCTAGTGTTCATCAAACATGAAAAATAAGACTTTACAATCTTATCAGGATAATATTCACACAGTAATAGTCTCCTACCTATTTTGTATTTTCTGTTCCTTCCTAATCATTGTTTCCAATGTATAATGATCCATTCAGACCTTATTGTATTTTAGTTCATACTGTTTTTCTGTGCTTTGTGTTTTGTATGTTATGCATGGGCCAATTCTGAAAACTCTCTTTCACTCAGGCTTTAGATTCTCCTTGTCTTAGCCCCTCACCACCCTTCAGGACTCTTTCCTACTTACCCAGTTGAATATTGATCCTCCTCGGACATTAATGAAACTCAAGAAAAAATGCTTAGTGTAAGAGACACATTTGTTCATGTTTGTAAAGATTGTTGCCTGTATTTTGGTTTGCATCCTTTTTAACTCACTCTGGTTCTGGACATGAGCTTAAGCTTCCATTTGGTGGCAGAAGTGAAAAACATACGGTGATTAAAAATGGAAATCACCAGCATCCACTTTCCCTTGCCTTCCTAGCCTTGAGAGTAGAAAGAAGCGAAGACAGTGGTACTGCTGAACCTCAAATCCATTATTATGTAAGGGGACGTGCAGGGAAAGGATCTGAGCTGTACTCCCAGGCTGTGTAGGAAGAGAGTTATTTAACTACTTCCACTTTTTTGCTTGGTTTCCTTTGTTTTTTAACCCCAATGGGTATCTGCTTTTGAAAACGAATCTTTATGTGACTCCTCATGTAGCAATTGAATCGCTTTTGTGAGTGAAACACTTATAGTCAGCCCAAGTGCAGACTGTAAAGCCAGTTAATACAAAGGAAAAAGGTCTCAGAATTCAGTTGCAAGGTTAGTGTGGTTCAAGATCATGTTCAAAGCAGTATTTCCAACAGATGGGAGGATGGAGTTTCTCTCTGCCTTGCCACGGATAAATTATAACCATTGATGAGTTTATAGTTTTCCTATGTTGAGGCTCAGTTCAAACATGGAAAGCACACTTCAAAAATTTCATAGAAATCTCACAACCTCTTTCCGTCAATGAAAATATTATTATGGTTGACTGAAAATCTGTCAGCTTTCAGAGGATTAGGGCATTGCTATGCTTTCTGAGATTTGAGGTGTTGTTTCAGGATAGGTGTATTTGGGCTATGTGCCTAGTCTTTCTTAACCTGGTTTTTTCTTCCTGTCAAGAGGGTATATTGTGTCCTGTAGCTTCTTCAATGGCATCTCTATTGCTTGCCAACATTAAAACCAGTGTTTCCTATTTTACACTTGGCCTCTCTCCCCAACATGCATGTGAAAGTTCTCGGCTGAAACAAGAGTTCCGAGACTTGAACATTGCCTTATTGTTAATATTCAAGTACAAGTTCAGTCCCAGTAGAGCTCTGCGTAGTTCCGCTTTTAGAACATGTAGATTGGGGGGTAGTGGCGATGGTCTTTAACCCCTAGGAACACCTGGGAGCCCCGGCTAGTTTGGCACCAGAACACCATTATATGTAGGTTTCA